>NC_091065.1:26077629-26388388 GCF_000393655.2 Nicotiana sylvestris
GTTGACCCCCGATGAAAGAGAGTGAAATGGTTGATTATTTCTTGCAGGCTTTGGAGCCCACCTATTTTGGTCATTTGGTGTCAGCAGTGGGCAAGTCCTTTAATGAAGTCGTGAAAATGGGAGGCATGGTTGAGGAGGGACTCAAATCCAATAAGATCATGAGTTATTCAACAATAAAAGCAACTAACCAAGCTATTCAAAATGGCATTGGGGGTGTGCTTGGAAAGAAGAAGAAAGAAGAGGTTGTAACTGTCGAATCCGGAGTATGGTCCAGGTCTAGAAGCCATTCGCCTTATTACAACCAGCCCAGACCCCACCACCCAAATTACCCGTATACCCCATATGGCTCTCCTCAACACTATTACCCACCACCAGAGCCACACTTTTCCGTCCATCATGCCCAAACTTATACCCAGCCTCCGGCTCACGCGCAATGGCGTGCGCCAGCTACCCAAAACACATACCCAGCTCCACAAAACACATATCCACACCCGAGGGCTTATAGGCTAGGATCCGGCTTCCGTCCAAACTAGGCTTTCAGAAATGAGAGAATGTAGAAACAGAAAACATTCACTCCGCTGGGAGAATCCTATATCACTCTTTTCCACAAACTGAGGCAGGTAGGCCTGTTGAACCCGGTTGAGGCCAAAATGCCAAATCCCCTTCCTAGAAATTTGGACCATTCAGTGAGCTGTGAATATTGTTCAGGGGATCCCGTACATGATACTGAGAAATGTTGGAGATGGAAAACTGTTGTGCAAGAGCTTATTGACACAAACAGAATCAAGGTTCAGGCCCCGGAGGCGCCCGATATTAGCCAGAACCCGTTGCTAGCGCATCATGAGGCCAACATGATTGAACTGATACATAAGGGAGCAGAGCTTAAGAAGCCATCACAGACAGTCATTACGATCCGTTCTAGTGAAGCCAAAGTGAATGAAAAGTTAGCTAGTGTGAAACTATCGGTTCAGTTGAAAAGAACAGACAACAAGCCAGCTGTGGTGATGGGGAAAGGATCTTTCGTTGTTGCGAAAAAACCAGAGCCGATCAAGGTAGTGGTTTGGGGAATATCAAGCACACCTGCGGCAGTCGTGAAGGGGGCTCACATAGAACCAGTTGTTATAAAGCCAGTAATCCAGTTACCAGTAATTGACAGTAAAGCCATCCCGTGGAAGTATGAACAGGTAGTTGTGACCTACAAGGGGAAGGAAATCAAAGAAGAAGTCTGTGAAACACAAGGTTTAACTCGCTCGGGACGTTGTTTTGCACCCGAAGAGTTGAGAAAGGCTAGGGATCCCAAGGAAAATCCGGCGCCACTTAAGAAAGCTATTACGGAGGAAGAGGCAGAAGAGTTCTTGAAAAAGATGAAAGTACAAGATTATTCTATTGTTGAGCAGCTAAGAAAAACGCCAGCCCAAATCTTGTTGCTTTCATTGCTTATCCACTCAGATGAACATCGTCGGGCTCTGATGAAGATATTGAACAAAGCTCATGTCCCCGATAAAATTTCAGTGAATCATTTGGAGAAAATCGCGAACAAAATCTTTGAGGTAAATAGAGTGATATGTTCTGATGATGAATTGCCCGTGGAGGGTACAAAACATAATAAAGCTCTTTATTTGACCGTGAAATGTGAAGATTCGGTAGTCACTCGAGTACTGATTGATAATGGGTCAAGTGCCAATATCTGTCCTTTGTCTACATTGAACAAGTTGAAGGTTGATGATGACAGAATTCATAAGAATAGCATCTACGTTCGGGAGTTTGATGGTGGTGGTACAGACAGAGTGGGTGACATCATACTTGAATTGACAATTGGTCCGGTCGAGTTCACCATAGAGTTTCATGTGTTAGACGTGGCGGTGTATTATAATCTTCTGTTGGGGCGACCATGGATCCACGCTGCCAAAGCAGTGCCTTCTACACTACATCAGATGGTCAAATTTGATTGGGATAGACAAGAGATCGTAGTACATGGGGAGGACAACATGAGCACTGTAAGTGATGCCATAGTACCCTTCATAGAGACTGATGATGATAAAGGGTTGTGGGTTTACCAGGTTTTTGATACAGTCTCGGTAGAAAAGGTTCCTAAAGGGAAAATCATCCCGGTCCCTAGGATAACAGCTGCAACTGTCATGGTAGCCTCTGAAATGTTGAAAAACGGGTTTGTACAAGGCAAAGGGTTGGGTGCTGATTTGCAAGGGATTGTTCAGCCAGTTTATTTGCCCAAGAATCTAGATACATTTGGGCTGGGTTTCAAGCCTACGGTGGTGGATGTAAAACGAGCCCGCAAGATGAAGAAAAGAGGTTGGGTTCTTCCCAAACCAATTCCACGTCTGTCCAGGTCCTTCGTCAGGCCAAGTATCGGGTGTCACACCTCCTTTTTGCGCGCCCGCCCCCGAACTGATGGAATTCCTCCCTTTTATAAGCCTCAAATCATCCCTTTAACAGCCTGTTTAGACCATCAGAACACCCTCCCATGTGCTGCCCCTTTTCAGTTCCACTTAGCTAATTAAGTATAAACAAAACCCCATGATATTCCCTTGGCAGGCTTACCTTTAGCAATGTTTATTATTTCAGAAACTAAAGTAGGGTGTGGGCAGTAGGATGTAGTCTGACAGCATATGCTGTCAAACTATTTAATTCAAAAAGCCCTTAGGCAGGGCACAGGCTGTGCACAAATGCACATGTTGTGCACAAGTGCACATGCCCTCCAATTTCAAAACTGTAACTAAACAAAACATTGATTTTACATTTCTGATTCAAATTAACAATTATAAGCACTAGACTCAGTTCTTAATTGATTCAGGCAATGTTTAACAGCAGCAGGTCAATTTGTTATTGTTCAGATAGTTAAAACTAATTGACGACATATGTCGACTCGACTATATTAATCATAACATGTACAATCGTAGCCAAAATCAGCCATTTAAAAGTATCAAGCACATGATTTGAATTGTACTAACTAAGCAGAATTGTACTCGAGGAATCAGTTAATCAGTTCAAATTTGACATTCAGCTAATTGCACAACACATACATACATACACATTATCAGAACAGTAGAAGAAAGACTCAATCAAACACCGAGGTTCAGGCAAGGTGGAAAGGACACAGTTGGTAAAATTCAAAAACACAAATTTCACAAAAACATGAACAGCCTTTTAAACAGCACATGGACTAAAGAAAAAAATAAAGAGAAAACAAAACTTACCTTAAAACTTTGAAAGAAGGAACAGAAATCAGCTTGTGTTTGAACAGACTCTTTTTAAGGTTGAACAGACTTTAATCGAAGTGTTTCTCAGATGAGAAACACTTCGATTAAGGTCCATTAGACCCTAACCTCTTGGCTTAACAGGCACGGACCAGGCTTGGGGTTTTTAGGTTTTGTGGAAGGTAGATTTGGAACTTGGGCTTCCAGGGTTAGATTCGGACCAAACCAAGCATGGTTTGGTCACGAGGGGGGTCCGGGGGTTGTCTGGTATGAATCTAGGGCAGATCGGTGTAGATCGAGTTTTGCTCGAATCTTCAAATGAAGATTCGAGGACCTGGAGGATGATTCGAACTAAACGGTCAACAGGTCCATGTTCAGGGGGTGAGATGGTCCTATGGTGTTAAGGTGAAGGCCACCGGCGTTCATGCCGCCGACTTTCATGGTGAAGAATACAGGGGCGGCTTAGGGTTTGGAGGGGAATGGGATGAAGACGAAGGCGGGGTCTTGGATAGGGGGGCAGGGTATGGTAGGGGGCTTATATATGGAATGGGTGGGTTGATCTCAGCCGTCTGATCAATCGAAATCAATGGCTTGGATCTGAAGATTTAGGAGAAACGGTGTCGTTTCATCTAAAGGGGTTTTGGGTTGGTCCGGGTGGAAATGGGTCGGGTTCATCAATGGGTTATGGGGAAGTGATCTTGGCCGTTGATCAATCTGAGATCAACGGCCCAGATCAGACCAGGTTAAAACGGTGTCATTTGGAAGCTCTGGGTATCATCTGGTCTGGACCGGGGCAGGCTCACTCTCTGGGCTTGATTTGGGCCTCAAATTTAATAAAAATGAGCCCAAGCAGATTTTTTAAACAAATTCTGCATTCTCTTTTATATTTTCTTATATATATTTTTATTTTATTTTTTAAAACAAACCCAAGCAAATCAAATTAAAATTAAATAGACACTTAATACACATATTTACACACATATCAAAATATTTGAAGCAGGTAAAATCAAACAAAACAAAAATCACGGACCAAGATGCCTATTTATGATTTTCTATTTAACAACCGGATTATGGTTCAAATTACGCATGACACATACATTTTTTGTATTTTGTTTTAATAAAATAAAATGGGCAAAAGTCATAAATAATTAACAAAGTGCCATGTAAAAATCCAAAAATTGTACAGCAGGACCAATTGTTATTATTTTTTATTTCTTTTGGAGCGATTATTGCGCGAAACAAAAATCACGTGCTCACAGCTGCCCCTCTTTGTTCGGAAACACGAAGAGTTTTCGTGCAAAGATAAAGTGAGCGTGTATGAGCGATTTTTGCCTATGGACTGCTCCGTGTGAAGCATGTTTTTGAAAGATCTGACCGAATCTTGCTTCAAAGATTTCCTACATATCCTGGGCTAAACAGGAATCAGATCAATGTAGTTCGGGAAAATTTTGGTAGCTGGGACTACCATGGGATTGCAATGCTTGCTGTTACTGCTGTTGTTGTTGTCACTGCTGCGTCACTGACCGCCTTATTACAACCAAAGGAAAATTGAAACTGAACTAAACACTTATATGCATGTCAACTGCTAGTTACAAGATTCCTATCTATGATTCTTTTGCGACTTGATCTTGGGTCTTAGCTGATTGTGCTTGGAGACTTTGATCCGAATCTTGATGCTTGCGAGTTGCGGCGACTTGTTCAATCTTTGGGATACTGAGTGAAACGCGACTGGCAGAGTTCAGGACCTTAATCAAATGTTGGAGTCGATACGCCTTCCATTTACTCTGATATCTCGGGACATCTTTTTTTGTCTTTTTCTTCTTTGATTCTGAGTTGAGACTCATCTCGTGGGTCATTTCGATCTGTGTGGCTCGAGGTTAGACCTGCGGGAGAAAACAAACAAACGAACGAAATTTTTTGCCCCAGTTTCACTAGGAAAATTTCGTGAATTATTCGCCAGGAAGTTCATAAAATTGATGAAGGAAGATAAAAATGCTCAGTTCAGGGTTGGAGCCCTAATACCGACTAGCTGGGGAGAAGTTCAGTATTAGAGTTGAAACTCTAATACTGACCAACTGGGGAAAAGTTCAGCTTAAGGGTTTAAAACCCTAATGCTGACTACAGGAAACAGTTCAGTTTAGGGTTTAAAACCCTAATGCTGGCTGAAGGAAAAATTCAGTTTAGTGTTTAAAACCGTAATGCTGACTAAAGGGAAAAATTCAGTTTAAGGTTTAAAACCCTAATGCTGATTAAAGGAAAAAGTTCAGTTTAGGGTTTAAAACCCTAATGTTGATTAAAGGAAAAAGTTCAGTTTAGGGTTTAAAACCCTAATGCTGACTGAAAGGAAAAAGTTCAGTTTAGGGTTTAAAACCCTAATGCTGACTGAAGAAAAAAGTTCAGTTTAGGGTTTAAAACCCTAATGCTGACTGAAAGGAAAAAGTTCAGTTTAGGGTTTAAAACCCTAATGCTAACTGAAGAAAAAAGTTCAGTTTAGGGTTTAAAACCCTAATGCTGATTAAAGGGAAAATTCAGTTTAGGGTTTAAAACCCTAATGCTGACTGCATGGAAAATCTCAGTTTAGGGTTTAAAACCCTAATGCTGGCTGAGGGGAAAAAGTTCAGTTCAGTGTTTTAAAACCCTAATGCTGATTAAAGGAAAAATTCAGTTTAGGGTCTAAAACCCTAATGCTGACTGCATGGAAAAGCTCAGTTTAGGGTTTAAAACTCTAATGCTGGCTGAAGGGAAAAAAGTTCAGTTTAGGGTTTAAAACCCTAATGCTGACTAAAGGAAAAATTCAGTTTAGGGTTTAAAACCCTAATGCTGATTAAAGGAAAAATTCAGTTTAGGGTTTAAAACCCTAATGCTGATTGCATGGAAAAGCTCAGTTTAGGGTTTAAAACCCTAATGCTGGCTGAATGGAAAAAGTTCAGTTTAGGGTTTAAAACCCTAATGCTGACTAAAAGGAAAATTCAGTTTAGGGTTTAAAACCCTAATGCTGATTACATGGAAAAGCTCAGTTTAGGGTTTAAAACCCTAATGCTGACTAAAAGGAAAATTCAGTTTAGGGTTTAAAACCCTAATGCTGATTACATGGAAAAGCTCAGTTTAGGGTTTAAAACCCTAATGCTGGCTGAATGGAAAATTCAGTTTAGGGTTTAAAACCCTAATGCTGATTACATGGAAAAGCTCAGTTTAGGGTTTAAAACCCTAATGCTGGCTGAATGGAAAAAGTTCAGTTTAGGGTTTAAAACCCTAATGCTGACTAAAAGGAAAATTCAGTTTAGGGTTTAAAACCCTAATGCTGATTGCATGGAAAAGCTCAGTTTAGGGTTTAAAACCCTAATGCTGGCTGAATGGAAAAAGTTCAGTTTAGGGTTTAAAACCCTAATGCTGACTAAAGGAAAAATTCAGTTTAGGGTTTAAAACCCTAATGCTGATTGCATGGAAAAGCTCAGTTTAGGGTTTAAAACCCTAATGCTGGCTGAATGGAAAAAGTTCAGTTTAGGGTTTAAAACCCTAATGCTGACTAAAGGAAAAATTCAGTTTAGGGTTTAAAACCCTAATGCTGATTGCATGGAAAAGCTCAGTTTAGGGTTTAAAACCCTAATGCTGGCTGAATGGAAAAAGTTCAGTTTAGGGTTTAAAACCCTAATGCTGACTAAAGGAAAAATTCAGTTTAGGGTTTAAAACCCTAATGCTGATTGCATGGAAAAGCTCAGTTTAGGGTTTAAAACCCTAATGCTGGCTGAATGGAAAAAGTTCAGTTTAGGGTTTAAAACCCTAATGCTGACTAAAGGAAAAGTTCAGTTTAGGGTTTAAAACCCTAATGTTGATTGCATGGAAAAGCTCAATTTAGGGTTTAAAACCCTAATGCTGACTAAAAGGAAAATTCAGTTTAGGGTTTAAAACCCTAATGCTGATTGCATGGAAAAGCTCAGTTTAGGGTTTAAAACCCTAATGCTGGCTGAATGGAAAAAGTTCTGTTTAGGGTTTAAAACCCTAATGCTGACTAAAGGAAAAATTCAGTTTAGGGTTTAAAACCCTAATGTTGATTAAAGGAAAAATTCAGTTTAGGGTCTAAAACTCTAATGCTGATTAAATGAAAAATTCAGTTTAGGGTTAAAAACCCTAATGCTGATTGAAAGGAAAAACTCAGTTTAAGGTTTAAAACCCTAATGCTGGCTGAAGGGAAAAAAGTTCAGTTTAGGGTTTAAAACCCTAATGCTGACTAAAGGAAAAATTCAGTTTAAGGTTTAAAACCCTAATGCTGATTAAAGGAAAAATTCAGTTTAGGGTTTAACCCTAATGCTGATTAAAGGAAAATTTTAGTTTAGGGTTTAAAACCCTAATGTTGATTGCATGGAAAAGCTCAGTTTAGGGTTTAAAACCCTAATGCTGGCTGAAAGGAAAGAGTTCAGTTTAGGGTTTAAAACCCTAATGCTGACTGCATGGAAAAGCTCAGTTTAGGGTTTAAAACCCTAATGCTGACTAAAGGAAAAAATTCAGTTTAGGGTTTAAAACCCTAATGCTGACTAAAAGAAAAATTCAGTTTAGGGTTTAAAACCCTAATGTTGATTAGCTGGGGACAAAATTCGAGAACAAACAACTGACCTCTTTTTTTTGTTTTGAATTTTCTTGTTTTAGTAAAAACAAAAGAGAGTTTCGCGGAAACTTACCTTTCGAGTGAGTTCCTTATTGCCAAGATATTTCTTGTACCCATGTACCTTCTCCTTTGGGCGACACCTGCTTCTTGAACGGTTGTCTTGGATTAAACCTGTTTCAACTTTTCAGACAAAGAACATTTGTTAGTTCGGAAATGACGGTCGGTTTGGTGACCTTGATCGTTCCCGGTTGCTTTGTTGCATCTTCATTTCTGTTGCGAAGTCCCGCCATTGATTTGATTCATATGTCGAAACCTTTTAGACCGCTCAAGCTTGCATTTCCAGGTTCTGTGATGATTTGCCTCGTAAGGCCCCTTTTTTTTCTTTTTTTTTTTTGTGTCCCGTTTTGCTTGGAGGTTCCCAACGGGGATTTTATTGGGGGTATTCTGTACAAAAGGAAGTCCCATGGGGGAATATTTACAAAGTGTATTCTTTGTGTGGATCTTTGTACAATGGGGCATGCTGGGTAATTGTTTCGCAGTGGGCTTTCTAGGCTTGGTTGGGGTAAGATCTTCGGGGAATTTTTACAAAGGGACTCGCTGGGGATGTGCTGGGGAAATTCCAACGGGGATTTTTTTTTTCATATTGGGGAGACTCTGTGGGAGATTGTACAAGGAGAGACTCTGTGGGGATTTGTACAGAGGGAGACTCTGTGGGGATTCGTCCGAAGGCGGACTTGCTGGGGGAGATTTCTCTCTTTCCTCTTTACTTTAAACACCATCAAACATCATGATTCATCAGGCTTGGGCAATCGTACCAACGAAATGAGGCGTTTTCCTTCATGAGATGGGATTCCGTGCAAACAAACCTGCCACCTGCCCTTTCCGGTGTATCCTGAACTTGGGGTTAAAACATAAAAGGGATTCGAAGAGAAACAAAGAAAGGAGAAAACAAATTTCAGGAAGGGAGTGTCCCTTTTGGGACGAGAAAGACTTATCTGAGGAAGATAACGCTGGCTTTAAATGACATGACATGCTCTTTGGACTGGACGCCTGACCTTCCATGAACTTGTGTTTCCCTGAACCAGAACGGATCTGTGATTCCAAACCGGTGGAGCTTTGCCAAGACCTTCTTGGGGTGGAGTCATTCTTTTTCGGCCAACAGCGCCCTTTACGGGTTTTCGCCAGCTGACCTCTCTCATTTCTCTTCCTGTCATCGCTTGATAGCACTCTTTGTGAGTTTTTGCTAAATAAGCTCTCTCGTTTTGGTCTCTCTACTCCCGTCGCCTCGCGGTGCCCGAAGGTTTTCACCGACGAGACTCTCTCATTTTATCTCTCTCAATTCAGAGTGTGCCGGTCTCCATTTGTGACGCTTATTAGTTTCCCACTCTCTTTGGTAATTGATTTGAAGGCTTGTGCTTGGTAAAGAGAGGTAGATGATACTAACTTCTAAACTGCTCGACGTGCCACGATTTCAATTTCAGGGTGAATGGGATTTTATTGTTGGTGTGACTGGACCTCAGGGAGAGGCTGCCTACGTATCCTTTCGGAATCAAGTCAAACGTAGTTCAGGCCTCAATCAATGTTTTGTTTTGTTTGTTTTTGTTTTGTTTTGCTTCTTTTTTTTTGTAACAGGCTCAAAGGCTTGTAGAGAGAGTTGATAGTGGGAATAAAACTTTCAGCATTTCAAATATGTCGGGATCGCTGGGGCGTCACTCAGACATAGTATCTTTTTACTGCGTCCGCATTCACTGCTATTTCGGGATCATTTCCTCCAATGTCACCTAGGTACAATGCTCCTCTTGGCAATATCTTCCTGATGATGTATGGGCCCTTCCAGTTTGGAGCAAATTTCCCTTTTGCTTCCTGGTGATGGGGCAGAATGCGCCTTAGTACCAGTTGACCTACTTCGAAGTTCCTAGGTCTGACTTTCTTGTTGTAAGCACGGGCCATTCTTCGTTGGTACAACTGTCCGTGACAAACAGCGACCATTCGCTTTTCATCAATCAAAGTCAATTGCTCTAACCGAGTCTTGACCCACTCGCTGTCTTCGATTTCTGCTTCGACAATGATTCGAAGCGAAGGAATTTCTACCTCTGCCGGTATTACAGCCTCGGTCCCATAAACCAAAAGATAAGGAGTCGCTCCTACTGATGTGCGTACCGTAGTGCGATACCCCAACAATGCAAAAGGTAACTGCTCATGCCACTGTCGGGAACTTTGGATCGTTTTCCTCAAAATCTTCTTGATGTTTTTGTTTGCCGCTTCCACAGCACCATTGGCTTTCGGCCGATAAGGAGTAGAATTCCTATGCGTTATCTTGAACTGCTCGCATACATCTCCCATCAAGTGACTGTTCAAGTTTGCTGCATTATCTGTAATGATAGTCGCAGGAATACCGAAACGACAGATAAGATTTGAGTGTACAAAATCCACTACAGCTTTTTTAGTGACCGACTTGAGAGTGACAGCTTCTACCCATTTTGTGAAGTAATCGATGGCAACCAGTATAAACCTGTGTCCATTCGAAGCCTTCGGTTCGATTGGTCCAATGACGTCCATGCCCCAGGCGACAAATGGCCAAGGTGCAGACATGGGATGCAGCTCCGTGGGAGGTGCATGAATCAAATCACCGTGCACCTGACATTGATGACACTTCCGAACGAAGCTAAAGCAATCCTTTTCCATGGTCATCCAGTAATAACCTGCTCGAAGGATTTTCTTTGCTAAGACATACCCGTTCATGTGAGGTCCGCACACACCTGCGTGTACTTCGTGCATGATCTTTCTTGCCTCCTCGATATCGACACATCTTAGAAGATTGAGGTCCGGGGTCCTCTTATACAACAATTCACCGCTTAGAAAGAAACCACTTGCATGTCGCCTAATGGTCCTCTTTTGATCTCCAGTAGCGTGCTCGGGGTATTCTTGTGTCTTTAGGAACCTCTTGATGTCATGGTACCACGGCTGCGTATTTGATCCTGCCTCGATTACATTGCAGTAACCGTGTCTTTCCTTGATTTGGATTTCCAAAGGATCGACGTGGGCGTTGCCCGGGTAGGGTAGCATTGAAGCCAAAGTAGCAAGTGCATCTGCCAGTTCATTGTGACACCTCGGGATATACCTGAACTCTATTGATGTAAAGCGCTTGCTGAGGTCCTCCACATGCTGTCGGTAAGGGATAAGTTTGACATCCCGAGTTTCCCATTCGCCTTGAGCTTGCCGGATAATCAGGTCAGAATCTCCCATAATCAGTAAGTCTTCGACATCCTGATCGATTGCCATATGCATGCCCATGATGCAGGCTTCATACTCAGCTGTATTATTTGTGCAAAAGAAACGAAGTCTAGCTGTGGCGGGATAATGCTGACCAGAAGGCGAGATCAAAATTGCCCCAATCCCTACACCCTTGGCGTTCACGGCTCCATCAAAGAACATCTTCCAAACATGAGCTTCCTCCGAGACCACTTCTACGGTGTTTACTTCTTCATCTGGAAAGTAGGTATCCAATGGCTGGTATTCCTCATCGACCGGATTTTCGGCCAAATGATCTGCTAACGCCTGGGCTTTCATTGCCGTGCGAGTGACATAGACTATGTCGAATTCCGTAAGCAAGATTTGCCATTTAGCCAGTCTCCCAGTAGGCATTGGTTTCTGAAATATATACTTCAAAGGATCCAACCTGCTTATGAGGAACGTAGTGTGGGCTTGGAGATAATGTCTCAGCTTTTGAGCAACCCATGTGAGAGCGCAGCATGTCCTTTCCAGCAGAGTGTATTTGGCCTCGTAGCCGGTGAATTTCTTGCTCAAGTAGTAGATTGCTTGCTCCTTCTTTCCGGTTACGTCGTGTTGCCCGAGGACGCAGCCGAAAGAGTTCTCCAAGACTGTCAGATACAAGAAAAGTGGCCTTCCCTGGTTCTGGAGGGACCAAGACTGGGGGATTCGAAAGGTATTCTTTGACTTTATCAAAGGCTTCTTGACACTCAGTTGTCCATTTAATCGCCGCATCTTTCCTTAACAGCTTGAATATGGGTTCACACGTGCTTGTCAGCTGGGCAATAAACCGACTGATGTAGTTCAACCTGCCCAACAGACTCATCACGTCTTTCTTTGTTCTTGGAGGAGGTAGATCTCTGATGGATTTTATCTTAGTTGGATCTAGCTCGATACCTCTCCTGCTTACGATGAAGCCCAAAAGTTTGCCTGACGGAACTCCGAAAGCGCATTTGGCTGGGTTCAGCTTCAAGTCATACTTCCTTAATCTCTCGAAGAATTTCCTCAAGTCTTGGATGTGATTATCCTGCGTCTTGGACTTGACTATCACATCGTCCACGTACACCTCTATTTCCTGATGCATCATGTCATGGAAAATGGCAGTCATGGCCCTCATGTAAGTAGCCCCAGCATTCTTCAAACCAAACGGCATAACCCGGTAACAGTAGGTGCCCCAAGGCATGGTGAAGGCAGTTTTCTCGGCGTCCTTTTCATCCATCAATACCTGATGATACCCAGCGTAACAATCTACAAAAGACTATATCTCGTGTTTGGCACAATTATCAACGAGGATGTGGATGTTGGGCAGCGGGAAATTATCTTTAGGACTTGCTCTGTTCAGATCTCGGTAATCTACACATACCCGAGTTTTCCCGTCCTTTTTTGGTACTGGAACCACATTCGCCAACCATGTTGTATATTGGACTACCCGAATCACTCCCGTTTTCAGTTGTTTGGTGATCTCCTCTTTAATCTTGTCACTGACCTCAGTTTTGAACTTTCGTTGCTTTTGTTGAACTGGAGGACAATCAGGATGAATCGGCAATTTATGAACCACTAGATCAACACCTAGTCCCGGCATGTCATCATATGACCAAGCAAACACGTCTTTAAATTCAAAAAGAAGTTGAATTATCGCCTCTCGCGTTTTCTTGTCCGTGTGAATGCTTATCTTGGTCTCCCGGATTTCTTCCGGGGTTCCTAAATTTACCGGTTCAGTGTCATTCAGATTTGGCTTAGGTTTATTCTCGAAATATTCCAACTCTCGGTTTATCTCCCTAAAAGCTTCTTCCGCATCATATTCTGATTCTGGGTTCATTAATTCGCAGTTAAATAGCTCATTGTGACCTGGGCGTGAAGTCCGCAAGCATGTCATATTTAAAGCCGCATTATTATAACTGAAAAGAAAGGTAAAAGGAAAAATAACTAAAATCAGAACAAAAGAAAGAATGGGAAAGCAATGATGATTTTTTTTTATTTTTCTTTGGAAAGTTGGAAGACAACAATGTTTACAACTTAGGAATTCAAAACAACAATTGAAAGGAATAAAACGCCCAAGTTATGTCCTGGAGATAACTTGTGACACAGGAAAGGTGGCAGGACAGGTCTACCCGGACTTCCGTCTAGTCAGGAATGGCGTGGCCTCCCAGTTTTGAAGTTGCGCGTTCAGCCCCATGTACAGCATCTCAGGAGTGCTTGTGCCTTCACCTGGTTGAACCATGTGGACCTCGTAGAGCATCTCTCTCATCGCCCCACATATCTCCTCGATTTCCTCAGCTGTGAAGACTTCATCATCTTCTTCTTCAACGTACCTTGGCCTGATGAAAGTTGCATATAAATCCGACAGTGGTCGAGGTAACTTCCAACCCTCATTTTTCCTTTTCTTTGCCCACTCTTCGTCTGCTGGAGTAGGTTTGAAACCTAGTCCAAAAGGTTTCTTGGTGACTGGCAAGGTAATGGGTTCTGTTATTCCCTGAAGGGTTCGTCCAAGCCCCTTCCCTGGCCTAAATCCGTGCCGGATCATCTCTTTGGCCACCATAACCGAGGCGTTAGACAAGAAAGGCTGGGGGCAGGGTATTCCCTCTTCGTGCTGCTCTGCCAGTACAATCTCAAAAGCTTGATAGACCGTGTGTTCGCTCCCTTCTCTCGGTTCCAGATATGGAATGGATGGGTCCCGGTAAATAGCATGCTCATCTTCCCCATGGACCACGATTTCTCGGTCTTCGTACTCGAACTTCACCATCTGGTGAAGAGTGGAAGGCACGGCTCCTGCCGCATGGATCCAAGGTCTGCCAAGGAGGAAATTGTAGGATGTGTCCATGTCGATCACCTGGAAGGTTACTCGAAATTCGACTGGTCCTATGACCAACAACAGGTCTATTTCTCCCATGGTATCTCTCTTGATGCCGTCGAAAGCTCTTACGCAGACATTGTTGGGTCGGATTCTTCCGGTCCCAATTTCCATTCTTTGTAGCGTGGAGAGCGGGCAAATGTCAACGCCTGAGCCTCCATCCAACATTACCCGCTTGACATAATAGTCTTCGCATTTAACTGTTAGATGCAAAGCCTTGTTGTGTGCCGCTCCTTCCGGGGGTAGATCGTTCTTGCTGAAAGAGATTTGGTTGACGGCGAAGAATCTTTCTGTCATCCGCTCTAATTGCTCAACCGAGGTTTCAACTGGCACATATGCTTCATTCAGGGTCTTCAGTAAGATCTTTTGATGCTCGGCCGACCTCATCAATAATGATAGCATGGACACTTGCTCGGGGTACTTGCGCAGTTGATCTATCACTTCGTAATCCGGCATTTTCATTTGTTGGAAGAACACTTCCGCTTCTTCAACACTTACGGGCTTCTTTGGCGGGAAGCGCCTTTGTGTGGCGTTGTTCAGTTCTTGGGTGTTTGAATACCTTCCAATGAAAGTATTTTCTGGAAGTTCTCCCATGACCTCTTTACCTTTGTACATTACCAAAGTCTTTTGATAATTCCACGGCACTGTGGACGGGTTGGTCATTGGCTTTTGTGGCACGCGTCCGATAACCACTGGCTCATTCAGCCGAGGTGGTTGAATCGTCCCCCGGACCACATAGGCCCCTTTCGGCACGTACATAGGTTTTGTCTTTTTGATTGCGAAGTTCTGCGTCTTCTCAGCTCGACCTCGTGGTATGTAAAGAACTCCATCCCCTACCGGTACCACTTTCTTCTCCACCTTCTTTTCAAGTTCTTTCTTTATAGCCTTGGCCTCCTCCCCCTTTCCTGGTTTCTGGTCTGTTTCGGGCCTCTTCCCCGTGTCGACAATGGCAATTATGGCTTTCAGAGCAGGGTCGAATTCTTTGTCTTCGCAAATCATTCCGATCAGCGGCCCATTATTGTGAGCAGGCAATGGATTGTTAGTCACATTTGGGATCTCTTCGTCCCTTAGCACTATTTTCCCTTGCTCTATCAAATTCTCGACCACTCTTTTCAACGACCAGCAATCATTTGTATCATGTCCCTCGGCCCCTGAATGATAGGCGCATCTGACTCCAGCTTTGTAAGAAGGTGACGTCGGGTTTTGCCTTGTTTGAGGGATTGGTTGCAAGAAACCCAATTGGACTAGCTTAGGGAACAAAGTAGAGTATTGCTCACCGATGGGCGTGAAAGTCCGCCGTCGAGGTGGCTCCTGAGGGCGAAAGTTATTCTGCGGGGGTTGTGGGTTATAGTGGTTGCGGTAAGGAGGCTGATTTCTGGGAGGTGGAGCTGGGCCTCGGTTGGCTTGTTGTGGTGGATGGGCATAAGGTTGGGCATTCATGACCATATAAGGTTGATGAGCATATGCCAAATTGGAGTGGGGGAAATAGTGTTGTGGGGTTCTTTCCGGGAAACGGGGCCTGGGATGACGTTACTCCCTTGCTTCCGAGGCTGCCATAGTTGTTTCTTCTTTCTTCTTCCCTCTGGTCATTCCTCCGGACCCGCTTTGGACGGCCTGGGAGGTTGCCCTTATGGCTGCTTGACTCAGAATCCTACCTGTTTTCAGACCATTTTCTACCATCTCTCCAATCTTGATCGCTTCCGCGAATGGCTTACCCATGGCTGACATCATGTTTTGGAAATAGTCAGATTCTTGAGCCTGGAGAAAAGTAGTGACCATTTCCACTTCATCCATGGGAGGCTTCACTCTTGACGCCTGTTCACGCCACTTAATAGCATATTCCCTGAAGCTTTCTGAAGGTTTCTTCTTCAAATTCGACAGCGAATTTCGGTCTGGCGCAATGTCGATGTTATACTGGAATTGTTTCACAAAATCTCTGGCGAGATCATCCCATATATGCCATCGGGACATTTCCTGGTCCATATACCATTCCGAGGCTATCCCTACTAGACTTTCCCCAAAATATGCCATTAGCAGTTCTTCTTTTCCGCCGGCTCCCCGCAATTGGTTGCAGTATTTCTTAAGATGTGCAATGGGGTCACCGTGCCCATCGTATTTCTCGAACTTTGGGGTCTTGAAACCCGCTGGCAGGTGCACGTGAGGGAACATGCATAGGTCGGCGTAAGAGACGCTCTTCTGTCCGCTCAATCCTTGCATATTCTTCAAACTTTGTTCAAGGCTTCTCATTCTCTTGGCAATCTCATTTTGTTCTGCAATTCTGGGGTTCTGATCCTGCCCGGGTGCAAGCTCGCACTGAGGCGGTAGAGGATTAGTGCTGGTAGCGAACCTAGTTGGTTCCATTGAGAACGATGGTGCTTGGAATGTAAAAGAGGATGAGTCAAAGCTTGGCTTGTACGTGGTAGGCTGTGCCGTAATCGGGCAAGGCGATGCAGTAAAGATGTTCATGCTTGCATCAGTGGATGACATTCGGGGATGAGGCTCAGAAGGCGATCCAGCAGAGAAGGCTGAGGTGGTTGGGTACCCGAATGGGGTAGCAGGATAATTTATGGGGACATTAGAAGTCCCACTTGACCTGGAGAATAATTCAGGGAATCCGGGGACGACACTTGGCGGCTCTTTCCCATTATTCCAATCGTCCAGCATTTCCAACATGCGGAGCCGTAGGATTCTATTTTCCTCCGCAGTTGCGGATTCAGGTGTGAGGACGGCTGAGATCGAGCTTTCCTCGGAAACAGGGATTGTTTGCAATGGAATTTCTGAAGACATTTCCACACTTCCTTTTGACCTGGTGAAGTAAGTGTGAGTACTGCTTCTGGTCCTAACAACAGGTAGTTGAACACTTCTCCTTGACCTCGTGAAGTATGAGTGCGAGGCCAGACTTTCACCAAACCAACCGTCTTTCCAAAAACCCTGGGATACTCAACGACAAACGCGCGGTTAATTTGCAGCAAATAACAGATAGTTAATCTCACGTTGGGCATGATGCACCTATGCAGTTAAGTGGATTACTATATGTTTTCTACGAGAGCATGCGTCATTCCGGCATTTTTCCTCTTATTAGTTTTTCCCCTTCTTTTCTTTTTTTTTCTTCTTTTTCTTTTTTTTTTTGTTTTTCTTTTATGTTTTTTTTATTTTGCAGTAAAAGAAATGCGACCGGATCCGATGAGGATTGCCTACGTATCACGATGCCTACGTGAATCAGATCATTACGTAGTTCGAAAAACACAAATGAGCGTAAAAGAAGCAACCTCTTTATTGTTGAAATGGTCTATTACAAACTACATTTTGCAAAAGAAAAAGCGAACTTTGAAAATAAACCTAGACTCAAAATAGACTAAAAATCACCCTGATGGGAAAAACAAGCAGAAGATGCTAAGATACAAATTTGACTTATGAGTGCATTATGGTTTTGAAAATTGGTGTCCGCGGGGCATCATTCGGCCTTGCCGCGGTCCTAGGCGTGAGATCCCTCTCAAGTTGCTCCAGCTCGTGCATAGTCTGCTTGACATGACCCATTACTGCCGAGAGGATGGTAACGCTGGACATGTTCTCACATTGTAGACATCGTCTGGTGATGGCATGGGCAATGGCCTTGATCCTATCTATGGTTTGCTTTTTCTCTATGAGTAGGCGTTTTATCTGATCGCTACATATCTTGAATACTTGAGCATCCTGTATATGCTGATGCTTCAGTCGCCGTACTTCCAACTTCATCTGGGCTATTGAGTCGTACCAGTATCTGCCCTCAATTTGGAAACCCTTGGCCTGATTAGCTGCTTTGATCTCAAGTGCAGCCATCTCTCTCTCTTTATTTTAGCAACAGTTTTCTCGTGGTCGCCTTCCAATTGATTCAGGTATCGGCGATGCTCATCTGCTCTTGTATCCCACTGTGCCCTGAGCTCTGCCATGATGTTTTCAGATTTCTCCAAACCATCTTGCCATTCCCTGATTTCACTTTTTAACCTTTTTATCAGCTGCTCGTCTGATCGACGCCTTGGCTGTTTATCCGCATCCACCCTTATCTGTTTGATCTGGGCTCTGAGCATTTCATTTTCCTGAATTAACCTGTTCCGCTCTCCCAGATTGGTAGCAACTTGTATGTTGTGCTCATATTTCAAGCTTCCCACTTGTTGCTTTAACCTGCTGATTTCGGCGCAATAGCCTCTTTCCTTCGCTAACCAATCCCACTGTCTTTGCGATGATTCGGTGAAATTCCGGATGTGGGGTCTCTTAGCTGGCCTTTCATGCTCAAGTTCCCTTCTATACCATGCAAGGTAACCTGGCGCCGTCTCTCCTTTGGCTCGATCCCGCACGCAAGTATCTGATTTCAAATATTGACACTCACTCCAGATTTGGCGAATCTTTGCTTCTGGGAATTGTCCGTTAGGACTTATCTCAACTGCTTGAGTGCTAAGATCTTCCTCATGAGGTACTGTCTGGCATCTTCCGAACTGTCTCAAAACTCGGCAGGGTGCGTAAGGTTGAATGCTCTTAAGCCCCATCAGTAAGAAATGAGTTTTAGCTGCAGACATATATAGGATCTCATCAACAGGCAACCATCCCAACGTCCATTGTATTTGGCTGGCAGTAAGAGCTTGAAAGAACGAGGTCCATGCCAGGACTCCTTTGGGCAAACTGATCTCTTTGGTTCTCGTGTAAGATTCTTCTATGCAGGTCTTTTCCGGGGAACCATGGCTCAAAATCTCGGAATGATGGCAGAGGTGCTCGGTCATCCATATCTGTAGGAGCAAGTTACAACCTTCGAAGAAATTTCCCCCAGCTTTACAAGCTGTAAGAGCTCGAAAGATGTCAGATACCACCATAGGCGCGAGAGTACTGTCACTTTGCGTGAGTAAAGTGCTGACGACCCCGGATATCTTCAAATCAATGTTTCCGTCTTTCCTTGGAAATACCAGAAGGCCCAGGAACATCATCATGAACGCTACCCGTCTGTGCTTGTCCCACTTCTGACGAACTCCTTTGCTGCACAGTTTGTTGATTGGATTATTGAATCCCCCCTCATGACCGTACCTATCATATATGAAGCATGGAGTACAAAATCCGGCTGCCAGATCCGGGTTGTGGACTGTTCTAGGTATCTTCAATGAATCTAGGAACCGATGTACCGTGACGACTCTTGGGGCGACCAAGTATTTTTCCCTCAAGGGAAGTTCAGTATTCCCGATGTATCCGGCCATTTCTTCCAAAGTCGGGGTGAGTTCAAAATCAGAGAAATGGAAAACATTGTGCGCCGGGTCCCAATAGGTAACCAAAGCTCTTATGATATCTCCCCGAGGCTGGATTTCCAACAAACCCACAAGACCTTTCAGATATTTCTTAACCTCATTTTGTCCTTCAACACCTAGATCATTCCACCATAGCCGTAACTTGACAGGGATTTTGGTCATTATTGAAAAATGTTCATTTTGCATCGTGCTCATCCTGCACATTTATTAAGGTGATTTTAACAAAAAATGACTTGACTCAAAATATTTTACAGAGGGGATCAAGTTTTGAACACGGCCTTTAAACACTTCGGAGACGAAGATTTTAAGGCTGTGTGGGTCAACTGGACAAAAATGCTAAACAAGACCCAAAGGTGGCTGTTTATGCAAAGTCAGCCTTCCGGCGTCCCTTTTCGGAATCATTCGGCTATTTATGACAAAACAGCGTCACCTGACTTATTTATGACTCTTTAAAAATTTGACACATCTTTTTTTATTTATTTATTTATTTATTGATTTTGGCTATTTTAGCAAAATGGGGTTGAACCCGACGAGGGTTGCCTACGTATCTCACATCCGGTGAGAATCAAACCGGCGTAGTTCGGGAATACCGTAAATAGAAAAAATCAAATAAACCTAGAAATCAAGAATACGTATTTTTATTATATTTTTTTTTTTGCAAAGAGATAAAGACTAAAGAAAATATTATTTTTTTTTTAGGAAATATTTTGACTATTAGTCTGAATTTATAAAAGGGGTACTACGAAAGAGACAACATTTTTTTTGAATTATGAATTTCCGTTTTTTTTTTACTTTTAAATAAATAGCTTCTTTTTTTTTTATTTTGGAAGTGATAAAAAAAAGAAAAAATTTTATATTATTTTTTTTTAATAACTCAAACTAAGAAGACAAATTTTGTTTTTATTCTTTTCTTTTAGAAAAATTCCGGCGAGGTTTTGACACTACTTGGACATTTTTCCAAAATAAATAATTATCTCCCTACGCTGCTATTTTCTTTTTTAGAAACCGGTCAGCATGCGGAACTGAAGCAAATAAATGCGCAAAACAGATAGGAATGCAGCAGGATGGTCTTTTCATTTCAGGTTGCCTGTCCTAGACGGACCCAACCCCTGTGTTGAGCCCCCTAAGTCAAATGCAACATGATGCAAATAAACGTTCCTACTAGGGATCCGGCATGAAGTTTCGTTATACTAGGTTTATACCCTGGGTATTTGTTCTAGACTGTGTACCCGAGCGGACAACTCGAGTCGAGGAGGGGGCTACGTACCGGGGACCCGCGAGATCGTCCGGCTTTGTAACTTGTCCGACCTCTTTCTTATTTCAGGTATTGACACTAACAGAATAGGGAGTCTCGACCAGCGAGCTTCTCCCCGGAGGTAAGAAGAGAAGGGTTTCGGCACAGTTTATATACAGTTTAGATAATATCAAAGCGGTAAAAGACAACATTTAGCACGTTATGCAAAACCATGTAATAAAGATCAGATAATAAAGCCAAATATAACAATTATTCTAAGCTCGAATTCTTGAACCCTGAACCAGTGGTTCTGGGTTTTCCCCAGCGGAGTCGCCAGAGCTGTCACACCTCCTTTTTCCGCGCCCGCCCCCGAACTGATGGAAGTACTCCCTTTTATAAGCCTCAAATCATCCCTTTAACAGCCTGTTTAGACCATCAGAACACCCTCCCATGTGCTGCCCCTTTTCAGTTTCCACTTAGCTAATTAAGTATAAACAAAACCCCATGATATTCCCTTGGCAGGCTTACCTTTAGTAATGTTTATTATTTCTGAAACTAAAGTAGGGTGTGGGCAGCAAGATGTAGTCTGACAGCATATGCTGTCAAACTATTTAATTCAAAAAGCCCTTAGGCAGGGCACAGGCTGTGCACAAATGCACATGTTGTGCACAAGTGCACATGCCCTCCAATTTCAAAACTGTAACTAAACAAAACATTGATTTTACATTTTTGATTCAAATTAACAATTATAAGCACTAGACTCAGTTCTTAATTGATTCAGGCAATGTTTAACAGCAGCAGGTTAATTTGTTATTGTTCAGATAGTTAAAACTAATTGACGACATATGTCGACTCGACTATATTAATCATAACATGTACAATCGTAGCCAAAATCAGCCATTTTAAAAGTATCAAGCACATGATTTGAATTGTACTGACTAAGCAGAATTGTACTCGAGGAATCAGTTAATCGGTTCAAATTTGACATTCAGCTAATTGCACAACACATACATACATACACATTATCAGAACAGTAGAAGAAAGACTCAATCAAACACCGAGGTTCAGGCAAGGTGGAAAGGACACAGTTGGTAAAATTCAAAAACACAAATTTCACAAAAACATGAACAGCCTTTTAAACAGCATATGGACTAAAGAAAAAAATAAAGAGAAAACAAAACTTACCTTAAAACTTTGAAAGAAGGAACAAAAAATCAGCTTGTGTTTGAACAGACTCTTTTTAAGGTTGAACGGACTTTAATCGAAGTGTTTCTCAGATGAGAAACACTTCGATTAAGGTCCATTAGACCCTAACCTCTTGGCTTAACAGGCACGGACCAGGCTTGGGGTTTTTAGGTTTTGTGGAAGGTAGATTTGGAACTTGGGCTTCCAGGGTTAAATTCGGACCAAACCAAGCATGGTTTGGTCACGAGGGGGGTCCGGGGGTTGTCTGGTATGAATCTAGGGCAGATCGGTGTAGATCGAGTTTTGCTCGAATCTTCAAATGAAGATTCGAGGACCTGGAGGATGATTCGAACTAAACGGTCAATAGGTCCATGTTCAGGGGGGTGAGATGGTCCTATGGTGTTAAGGTGAAGGCCATCGGCGTTCATGCCGCCGGCTTTCATGGTGAAGAATACAGGGGCGGCTTAGGGATTGGAGGGGAATGGGATGAAGACGAAGGCGGGGTCTTGGATAGGGGGCAGGGTATGGTAGGGGGCTTATATATGGAATGGGTGGGTTGATCTCAGCCGTCTGATCAATCGAAATCAATGGCTTGGATCTGAAGATTTAGGGGAAACGGTGTCGTTTCATCTAAAGGGGTTTTGGGTTGGTCCGGGTGGAAATGGGTCGGGTTCATCAATGGGTTATGGGGAAGTGATCTTGGCCGTTGATCAATCTGAGATCAACGGCCCAGATCAGACCAGGTTAAAACGGTGTCGTTTGGAAGCTCTGGGTATCAGCTGGTCTGGACCGGGGCAGGCTCACTCTCTGGGCTTGATTTGGGCCTCAAATTTAATAAAAATGAGCCCAAGCAGATTTTTTAAACAAATTCTGCATTCTCTTTTATATTTTCTTATATATTTTTTTATTTTATTTTTTAAAACAAACCCAAGTAAATCAAATTAAAATTAAATAGACACTTAATACAAATATTTACACACATATCAAAATATTTGAAGCAGGTAAAATCAAACAAAACAAAAATCACGGACCAAGATGCCTATTTATGATTTTCTATTTAACAACCGGATTACGGTTCAAATTACGCATGACACATACATTTTTTGTATTTTGTTTTAATAAAATAAAATGGGCAAAAGTCATAAATAATTAACAAAGTGTCATGTAAAAATCCAAAAATTGTACAGCAGGACCAATTGTTATTATTTTTTATTTCTTTTGGAGCGATTGTTGCGCGAAACAAAAATCACGTGCTCACATCGGGAAGCAATTATTAGCAAAGGTGTCGGGTCCACTGATTGGTGCGGATGGGAACTTGGAGAAAGGGCTTGAGAAGGTATTTGCTGAGGTGAACATGGTTGAGGCCGGGAAAGGGTTAAGCAAAGCAGATATACAATACATCGGGTCGCGTGCTAATGTCAATAACTGGGAAGCCACTCCTCTTCCATCTCGGAGGGAGTCGCGGTAGTGGGTTTTGTTTTCCTTTTGTTCACCTAGATTATTCCAGGGTTTGTAATTCAGTTGCTATGTTCTGTCCGTTTGGATGAGTTAAAACCCTGTTATCATTACATTCAATGAAATGCAATTCCTTTTCTTTCTTAATTCCTAATTTTGTTTCCATTTCTTTTTCTTTTCTTTTCTGTACAGTTCTTTTTATGCTGATATCGATGACATGACATGCATAAGGAATCTTCGGCCAAGTTTTTAAAGCCAATCTAACTCAGAAATAATAGTGCAAGAAATCGAGTGTAATGATGAGGTGGAATATGATGATGACGAGGCCTATGAGGAAGTTAGTAAAGAATTAAGTCACTTTGAAGAAAAATCCAAACCTAACCTAAATGACACAGAAGCAGTTAATCTAGGGGACCCAGACAATGTTCGTGAAACTAAAATAAGTGTTCATCTGGAGCTACAGCTCAAGTAGGGGATAATCAAAGCATTGTTCGAGTACAAGGATGTTTTTGCATGGTCGTATGATGATATGCCGGGTCTAAGTACTGATTTAGGGGTTCACAAAATTACCCACTGATCCGGCGCTCCATCCTGTCAAGCAGAAGCTGAGAAAGTTCAAAATGGGCATAAGTGTAAAGATCAAAGAAGAGATTACCAAGCAGTTCGATGCGAAGGTCTTTCGGGTCACACGGTATCCCACCTGGTTAGCTAATGTTGTGCCTGTGCCGAAGAAAGATGGCAAGACCAGGGTGTGTGTTGATTATCGGGATCTTAACAAGGCAAGTCCAAAAGACAATTTTCCGCTGCCGAACATCCACATATTGATTGATAATTGTGCCAAACATGAAATTGGTTCTTTTGTGGATTGTTACGCAGGTTATCATCAGATTTTAATGGACGAGAAAGATGCAGAAAAGACGGCATTCATCACGCCATGGGGAACATACTGTTATCGGGTCATGCCGTTTGGTTTGAAAAATGCTGGGGCAACTTATATGAGGGCAATGACAACAATATTCCATGATATGATACACAAGGAAATCGAGGTGTATGTGGACGATGTGATTGTGAAATCCAGACAGCAATCTGACCATGTCAGGGATCTGAGAAAGTTCTTCCAAAGGCTTCGCAGGTACAATCTAAAGCTTAATCCGGCAAAATGCGCGTTCGGGGTACCATCTGGAAAGTTGTTGGGGTTCGTAGTCAGCTGCCGGGGTATTGAACTGGATCCATCAAAAGTCAAGGCCATCCATGAACTGCCACCTCCGAGGAACAAGACCGAGGTGATGAGTTTTCTGGGGAGATTGAATTATATCAGCAGGTTCATCGCCCAGCTCACGACAACTTGTGAGCCTATCTTTAAGCTGTTAAAGAAAGACGCTGCGGTCAAGTGGACAAATGAATGTCAGGAGGCGTTTGATAAGATAAAGGGGTATTTGTCAAATCCACCCGTGTTGGTTCCGCCAGAACCAGGGCGACCTTTGATTCTATATTTAACGGTACTGGACAATTTGTTCGGCTGTGTACTGGGTCAGCATGATATCACCGAAAGGAAGGAGCAGGCCATCTATTACCTCAGCAAGAAGTTCACACCCTACGAGGTTAAGTATACTCATCTTGAAAGGACATGTTGCGCCCTAACTTGGGTGGCACAGAAGCTGAAACACTATTTGTCATCTTATACTACTTACCTCATATCTCGTTTGGACCTGTTAAAGTATATCTTTCAGAAGCCTATGCCCACAGGGAGGCTTGCAAAGTGGCAGATCCTGCTCACAGAGTTTGACATTGTCTACGTGACTCGGACTGCGATGAAAGCACAGGCCTTGGTGGACCATCTGGCCGAGAATCCGGTCGATGAAAATTATGAACCTTTGAAAACTTATTTCCCTGATGAAGAGGTGATGCATGTTGAAGAATTGGAACAAGTTGAGAAGCCAGGATGGAAACTTTTCTTTGATGGGGCTGCAAACATGAAAGGCGTGGGAATAGGAGCGGTGCTTATTTCTGAAACAGGGCAACATTACCCTGTTACAGCTCAGCTTCGTTTTTATTGTACGAACAACATGGCAGAATATGAGGCATGTATTTTGGGGTTGAGATTAGCTGAAGATATGGGTGTCCAGGAAGTCTTGGTCATGGGTGACTCGGACCTACTGGTACACCAAATTCAAGGAAAATGGGAAACCCAGGACTTAAAGCTTATACCGTACCGACAATGTTTGCATGAGCTTTGTCAGCGGTTTCAGTTAATAGAATTCAAGCACATTCCAAGGATTCATAACGAAGTGGCCGATGCGTTGGCTACTCTGGCATCAATGTTACACCATCCGGATAAGGCTTACGTGGACCCTCTGCAGATTCAGGTCCGCGACCAACACGCTTATTATAATGTGGTGGAAGAGGAACTAGACGGTGAGCCGTGGTTTCATGACATCAAGGAATATATCAGGATGGGTGTGTATCCGATACAGGCCACAGGTGATCAGAAACGAACAATTCGACGGTTGGCTAGCGGGTTTTTCCTTAGTGGAGGAGTGTTGTACAAAAGAACTCCAGACCTCGGGTTGTTGAGGTGCATGGATGCAAGGCAGGACATATCTATCATGACTGAGGTGCATTCGGGAGTCTGTGGACCGCATATGAGTGGATATGTTTTGGTAAAGAAGATCCTACGGGCAGGTTACTATTGGCTTACTATGGAGCGAGATTATATCAGTTTCGTACGTAAGTGTCATCAGTACCAAGTGCATGGAGACTTGATTCATTCTCCGCCATCAGAACTACATACGATGTCCGCACCATGGCCTTTTGTTGCCTGGGGCATGGATGTTATTGGGCCAATTGATCCAGCAGCGTCAAATGGGCACAGGTTTATTCTGGTAGCGATAGATTATTTTACCAAATGGGTGGAAGCTAAGACGTTCAAGTCTGTGACCAAGAAAGCTGTGGTGGATTTTGTACATTCGAACATTATTTGTCGGTTTGGGATACCGAAGGTGATTATCACAGACAATGGGGCTAATCTCAATAGTCATCTGATGAAGAAGACATGTGAGCAGTTCAAGATTACTCATCATCATTCCACTCCATACCGCCCTAAGGCAAATGGTGTGGTTGAGGCAGCCAATAAGAATATAAAGAAAATACTCCAGAAAATGGTGGAAGGATTTAGACAGTGGCATGAAAAGCTGTCATTTGCATTGTTGGGATACCGCACCACTGTTCGTACCTCGGTAGGGGCAACTCCTTACTCTTTGGTGTATGGCACAGAAGTAGTGATACCCGCAGAAGTGGAAATCCCGTCTCTCCGAATCATAGTAGATGTTGAGATCAATGATGATGAATGGATGAAAAGCTGCCTTGAGCAGTTGAGTTTGATTGATGAGAAGAGATTGGCATCAGTGTGTCATGGTCAACTGTACCAGCAAAGAATGGCAAGAGCGTACAATAAGAAAGTGCGTCCGAGGAAGTTTGAAGTCGGACAGTTAGTGCTGAGACGTATTTTGCCTCATTGGGTTGAAGCAAAAGGAAAGTTCGCCCCAAACTAGTAGGGGCCATTTGTTGTAACCAGAGTGTTGTCTAATGGTGCACTATATTTGACAGACGTAGAAGGAAAATGTGTAGAAATGGCCATCAATTCCGATGCGGTCAAGAGATACTATGTATGATTTCTTTATTTTGATTGTATTTGTTTGTATTTGGCATACCTTAAAGATTGAAATGACGAAGGCGTTTTGTTCTACTATCTAAACACTTTTACCCCTTGTCATCCCCTTTGAGCCTTACTTATTTTCTTTCATATCCCTCTTTCGGAATCAATGTCACCATTAAGAAACGCGAGTGCGGAAGAAAAGAAAATGAAAAGAAAAAAAGAGGAAAGTGAAAAGAAAGGAATAAAAGAAGGAAAAGAAAAGAAGAAGAAAATTGAAAGTGAAAAGAAGAAAGAAAAAAAAATGAAGAAAAGAAAGGAAAAGAAGAGCAGAAAAGAAAAACAACAACGTAGTCTCTATGACGTGAACTACGTTTGACTTGATCCCGAAAGGGTACGTAGGCAGCCTCTATGAGGTTCAGTCATACCAAAATAAAATTCAAAAGTCCCCAAGCAAGAAACTGGGGCAGAAGTCGTGGTTGTTGTATGAAATCTGATTTAGAAAGTTGTAATATTAAACCATTTTGAAATTAGTTTGAGCCTTTCATACCCTTTCTTTCTAGCCCCGTCCAAAGCCCACATTACGGTCTAAAGAAAGACCTTCTGATCAATTTTGAATAAATGCCAAGTTAAGCAGGTAAAGGTAATTCATGTTTGGGGCAACACTCTGGTTCAAGCAAGAAAAGCAAAAAGATAAAAATGAGAGAGTCTTATTGGTGAAAACCTGCACAGGCACCGTAAGGTGACGGGAGTTGAGAGAAAGAATAAAACAAGAGAGTCTTATTGGTGAAAACTCTCGCGGACACCTTTAGGCGAAAGTGAGTTGAAAAATGGTTAATGGAGAAAGGTCTGTTGGTGAAAAACTGTTTCGAGGCATTGCAGGTTAAACGATTAAGGTTTGGGTGAAGTAATCTGTTGGTGGAAATTCTGAGGCAGTAAAATATGGCAGCTGAAAGCTGGTTAGTTGGACTGATTGGGCCAGTTAGTCCGAAATGCATGTCACAATCATTGGTGCCAGTTGTTCCGGTCAGATAAGTTTCTCTTCTTTGTTCTTTTAACAGTCATCCGGTTTTGGATTTTTCTTATCCTTAATTCATAAAATCATTGCGTTTCATTTTCTTTTGGGGGTTTCGTCCATCTAAAATGTTCCAATGTCAATTTTTGTTCAAAGCAAGAGGGAAAGTATTTTAAAGCTCACTACAAGCTTCCAAAAATGGTAAAGAATAATGTGCTCAGAGCATGGCAACAACAACATGATGTAAAGGGGAATAGGAGAGGTCGCCGGGAGTTTCATCGGTGGAATAATTGGAAAATGTTGTGGGAAATGTAAAGGTTCAGACCAAAGGGTTAGAGGTATGAAACAATAGCACGGGTACACGACAGTCGGGTTGTCAGAGGTTAGGGAATTTGAAAGTCAGTCTGAAAGTCAAACGGTTCAGGGTCAGTTCGAGGAATTCAGTCAACACAAAGCAAGGAAGTGGAAGGATTTTTCAGCAAGAATGCCATCAACTAACCACCATTTTAAACTAACGAAATTTGCTTCGATTGAAACAGGGGCAGAAAAGTTATTTGTTCAAGAGGAATTCTCCATGAGGGAAAAGCAAGAGGTAATCAGGTTTGACTGCAGGTGAGGTATGTTTAAAACACAAGATAATGAGGAGTAACATAGGAAAATGTAGGGTAGTCTCAAAGTTTGCATGTTTAGGACAAAATTTTAAGTTTTGAAGTGGAGATCCCGCCCCTATAACAAGGGAATACAATTCAGTTTTTAAATTTTAAGTGTTGAAGTGGGGAGCCCGCCCCTATAACAAGGGAATACATTTCAGTTTTTAAATTTTAAGTGTTGAAGTGGGAGCCCGCCCCTATAACAAGGGAATACATTTCAGTCTTTAAATTTTAAGTTTTGAAGTGGGGAGACCGCCCCTATAACAAGGGAATACATTTCAGTCTTTAAATTTTAAGTTTTGAAGTAGGGAGCCCACCACTATAAAAAGGGAATACATTTCAGTTTTTAAAGTGGGGAGCCCGTCCCTATAACAATGGAATACATTTCAGCCTTTAAATTTTAAAGTTACACTTCATTCTTATCGCAATTCAAGTTTTAGTTTTCAATTCTTATTAGTATATGGTAACATGTACCCAGTTTTCCAAACTGGGGCAGAGAGTTTTCTTTGTTTAGTTCATTTTGTGAAGTCAGGAGCCCGCCTGGATAACAGAGGAATACATACGGTTCAAGTTTCAGTAATCGGGAATCCACCCGTACAATAAGGGAATACATTCGAGTTCAGCAATTTGAAGAAAGGAACAACACCTCAGTTTGTAGTTCGCAATGGCAACAAGGGATTTTACCAAGAAAACACAAGACAACAAAGCAACAAGGAAGTACAACAACATGTTTGAAGAATTTAGATAGGATTTTGTAATTCATAGGTCATAGTTTAGTTTAACTTCTTTTATTTTTCCATGGTGTAATAAGGAAGGTCAGCAAGCAGTAGCAGCAGCAATCGCGTTGAAATCATAGCTCTTGGTAGTCCCAGCTATCAGACACTCCTGAACTACACTGACCTGATTCCTGTTTTGCCCAGGATATGTAGGCAACCTCCGAAGCAGGGTGCGGTCAACTCTTTTCAAAATGCCTCACACGGAATATTCAAACGGGCAAAAATCGCTCATATTTGCTCAATTATCTTTACCCGAAAACTTTTCATGTTTCCGAGCAAAGAGGGGCAGCTGTGAGCACGTGATTTTTGCCCAAAGCAAATTATTCCCAGAAATTCAAACAAAACAATTTCTTTATTGTTTTATAATTTTTGTGAATTTTGGCGTCATTTTCTGCTAATTGTCGCATTTATATGTGCATTCTAATTCATTTGAAAAAATACAAAATATGCGTTTGCTTTTAGGATTTAATTTCATATTTTTAGGATTAATTAAGGGTTAATTTGTTTTAGAGAAAAATATGAAGAAAATAACAAAAATAGTTCACTTTTGCCTTTTTAATTGTTTAAATGTGAATTCGTCCCGAAATAGTTTTTAAAATAATTTTAGAAATCAATTAGTTTAATTTTGAAATATATTAGAATTGTATTTTAATTGTTGCAATTTTATAAAATCTGAAAAATATACAAAAAAATAGATAAAAGAAACAAATGAAAAAAAGGAAAACAAAAAAAAGAAGTAGAGAAAGGGCTGCCCACGATTTGGGACATGCCCAATTGATTTCACCCGGGCCCAACATTTCTTTCTTCTTTCCCACGCCCCAAGCCCAATCCAACCCAGACCAGGTCCGGGTCCTCAAAAAGTCCAAACGACGTCGTTTTCACTAAGTCCATCTCAACCGTTGTTTCTTGATCAAACGGATGAGATTGTCTTAGGTTGTTTTATATATATATGTCCGAAATATTCACCCCCCCATCTCGTCTCTCAAACCCCCCCCCCCCGTCCATCTCTAACCCTAAAAACAAGCCGCCCCCATATCCTTCGGCGGAACCCTACCGCCGGCGAACACAACCTATGTCGTTGACCACCAAAAGTTCACCGTATATTCTCCTTCCCCTCCTCTTTCCAACCTTCATAGTCATCTCACTCGAATCTTTCCCTATCTCCTCGAATCTTCGATGGAAGATTTTCCGGCCACGACGAGACCTACCCCAAATAACCCCAAATTAACACCATGTGACCGCCTGGGCCTCCTCTACCCAACCTCCATGGCCTTGTCTCTCGAATCTGCCTAGAAAAGCTCGAATATCAAATCAAAGGTTTCCGACCAAACCCTAAGGCAAGATCTCCATGATTTCGGACCCTAACAACCCTAACCAGGTGTTTTCTTATGAAAACACATGGTTAGGGATGTTACGGGTCAGAATTTTGGGGGATTTGGAGGAAAAAACTACTGGCCGGAGCTCTTTGTGGTCGGTGGGTTTTTATTGGTATTTTTCTTTTATTTTCAATTTCTTTTTCCTTTTCTGATTTTCTGCATGTGTGAATCCAAGGTTAATGTCTTGTTAATGTGCGTTTTAATTCTTTGTCAATTTTGTTCTAATATTGTGTCCTGATTTGATTAAGTCTAGTTGTTTGTTTGATTTTAATATGTTCCGATTCCTGATATTAGTTCGATTTATAATTTGTTAATTAGTTTTACTAAGTTTTGCATGAATTAGTTTCTGGTGTTCCTTTAGTTAATTACTAATTAGTTCATGTTTGGCTTCAGTTTGATTAGTCATCTAGCTAGTTCTAATTAGTTTAGCTTGTTTTGGTCTGATTAAGGCTGAATTGGACTCTTTAGGAGACTATAATTAATTTGTAGTTTGGTTAACAGAGGGTTTGAGTCAATTAGTTAGGGGCTTGAAGCTTAGCTTGTTTGGGTAGTAATTTCAGGGAGGGAATAAGGGTAGTTTGAGCATGGAAAAGGGTAGTTGTATTAAGAATAGTAATTTCAAAACCAAGATAAGGGTAGTATAGGTATTGTATAGGTAAAAGAACACCCTAGGGCCTTCTAGAATAAGTCTTTAGTGTACATTTCAGTAAACTTAGGGGAGTAACTTGAGAAACAAGGTAGAAATTGAAGGACTAATAGGGGAAATCTGAAATTAAAAGGGGGGAAATGTGTGAGTGCCATCTAGAGCATTCTACCTTATTTGTTACCTATAAAAGGCAACCCCAATGCCTTGATTGGGGGGTCTGAAAAATTTCCCAAGGAAGCTCCTCTCTGATTATTCAGATCTGAACTTGAAGTTCAAAACAATCAAAAATCAAAAAAAAATCACTGTTTCATTGCTTTCTTCAGGTTGTTTTCGAATTCCAGCTTTAATTCAACTTTCTAGTTCATCTCGAAATCAAAAACAGCTTGAACTCTTCCGGGTTTGTTTAATAGTTGAAATCTGAAAGTGTTTGGAATTATTTGAGCACTGGTGTTGGTTTATTTGAGTTGGTTGTAGGTTATTCATCGAATGTGTGGATTGATGGGTTCATTGCTGGTTGTATTGGTGCTATTTTGGTTTTAAAAAGTTTCCTGGACCACTGATTCATTTCTGGGTTGAAACTGCTGTTTGAAATTCCAAATCACTGTTGCTTGTTCTGTTGTTGCTAACTGCTCTTTCTTCCTTTGATATTCTGATTTCCAGGTACACGTTTTGAACTTGTTTCGATGTATCATTCCCTGTTGACAACATGAAATGAAATTGGAGCAAATTCTCTGTCGTAGATCTTTAGCTTGTTATTTTTTAGATAGTTTGTCATGGTTTGGTGGTTGTACATTGTTATCAAATTCGAAATGCATAATTGAACTGAAACTGGTTATGTATTAAGGGGACTGTAAACTGTTATGTATCAGAATCAGGTGAGTTTATTTTTTGAGTTAATTACCAGTTGTAGTTAGCCCCTATTAGTTGATGCATACCCCTGTTAAATACTAGTTGTAATTAATTTCATAGAATAAGTCCATATTAGTTGTAATTAGATAGAATTTCTACTAGTTATTTTCATGTTCTCAATCTGAAATTAAGTAGGTCATGGTCATAGATGAATATGTTGGTTTAAATGTTGGATTCAAGTTTGAGTCTCAGCATGTTGATTCATAAGTGAGGAAGCTAATGTCCAGTCCCACTAGGATTCTGAAATTGACGATAAATCTCCTGTTTTGTTTTCTAAAAATCGAATTGTTGCTGCATATTCCTGGACGGTTTTGAAAGTCAAATAACGTAGTATAGATATTAATCCCAACGATGTAAAAGGATTGTGGCTTGGTGATCATTTAAATTCAATTTCGTTCATAATTAGTATTGTGGCATGTTTCAACTTGAGCCATATTTCTGGACTCACCTTGGCCCAGTGGCGTGAAACCCTGCTAGGATAGAACAAGACCTATTGCTGATCATTTAGTTGCTAAGAACGGAAAGCTGGCGTATGTTTGGGCCCTGAAGCCCAAGCTTCTTGTGAATCGGACTGGAGCCCAACAGACTGAAACCCATTGGGTTGCTGAATCATAGACCTAAGGTTTGGGCCTTTTGAGTGCTTCTAATAATAATTGATTGGTTAACTAATAAATTATGGCCTTTAGAGACAAATAAGAATAAAAATCGTAGTCTCTTTTAGTTTGGCCTTTTCATATAATGATGAGACGAGCCTCGCCAAATAAAATACGAAATGTGGGGACCTCAATAAACGCTATGAATTCGGGAGGGCCGTTTAGCGAATTTCATGGCATTCCCCAAAATAATAATACACTAGACCCTTTAAGCACGACTTTAATAAAATTACATTCCTAAACTCGGGTGCGCATTGATGCTACCCAAATCCAAATCTCAACGGAATCGAAATGTATTGACAACCATGGGTGCATTGATTGCGACGTGGTTCGAGACGCATTTCCACAACGTTGCAATTCTTTTAAAATATAATGACAAAGGCGGTTTACGAACAAGCGGCACATAGGCTAGCATGAACTAAAATCAAATAAAATCAAATACAATAGTTGAGCGACCGTGCTAGAGCCATGAAACCCGGGAATACCTAACACCTTCTCCTGGGTTAACAGAATTCCTTACTCGGATTTCTGGTTCGCGGGCTGTTAACAGAGTCATAAATTTCCTCGGTTCAAGATTCAACCGGTGGCTTGGGACACCATTAATATCCCAAGTGGCGACTCTGAATAATTAATAATTAAATCTCGTTCTGATTGTCCTTTAATTGGAAAAACTCCTTTACGCCCTTGTGGGTGTAGGTGAAGAAGGAGGTGTGACAGCTCTGGCGACTCTGCTGGGAAACGAACCCAGAATCTCTGGTTCAGGGTTCAGAATTTGAGCCTATATAAATTGTTGTATTCGGTTATATCTGATTTTCCTACATGTTTTGTGCTGAATATGCTAAATGTTACCGCTTTGATACCATTTGAAATGTATATAAACTGTGTCGACACCCTTCTCCCTTTACCTCCGGGGATATGCTTACTGGTTTAGACTCCCTATTCTGTTAGTGTCATACCCTGAAATAAAAAAGAGGCTCAGATAAGTTGCAAAGTCGGACAATCTCGTGGGTCCCCGGTACGCTGTCCGCTCCTCGACTCGAGTTGTCCGCTCGAATGCACTGTTTAGAACACATACCCAGGTTTTGAACCTAGAATAACTTGACTTCATACCGGATCCCTAGAAGGAGCGCTTAATTGCATCATGCTGCATTTGACTTAGGGGACTCAACACATGGGTTGGGTCCGTCGAGGGCTAGCAACCTGAAATGAAAAGACCATCCTGATGCATCCTACTTGTTCTGTACATATATTTGTTTCGAACCGGCATGTTGACTGGCTTTTGAATCTCGGGAATGTTGAAAAATTGAGAAAAAGAGGAAAAGAGAAAAAGAGAGAAATAGCAGTTAGAGAGTTAATCGATTATTTTAGAAAAGCCAATGACCAAATACTGTCGAAACTCTGCCGAAGTTTTGAGAAAATGGGAAAAGGAAAATGTTTTATCTTTATTAGTAAAAAGCAAAGGAAAAAGAAAAAGAGTCTTTTATTTTTGGAAAGTTGTTTGTTGAAAAAAAAAAGAAAAAAAAAGAGTTTTGTTTTAGTTTGGAAAAAATAAGTTGTTTATTGTTTGTTGAAAATGAAAAAAAGAAAAAAAAAGAGTCATTATTTTGTCTTGTTTTCAAAAATAAAAAAAGAAAAGAAAAATAGTTTGTCTTGCCATGGAAAATGAAAAGAAAGAGCCTTGTTTTCAAAAATATAGTTAGTTTCTTTGCCCGAACTACGCAGGTTTGATTCTCACAGGGCGTGAGATACGTAGGCAACCTTCATCGGGTCCAACCTCCCCTTTGCAAAAATAGCCAAAAATATTTCAGTTTACATTTTTGCATGAATAAATCGGGTGATGCCGTTTTGTCAAAAACAACCGAACGTTCCCGATATGGACGTCGGAAGGCTGACTCTGCATAACGGCCACCTTTGGTCAATTTTGATTTTTGATTGGTTGACTCTCACAGCCTTAAAATCTTCGTTCTTGGGAGTGCTGAAAGGCCGTGTTTGAAAACCGAGTCTTTCATTTTGAATTTAGAAAAAGGAAATAGTTAATTTTGTTTTGAGTCAAATAAAAGTTTTGTTTTTGCTTAAAACACCTTAATAAATGTGCAGGATGAGCACGATGCAAAATGAACCTTTCTCAATAATGACTAAAATCCCTTTCGAGTTGCGGCTATGGTGGAACGATTTAGGCAAAGAAGGACAAGACGAAGTCAAGAAATATCTGAAAGGTCTTACGGGTTTGCTGGAAATCAAGCCTCGGGGTGATATTATAAGAGCGTTGGTCACTTGCTGGGGCCCAGCGCACAATGTCTTCCACTTCCCAGATTTTGAGCTCACCCCAACTCTGGAGGAAATCGTCGGGTACATCGGAAATGCTGAGGTTCCGTTAAGAGAAAAATATCTGGTTGATCCAAGAGCCATCACGGTGCATCTATTTTTAGATTCATTAAAAATACCCAGGACAGTCCATAATCCAGATTTGGAAAAAGGCTTTTGTACTATACGCTTCATATACGACAGGTATGGCCACGTGGGAGGGTTTAACAAGACGGACATCAAGCTATGCAGTAAAAATAACCGTCAAAAATGGGATAAGCACAAACGGGTGGCTTTCATGATAACCTTTTTAGGCTTCCTGGTGTTCCCAAGGAAAGATGAGAATATTGATATAAAAGTAGTCGTGGTCATCAGTACCTTGCTTGCTCAAAATGAAAGCACTCTTGCGCCTATGATCGTGTCTGGCATTTTCCGAGCTCTCACTGCCTGCAAAGCCGGAGGCAACTTTTTTTAGGGGTGTAACTTGTTGCTACAAATGTGGATGACCGAGCATCTATGCTACTGTTCCCCGCTCTTGAGTTATGGTTCGTCTGACAAGACATGTATACGAGAGTTTTATACAAGGATTGACGGGGTTAGTCTGCCTGAAGGAGTAATAGCATGGATATCATACTTTCATACTCTCACGGACAGTCAGATACAGTGGACGTTGGGATGGTTGCATGTTGAAGAAATCATATACATTCCAGCAGCTAGGTCGCATTTTCTTTTGATGGGCCTTAAGAGCATCCAGCCTTATGCTCCATGTCGGGTTCTGAGACAACTCGGGAGATGCCAAACCGTGCCACGGGAGGAAGATCTTAGTGTTCAAGTAATTGAGATTAGCCCTGAAGGACAGTTTCCCGAAGCAAAAGTTCGCGAGATTTGGAATGAATGTCAATATCTACAAGCAGATACTTGTGTGCAGGATCGGGCCAAAGGAGAAATGTCGCCAGAATACCTCGCATGGTACAGAAAAGAACTTGAGCATCAGAGGCCAGCTAAAAGACCCCACATCCAGGATTTCACTGAATCATCACAAGGGAGTTTTTCCAATTTAAGTGACAATCGAAATGGGATTATTTTTTATTTAGAAATCAGAGTCGCCACTTGGGATAATTTATGGTATCCCACGTCACCGGTTTAAAATCCTGAATCGAGGAAATTTTACTCTGTTTACAGTCTGCGAACACAGAAATCCGGGTAAGGAATTCTGTTAACCCGGGAGAAGGTGTTAGGCATTCCCGGGTTCTGTGGTTCTAGCACGGTCGCTCAATTATTAATATTGGCTACATTATTTGATTTATTACACGTTTTAAACCTATTGTGCATTTTTAAACTTTTTAACCGCTATTAATATTTCGGGAAAAGTTCAAGGTTATTTAAAACACATCGTAAGCCACGCTACATGAAATGCACCTATGGTTCACGACACGTTCTAGTTAACCTTGTTGGAAATTAGCATCGGGTCACATGAAATGTATACCCAAATTTTAGTAATTACGAATCACAACTACGTTACGGGAACTGTATCCGTAGCCATGATAATATTTTAATCGCGCCTAAAGCAAGCTACGAATATTCATTTTAGAAACTGTAATCATGTCACGCGAACGTGTCCATAATCACGATAATAAATTCAAAATGCTCCTAAAGGTTCATCTACACGGGTGTGGTCGGCCTAAACATGCTCCTAACGGTTTTAAACACAGTGAAATGAAGTGATAAGCAAAACGATAAGCAACAATAAAACAAGCTACATGTCTTTTAAGTCCAAAATTCATGTTTATCTAGCAGCTCAAAGTCTTTGGAGTTATCAAGTCCAAACACCAAGACCCCAATACTGTTTTGAATTACTGACATTTCAATTAACGTCCAACAACACACATCACATTTTTCAAGATCAAATCTCCATGACATTTTGAACAAATCATTCTTCTTCTTTATTCTTTCTCTCTTTTTTTAAGAAAAAATTATAATAATGATAAAATAATAATTCAAACCAAACTAACTATATGATCAGTTCAGTAATGTCACCACAAGACAATTAGATATTAAATTATGGAATCATAGCACACAAGAATAATCGAACCCAAATAAGAAGAAAAAGTAAAGCAAACATGATATAGTCCATGAATGTATAAAGCAAATCTTCACAAATAGTTAAAACACTAACATTAAGGATAAATAAGAGATGACCCTTCAACGGTCTTTAACGATCTCTGTTTGGAAATACAAGTAAAAACCGGCGATCGGAGACCTCAACGGAATTTTGAACTCCACTTTTGTCACTGTTGTTTTTCAGCTCGTTCTCGGAGTCTTGTTAATCAAACTCTCAAAATAGATCTCGTCTAGCAAATTGGAAGGGTTACTGATGAGTTCTCGGAGAAAGATTTCTTTGTTACTATAGACAGTGTCGATGATAAGACTCTACATCTGGTTGATCTCAACTTGGAAAGCAAACAACTCTTACTCTGCCATTTTTGTGTGTTAAGTTCCTTTTTCAAGTTGTTTGAGAATAGTCTACAGGAAGGTTAAGTGAGCAGGTGAGCTTTGGTTAGTTTTCATGGTAAAACGGATGTGGTTGGTAGTGTTAATGGAGTTCCTGCGGCGGCTGCTGTGGTTGGAGATGGGAAGCTGTGGTGTTTGGGAGGTCAGTGGTCATTGGAGCTGGTTTTTTCCGGCGAGCTGGGTTGTTTGGTGGATGATAGAGATCGGTGCTGATGGAGTTTTTCGAAGTTGAAGAAGAAGGGTTAGGTCTAGGGTCTCTTTCGGTTAGAAGCAGTGATGACAGAAGAGGAAAATGGCTGGAATGGGGTGTGTTGAGGGTGAGCTTGGTTAGCAGTTTGGAGGTGGGGTGCGACGGGGAATATGAAGTTCATGGGGGAGGGGTCCGTTTTCTTTGTTGTGTTCTGCGGCTGTCAGCTTTTGTATATATCTCTTAGGGTCTTCTTAGAGTATAGGCTAAAATGCTTTTTTTCTTCAGATCTTAGGCGTTTTCTAGGGGGTCTAGGGGTATAGGTTTTATTTAGGATTTTAGGGTTAGGTTAGCAGGTATTGGGCCTAGAATTATGGGCTAGATCCGAATTGGGCCAAACTTGGCCAAATATACCTTTAAAAGTGGTCATTTAACTCTAGTAGACTAAAAATATTAGCTCCTAAAATAACAACTACAATTATGAACTCATTTCCAATTAATTAAAGTAAAAGTAAAATTAAAAGTGAAACTATTTTATATCAATGAGCTAAACGAATAAACAAATAAAAAATATTTTTGTAATTTTCAATTTTGTGACAAAATAAAGTAAAAGAGTCAAAATTAGTTGAAATAGCTATATAAGGCCTAAACTAAATATTTACATGCTAAAATATATAAAATCTTGGGGAGGGTCAAAAATCACATGTCTACAAATGTAACTCTTTAGTTTCCTCCTTCTTCTGATCGGCCTTTATGTCGGCTTAAGTTATCTCCCGATCAAGGGTTCATGGTATTAGTTATTCTGTTTAGCCTTTGATGGGCGCTGAGGAATATGCATGATACAATCAATTTAATCCTTCTTTTATGACTTGGGCTCAATTCTTTCTTTTAACGTATACCAGAATCTTCTACGGTTGTATATGCTGCGTGTATAAAACTCTGAACCCTTAAGTGCGTTCATAACATAACCAACTCTGGATCATTGATCGAATAATTTCTTTCGTTCCATCTTAGCTTTTTTTCAATGTAAGCTATTACTTTTCCTGGTCTTTCTACTTGTGTCCATACTTAGCTTATCTTAATGCTCACATATGCCATAGTTTTCGCGCAACTCATAACCATTTCCCGTTCATTAGCCATTTCCTTTGGAGTGCTCACAATGTTGTTGTGAGACTGTGGTTACACGACCATTTCCTCTTTAGGTCGTTGTGCTTAGATTGAAGCTTTCTTCCTTATTTTCTCAGCTAGTTTTTCGTTGTAGTACTTAGGGAGGACCCTCTGACTCTTGTAAAGATGCGATCCTATTACATCGTTGTCACGCCTCCTTTTTTCTACACCCCGGAATGGTATGAATAAAGGGAGTTTTTCCAATTAAAGGACAATCGAAACGGGATTTATTGTTAAAAGATTCAGAGTCACCACTTGGGATTTTTATGGTGTCCCAAGTCACCGGTTTTAATCCCGAGTCGAGAAAAAGGTTGACTCTGTAATACAGTCCGCGAACCAGAAATCTGGGTAAGGAATTCTGTTAACCCGGAAAAAGGTGTTAGGCATTCCCGAGTCCCGTGGTTCTAGCACGGTTGCTCAACTGTTATATTTGGCTTAATAATCTAATTTAGAACATTTTGAACCTATGTGCAATTTTAACCTTTTAACTGCTTTAAATTGATTTTTAAAGAAGATTGAACGTCAATTAAAACACGTCCTTGGATCGCGTCACATGAAATGCACCCGCAATCCTAAACATATTTCATTCAACGTTTAAAGATTTGATTTGGGTCACATGAAATGCACACCCGAGTTTAAGAAAGTAAAATTATTAAAAGAACACGCCTAAAGCAACTAGCGCAATTAATTATTCTTCAGAAACTTTGAGATTATTGGAAGGCCATAGATCATAGATATAGTGCGTGAGAGAAAAATGTGACCCTCAACTTCCATGAATTTCCAGTAAACACAGTCATATTCACCCAAAAGAGAACTTAACAACTTATTAACGTTCTGCTAGAATTTGGCAAACTAAACCGGCCCTTAGCTCATATACTATCAAAACCAAACAAATATCCTTAAAAGCAAAAAAACACTAATTTTAGTTTTATGTCCTATAACCCAAATGGCTCAACTTCAAATTAATCCACACGGTGAACCTTTCATTTTTACGAGACTATACAACACATAAATAGTGCGCACTAATTTTTTTTTCATAAACACATAAACATTAACATAAACACATTATCAGAAACTTTTCATTTTTACGGCAAATTAACCTTATGCGTTGATGTGTTAATCATCTCATATAGATCTTTGGGATTATAAATTTTCCATAAGAACGAAAATATGAAACACTCAACAACCAACAAAGTGCTTTTTACAAAGAAATGAAACGTATCCTAGTAGCAGACAACTATCCACAAAGTTCCCTGATAAACTTATTCAAGCAGCAACGTCAATTATACAATGAAAAATATCACACCAAGGGATGCCTTCCAGAGCAGAAAATGACAGAAGCTCAAAAACACATTATGGAAGTTCAAGATCATCATAAAATTGAAGCAAATAAACTAACTATTCCAAACAAGAAAATTGATCAAACGATGCATTAAACTCATAAATAATACTTGTGAACAGAATAATCAGAGGCAAGAAAACTGACCAAAATTAAACAGAACCAACATCGGAGCTACGAACGCTAACCTCGACAAATTTACGACCACGCCGGACCTGAAACCAGCCTCACCTCGACGTACGAATGGGACGCCTGAATTTACAACAACGTCGAGTTTCATCAGCTCGAGCTCGACGGAAAAATGGACAGCGATAACCATAGACCAGAACTAACGTACGGCAACTTTCTATACGACTCGAACTCACAAACGACTCCAAAACTTCAGTTGCCTTGCACTCGCTCCCTCACTCCGTTCATGTGCGTGAATGCGTGTGTGCGAAGGTGAAGCTCGTCGGATATGGCGTCGCTGGAAGAAGGTCCAGCGATGGGCTGGTAAAGGGGTGGGCTGCTATGGTGGTGATGGAGCTCGGCGATAGCTTTTGGTGTTGGGTTATGGGTGGTTGGCTGTTGATGAAGAAGAAGGGAACGGGTGGAGGGTGGTTTCTTTTAGTTTTGCAGCTGAAGCTCCTTGCTAGGATGTTGTCCAAGGTTCCATGGGTGAGTTGGAGAAGACGATGATCGGGGGGTCCGTGTACTATGCGCAGCTTTTCTTAGCTTTCCGTTTTCAGCCTTGTCCACCCTTTTCCTTCTCTTTTCAGCGCCCGTCCTTCTATAGCGTTTGGATTTTTGTTCGGGTTGCTTTTTTCTGAAGAGTATTATGGCTTGTGGAGGGGGGTCATTGGAGAAGATGGAGTCTGGGGGGTGGGGGTCGTTTCTGCGCAGCTTTCTTGGGTATTTTTTGTCCATTCCCCCTTTTCGTTTTTTGCTTTTCTTTTATTTTATATAGTCTAGGTTTTTGGTAGGGTTTTAGGTTAAGGGGTATGGGCCTAAGAATTATAGGCTTAGCAATTGTGGTCTAGGTCCAAAATTAGGCCTAAAGATGGGTTGCTCGAGCCCAAGCTCTATTCTTTCGCTGCGAACGAGATTAAAAATACGGGCCCATTTGTTAATTATTCCTACTATTCAAATAATTATTAAAATAAAATTAACCATTAAAACAAATCTATTTTTGGTATTTTCAAATATCAAATTTAAAATAAAAATACGATACTATTTTTGCATATATTTTTTAAAGATTTTTTTAGATTAAAAATGACTACAAAACATTAATGAACCTATTTTTGTGATTTTTTGTTTTCTTGTAATAAAATTAAAGTAAAAGAGTCAAAATTACTTAAAATATCTATATTATGCCTAAATTAAATATTTTATGCTAATATATGAAAAATCTTGGGGAGGGTCAAAAATCACATGTCTACAGCTGCCCTCTTTGACTGGAAACGCGCAGAGTTTTCAGACAAAGACTGACTAGACAGGTTTTTTGACCCGACCCTTATTTGGAGAGACTAAAACTGAGAGACAAAGGGAATGTGACCGAACCCTGGTATCTGGGCTGCCTAGATATCCTTGGCTATAAAGGAATCAGGCCACGTGTAGTTCAGAGATGAGTGAGGTGATGGAGTATACCGAGGTGGAGAGCCGGTCGAGGTGCCATTCCGTCGAGGTTCCGGTCCGCAGTCCTGCTATTACATCAAAATCAAAATATGAAAAAGACTAGCTAAGCCTATCAACTACGAGTTACAAGATTCCTATCTATAAGTCTTCTGAAGCTTGATCTTGAGTCTTGAATGGTTCTTCATGCAGACTTTAGATTTGAACCTTGGCGCTTGTTAGCTGCAGGTGCTAGCTCGTTCGTCTACAGCTTTTGGGTCAGGACCGAACATGTAGTGCTTGTGACTTCCACCACGTCTTAAGCAGTTCACATCTTTCATCAACTTTTGCATTTAGATTCACTTCTTGCCTTTCTCTCTTTTCTTTATTGTGACTAACTTCTGTTGATCACCTCGGACTGTTGACTAGCATTCTTGCCGTGAGATTCTTTGGTTGCTGACTTGAATTGCAATCTGAGATGCTTTTCCTTTTCTTCAGATGGACGCTTGACTGTTGAACTCGAACCGTCTTCTCTTGTTACTTGACATTGTTTTCCTTTGCACCTTAAACCATTTTTCCCTAAAACTTGAACTGTCTTCCTTCGAAACTGCTTTCCCTTGAAACTCGAGTTGTCTTCCTTCGACACTGCTTTCCCTAGAAACTTGAGTTGTTTCCCCTTGTTCTCTAGGTGGGCGCCTGATTACAACAAAACAAACAAAACAAAGAAATTTTTCTGCCCCAGTTTGCACTAGGAAGATTTGTGAGTTGTTAGCAAAACTGTAAACCACTTGTACTATTGATGCAGTGATGAAATTAAACTAAAAAATAGACTAGGAAAACAATAAACTAAGCTTGACTAAAGTAAAAACTAACCCTATTCTCCAGGCGGGGCTCCCTGACTGCTAACTTGAAATGTATTCCCTGCTCTTCAGGCGGGCTCCTGACTGCTGACGTGAAATGTATTCCCTGCTCTCCAGGCGGGCTCCTGATTGCTGACTTGAAATGTATTCCCTGCTCTCCAAGCGGGCTCCTGATTGCTGGACTTGAAATGTATTCCCTGCTCTCCAGGGGGCTCCTGACTTCTAACTTGAAATGTATTCCCTGCTCTCCAGGCGGGCTCCTGACTTCTAACTTGAAATGTATTCCCTACTCTCCAGGCGGGCTCCTGACTTCAAGATAGTCAAAACAAAGAATTTGAAAGCTAAAATTTAAATTGTACTCCCTTGTTCTCCAGGCGGGCTCCTGACTGCTACGCTTGAAATTATTCTCCCTGTTCTCCAAGCGGGTACCTGATTTCAAAATAAATAAAGCAAAGAATTTGAAAACTAAAACTTAAATTGTACTCCCTTGTTCTCCAGGCGGGCTCCTGACTGCTGCGCTTGAATGTCTTATCCCTGTTCTCCAAGCGGGTACCTGATTTCAACAAAATAGACAAAAACAAAGAATTTGAAAGCTAAAACTTAAATTGTACTCCCTTGTTCTCCAGACAGGCTCCTGATTGTTGTGCTTGAAAGTATTCCCTGCTCTCCAAGCAGGCTCTTGACTTCAACTTGAAAGTATTCCCTACTCTCCAGGCGGGCTCCTGACTTCAACAAAATAGACAAAAACAAAGAAAATTTTTTGCCCCAGTTTGGCGGCTGGGGACAGATGTGATTGTAAAACTAAATCATATTACCAAGTGTTACTAAGGATTTGAAAGCTAGGTCCCATTATTCAGGGTGGTCCTGACAACTCTTAACTAAACGATAATTTAAAATCTAAGTTATATCTTCTACAGGTGTGACTTCTACTAAATCTTGCTATCTAAGAGGATCTTTAAACTACTCCCCATTATCTAGGAGGGTCCTGAAAATTAAAAGTCCAATTTTATCTTAAGAGTGACAACTTTTATGGCTGAATTATACTACCCTACAGCAGACTTTATGCTGAATGTTGTTATCTAATAAAAATCTTAAAGCTAAGTCCCATTATTCAGGAGGGTCCTGGAAACTCCTAATTGAATCATATCTCGAACATGCAAACTTCTAAGCTAACTTATATTCTTTTGGGATACATTTATGCTAGATTATGCTATTTCTGAACTTTAAACTAGGTCCCATTTTCCAGGAGGATCCTGAAAATCAAAAATCAAACTTGTTTGGTGACTGCCTTTCTTCACGGAAGGTTTATCTGAAATAAACGACCTTTTTTCCCCTGTTTCAATCAAAGAAAATTTCGTCAGTTTAAAGTGGTGGTTAGCTGATGGCATTCTTGATGAAGATCTTTCTGCTGCAATGTTTGTTCTAACTGGCTTCTCCGAACTGGCCCTGAACCGCTTTGACTTTCTGACTGACTTTCAAACCCCATGACTTTGACGAGCTGAGTGTTCTATACCCCCACTGTTGTCTTACCTCTGACCCCGTTATCTGAACTTTTGCATCTCCCATGACATTACCAAACCATTCCACCGATGAAGCTTCCGGTGATTCCTTGTATCCCCCTCTTACGTCGTGTTATCCTTAGTATGCTTTGACCACTCCGTGCTTTGCAATTTTGGAAGTTGGTAGTGAGCTTTGAAATCCTTTCACTCAATTTGAACAAGACTGACATTGAAACATCTTTAGATAAATACCCAAAAGAAAATGAAATGCAATGACTTTACGGGTTAAGGATAAGAAGAATCCAAAACCAGATGACTGCTACCAAATGAGAAAGAAAAGAAACTTATCTGGGTGGAACAGCTGGTACCAATGATCATGACATGCATTTCGGATTAATCGGCCCAATCTGTCCAACCAATCAACTTTCAGTTGCCGTACTTTGTTGCCCCAGAATTTCCATGACCTGAATACTTTACCCAAACCTTGGCCTTGTTCATCCAGCGGTGCCTTGAAAGGTTTTCACCAGCAGACCTCTTTCATTCGTTCATCTCTCAACTCACTTCGGCCTTACGGTGCCCGTGAGGGTTTTCACCAATAAGACTCTCTTATTTTTCTCTCAACTCTCGTCGCCTTACGGTGCCTGTGAAGGTTTTCACCAATAAGACTCTCTCATTTTTATTTTTTCTGCTTGAACCAGAGTGTTGCCCCTAACATGAATTACCTTTACCTGCTCGACTTGGCATTTCTCAAAGACTGATCAGAAGGTCTTTCTTTGGACCGTAATGTGGGCTTTTGGATAGAGTTAAAAAGAAAGGGTATAAAAGGCTCGAACAATTCAAATAGGTTAAAGTTACAACTTTCGGAATTTGTTTTCTCACAACAACTACAACTTCTGCCCCAGTTTCTTGCATGGGAACTTTTGGATTTTGTTTTGATGGGACCGAACCGCGAGGCTGCCTACGTATCCTTAAAAGGAATCAGGTCGAACGTAGTTCATGTCATAGGAATTACTTTGTTATTGTGATTTTCTCTTTTCTATTTTTTTTCTTTCTCTTTTTTGCTTTCTTTTTCTCTTTTTGTTGTTGTTTTTTTTTCTCTTTTTTTTCTTTTCGTTCTTTTCTCCTTTTTTTTCTTTTTTTTCAATTTTCATTTTTCTTCTCTCCCTTTCGTTCTTTTCTTTTCTCCTTTTCCTTTACTTATCTTTCACGCTTGTGTTTCTGATCTTTGCTACTAATTCCGAAGAGGGGAAAGAAAGAAAATAAATAAGGCTCAAAAGGGGTGACGAAGGATAAAGTGTTTAGATAGCAGAACAAAATGCATTCGTCATTCCAATCTCCAAAACATGCCAAGTGCAAACTACACAATTTAAACAAACTAAGGAAACCATTCGTAATATCTTTTTATTGCACTAGATTTGATAACCATATCCACGCATTCGCCTTCTACATCTGTTATATACAAAGTACCATTGGACAACACTCTCACTCTCATTACCACGAACGACCCCTGTCAATTTGGGCAAACTTGCCTTTAGCTTCAATCCGATGTGGCATGGTACATTTCAATAAGGTTTCTTTATGCCCTATCTACCCCAGTTTCACACAATTCTGGCTTGAAGTGATCTCAAAATGCCTTTACTTATTTCCCTTAAATGTCCCTACATCTTCAACATTGTTTCATTGCTTCGTGATTAAACTAACTTTTAAAACCAGGCTGAGAATTACACGTGCATGTCATGTCACTAGAGTCAATCAGGAAAAGAACTATAAAAAGAAAAGAGAACTAAATGAAAATGACTAGAAATTATAGAAAACGGAAAATTACATTAGACAGATGGTGAAAGGGTTTGGACAACAAAACAAACTAACTAAATTGGGGTTACAAACCTAGAACAAACCTAGACAACACTAGACGGGCTACTATGACTAAACAAACTAGGCAAAATAAAAGGACAGGAGGGTTTGAGTCACAAGACAATATCTGGATTACAACCCTAAAATAACCCGGACAATAGAAATGACAACAAAATAAACCACCAAAACTCCTCCCTGGCTAACCAAGACAGAAGCGTCTTTCCAATTGCCAGGCTCGGCATCTTAGCCACTGAATTCCGCATTAACATTACTAGGACCTTCACAAATTTCCATCACATTGTTCTTAACAAATTGCTTTTGGGTTCCCTTTGCTGGCTCGTTCTTAAGATCAACCTCTGATAGCACTGAAAAATTTGCAGTGCATGGACCTTCGAGGATTTCAGAAGAATTCTCATATTCCTTTTCAAAACAAATCATACTCACCATATGAGTCTCATTACGAATAAGCGATTGACTTTGGCTAGTGTCTGCTGCATCTGGATTTTGCATGACAATGTCACCTCCATCAATAAGCTTCCTAATTGCTTTCTTTAGATTCCAACACTTCTCTATGTCATGCCCCGGGGCATCAAAGCAATAGGCGCACCTTTGAGAAAAATCAAACTTCTTTGGAAGAGGGTTTGACATTTTTTATATGAATCGGCTTAAACATGTCCAATTGCTTCAACTTTTGGAATAAACTAGCGTATGACACTCCCAATAGGGTGAAAGACTTTTCTTTTTTCAGCAACCTCTCAATCTTAAATGCTTGATTGGGACGGAAACCTGATCCAGGGGGTTTTTGGTAGGCTCGTGAGGTTGGATAGGCATTTCGTGGAGCTGGGTACTGGGAAAGTGATGTGCGACTTTGGGAGTTCTGTGGAGAGAAGTAGCATTGGGGAGGGTCATCTGGTGCACAAGGATATCCACGGGGATGATGTCGAGACTGGAAGTGTTGATCGGGAAAGCCCATCAGATCATCTTTTTTGTTTCTCTTTCTTCCACCTGAGCTTACTGGGGTGTTCTGAATGTCTTTCGAACAACTCATGATTTTGCCTGACTTGATTCCCTCTTCTACAAGCTCCCCCATTTTTAACGCATCTTTGAAAGGCTTTCCCAAGGCCGGGATCAAATGACTGAAGTAGGTGGGCCCCTGGGCTTGTAGGAAAAGCTCAACCATTTCTTTTTCACCTACCGGGTATTGACTCGAGCAGCATGTTCCCTCCATCTGAGCCCAAACTCTCTAAAGCTTTCCTTCGACTTCTTTTCCATTCTAGATAGGGAGGAGCTGTCTGGGGTAACACCTGATTTGCATTGAAAGTATCGAACAAAATTTGAGCCATGTCACCCAATGTAAGCCATTTACCAACATCTTGATGATTGTGTCATTCCAAAGCTGCCCCAGTCAGGCTCTCACTGAAGTACGCCATCAACAAATCATCTTTCTCGCCAACACTTCTCATTTCACTGCAGTAATCCCTCAAATGGGCTACCAGATCCCCACACCCATCATACAAGTTAAACTTTGGCACTTTAAACCCCGTAGGAAGACGAACGTCGGGGGACATAGACAATTCTTTGTAAGACATGCTACCCTGGCCTCCCATTCCTTGCTTGTTCTTTAAGGACTGTTATATGCCTTTCAGCCTCCTGGGTATCTCATCTCGCCCCTTTCTTCCTGTGAACTTTTCATTTTCAACATGAGGCTCGTCCCGCGGGCCCTGCTTGTATGAGTTGGGAACCTTGTGGGCAACCTCTAAGGGGTAATATTGGGCATCGTGAGCTTTGAGTGGGTGTTCATTGTTGGGGATGGTGGATAAGACAGGAGGGCAATTTTTAGGAAAGGTAATTGGAAGATGAGTGACGGAGCTACTAGGGTGGTTGGGAAAGCCATGATTAGTGGGTGGATCTGGAGAGTATGGGGGATCATCTGGCACTGTGATCGGTGTTTGGGTAAGGGTAGCATTTAGGAAGATAGGTGGTGGCAGGGGTGGTGCCTTCCCAGTCATCCAGGCCTGGTACATGTCCGCCATATGTTGTCTTAACATCTTTACCTCTTCAACCAACCCATTGTCCTGTTCAACCGACTGCTTTCGGGCACCGGTATAAACCAACTCAGTTCTGTTGTTATCTGCCATTGCCTTTTGACTTTGTGTTGTAGAGAAGAGTTACCACTTTAAAAACCACAAACCGACCACCCTTCTATTATGAATATTACAAAATGAAGCCATCACGTTAGCGTTAGGCCATTTAACATAAGATAATCTCACTTTATGTGCAATGCACCTAGCTACAGTTATCGGTTCTAAAATGACTTCGAGGGTACAACGGTCAGTTGGCATCATCCCAATTTGTTCATTTCAATCCTTTCTTTTCTTTGCTTTTCTAGCACCTCTTGGCTTGCCCATTTTCCTTCATTTTTTTTATCATCACTCTTTTCTTTCTCTCATATCTCACATCCCACAATTTCGCCTCTCTTTTTTTTCCTTCTTTTTTTTTCTTTTTCCTTTTTTTCTTTTCTTTTTACAATAAAAAAATAATTCGATCGAACCCTATGTAGGTTGCCTACGTATCATGACGCCGCATGAATCAGATCTTTGCGTAGTTCTGGAAGATCAGGAGTAAAGGAAACAAAAGATAAACAAAAGTATGTTTTTTTTCTATGTACAATATCCTAAAGTTCTAATGAAGATAAAAAGAATTTTTTTCATCCTTCATTAATTTCCCCAAAGAAACACCTCAAAAGAAAATCTTTTTGGATTTTGGAATTAACACCTTAAAGTAAGCTTTTAAAGAAGTACTAAAATAAAATTCTCTCTTTTTTATTTTGAATTTTGGTCCTAATATACCAAAGGAAACATAAAATAATTTATTTTAAGTCCTAGATATTAATTGCCTAAAGGAGAAACAACCACAAATTTTTTTTCATTTCTAGAATTAGTATTCTAAAGAAAACTTATAACGGAAATATAAAAATGCAACATCTCTTTTTTTGGATTTTTGAGTTACAACACATTTTTTCAAATATAAAACAGAAAATAAAAATAATAAAAAAGACTTGACATTACTGTACAAAAGTAGAAAGTAAAAGACGACATAAAATGAGGAACAGACTCAAACATAAAAATAAAACAAATCTCCTTAAGCAACTCATGCCTGAGCGATCCTGACTGGATGGTCACGGGGTATCTGTCATGCTCAAACTTCGGTAAATAAATCCACACCTGTATGAGAAAACTTTAAACCAACACTATGTGAGACAATAACATTCCCTAAGACACATGCAAGACACGATTGAGACTATTTTTGCAAAATGGCTTATTTGGCCAAAAGGTGGCTAGAAGTGTAAAATTTGGCTAAGACCCCACAAAGCCAAGAACCTAAGATTTACTAGGAAGACCAGACCCTATGTGGGTTGCCTACGTATCACGCCCCGAAAGACGAGAATCAGGTATGTGTAGTTCGGGCAGATTGAATACGGGCGAGAATAATAAAAAAACAACTGACATATAGAAAACATATTTTTTCTTTTTCTTTTTTTTTTCGAAAAATGATGAAACATGTAAAATCTCTTTGGATTGTCTTTTCTCTTTTTTTGATTTTTTTTTATTTTTGAAAAATGATAAAGAGTGCAAAATCTTTTTGGAGTTTCCATGCTCTTTTTTCTTAATAAAATGTAACAAAAATATAATTGGGCCTTACTCACTTAATCCTCACACTTCGGCCTCTCTTTTTTCTCTTTTTTTTCCTCTTTTCTCTCTTTTTTTCATTCGCCCTCAATTACATTGGTCCACCAAATGACCCTTTTACCCTTGAAGAAATGCAACATGTAGCACATAAGATGCATCAGGATGGTCTTTTATTTTTGGGGTATACCTGTCCTAGACGGACCCAACCCCTGTGTTGAGTCCCCAAAGTCAAATGCACATGATGCAATCAAACGTGCCTACTAGGGATCCGGCATGAGGCTGAGTTATTCTAGGTTCAAAATCTGGGTTTATTGTTCTAGACCTGGCTTACCCGAGCGGACAGCTCGAGCCGAGGGGGCAGCGTACCGGGAATACAGAAGCTTCACCGGCTTTGCAACTTGTCTGAACCTCGTTCTAAATTTGGAATATGACTCTAACAGAAAAGAAGTCACACGAAGTGCACACTTCTTCATGATTTAGAAGACTCAGAGAGAGGAATTTCGCAACAGTTTATATACAGTTCACGGAATATCAAAGCGGTAAAAGCAATCAATTAGCACATTAGGCCCAAATCATGTAACAAAATCAGACAATGAATAAAGCCAACAATAACAATTATTCTAAGCTCGAATTCTTGAATCCTGAACCAGAGATTCTGGGTTCGATCCCCAGCAGAGTCGCCAGAGCTGTCACACCTCCTTTTTTCTACACCCCGGAAGGGTATGAATAAAGGGAGTTTTTCTAATTAAAGGACAATCGAAACGGAATTTATTGTTAAAAGATTCAGAGTCACCATTTGGGAGTTTATGGTGTCCCAAGTCACCGGTTTTAATCCCGAGTCGAGGAAAAGGTTGACTCTATAATACAGTCCGTGAACCAGAAATCCGGGTAAGGAATTCTGTTAACACGGGAGAAGGTGTTAGGCATTCCCGAGCCTCGTGGTTCTAGCACGGTCGCTCAACTGTTATATTTGGCTTAATAATCTGATTTTAGAACATTTTGAACCTATGTGCAATTTTAACCTTTTAACCGCTTTAAATTGATTTTTAAAGAAGATTGAACGTCGTTTAAAATACGTCTTTGGATCGCGTCACATGAAATGCACCCGCAATCCTAAACATATTTCATTCAACGTTTTAAGATTTGATTTGGGTCACATGAAATGCGCACCCGAGTTTAAGAAAGTAAAATTATTAAAAGAACACGCCTAAAGCAACTAGCGCAATTAATTATTCTTCCGAAACTTTGAGATTATTGGAAGGCCATAGATCATAGATATAGTGCGTGAGAGAAAAATGTGACCCTCAACTTCCATGAATTTCCAGCAAACACAGTCATATTCACCCAAAAGAGAACTTAACGACTTATTAACGTTCTGCTAGAATTTGGCAAACTAAACCGACCCTTAGCTCATATACTATCAAAACCAAACAAATATCCTTAAAAGCAAAAAAAACACTAATTTTAGTTTTATGTCCAATAACCCAAATGGCTCAACTTCGAATTAATCCACACGGTGAACCTTTCATTTTTACGAGACTATACAACACATAAATAGTGCGCACTAATTTTTTTTCATAAATACATAAACATTAACATAAACACATTATCATAAACTTTTCATTTTTATGGCAAATTAACCTTATGCGTTGATGTGTTAATCATCTCATATAGATCTCTGGGATTATAAATTTTCCATAAGAACGAAAATATGAAACACTCAACAACCAACAAAGTGCTTTCTACAAAGAAACGAAACGTATCCTAGTAGCAGACAACTATCCACAAAGTTCCCTGATAAACTTATTCAAGCAGCAATGTCAATTATACAATGAAAAATATCACACCAAGGGATGCCTTCCAGAGCAGAAACTGACAGATGCTCAAAAACACATCTATGGAAGTTCAAGATCATCATTAAATTGAAGCAAATAAACTAACTATTCCAAACAAGAAAATTGATCAAACGATGCATTAAACTCATGAATAATACTTGTGAACGGAATAATCAGAGGCAAGAAAACTGACCAAAAGTAAACATAACCAACACCGGAGCTACGAACGTTAACCTCGACAAATTTACGACCTCGCCGAACCCGAAACCAGCCTCACCTAGACGTACAAAATGGACGCCTGAGTTTATAGCAACGTCAAGTTTCAGCAGCTCGAGCTCGACGGAATAAATGGACAGCGATAACCATAGACCGGAACTAACGTACGGCAACTTTCTATATGACTCGAACTCACAAACGACTCCAAAACTTCAGCTGCCTTACGCTCGCTCCCTCACTCCGTTCATGTGCGTGACTGTGTGTGTGAGAAGGTAAAGCTCGCCGGATATGGCGTCGCTGGCAAAAGATCCGGCGATGGGCTGGTGAAGGGGTGGGCTGCTATGGTGGTGATGGAGCTCGGCGACAGCTTTTGGTGTTGGGTTAAGGGTGGTTGGCTGTTGTTGAAGAAGAAGGGAACGGGTGGGGGTGGTTTCTTTTAGTTATGCGGCTGAATCTCCTTGCTAGGATTTTGTCCAAGGTTCCATGGGTGAGTTGGAGAAGACGATGATCGGGGGGTCCGTGTACTGCGTGCATCTTTTCTTAGCTTTCCGTTTTCAGCCTTGTCCGCCCTTTTCCTTCTCTTTTCAGCGTCTGTCCTTCTTCAGTGTTTGGATTTTTGTTCCGGTTGCTTTTTTCTGAAGAGGATGATGGCTTGTGGAAGGGGGGTTCGTTGGAGAAGATGGAGTCTGGGGGTGGGGGTCGTTTCTGCGCAGCTTTCTTGGGTATTTTTTGTCCGTTCCCTCTTTTCGTTTTTTGCTTTTCTTTTATTTTATATAGTCTAGGTTTTTGGTAGGGTTTTAGGTTAAGGGGTATGGGCCTAAGAATTATGGGCGTGACAATTGTGGGTTAGGTCCAACATTAGGCCTAAATATGGGTTGCTCGAGCCCAAGCTCTATTCTTTCGCTGCGAATGAGATTAAAAATACGGGCCCATTTGTTAATTATTCCTACTATTCAAATAATTATTAAAATAAAACTAACCATTAAAACAAATATGTTTTTGGTATTTTCGAATATCATATTAAAATAAAAATACGATACTATTTTTGCATATATTTTTTAAAGATTTTTTTAGATTAAAAATGACTACAAAACATTAATGAACCTATTTTTGTGATTTTTGTTTTCTTGTAATAAAATTAAAGTAAAAGAGTCAAAATTACTTAAAATAAAAAATATCTATATTATGCCTAAATTAAATATTTTATGCTAATATATAAAAAATCATGGGGAGGGTCAAAAATCACATGTCTACAATCGTATACCCGATGGAATTTTTAACGTTCTTCCTCACCTCTAATTATCTGTAGTTACTTACCTCCATGCCTTTGTGCTTGTAGGGTTGCTTCTGAACTAATATTTCGACTATCTTCCCAGTGACATTTTTTTTTCCGTAATACTCATATGTTACCTTTTACTATCCCAACTCCTATCTGAATATTTCTCAAGGATCACGATGTCATATCTACGAGACTCAATTCCCATGTTGGGGTTCACTATGTTTATCTTGCACAATTTATTGATTTGTCTGTATCCTCTTGTCTAGCCATAACTAGGCTCTTCCTGAATCAGCTACTAACTACTCGTTGGTCCATTCTCATATCGATATTTTGCGTACCATTTCTTGGGTTATTTCCTTTGTCTTAACGTGCCTCTTGCACCGGCTCCTTATATATCAAGTGTTCATTCACATTTATTTATTAATAACATCTAGGCGAGAACCCTTACTGCCTCTCTCTGCCGTTGTGTTTGCACAATGTTCTGGAATCGTAGCATATCTATAGTATTTGAATAAGTGCAATCTCATCCCTTTCTCAGTTTTATCGTATTCTCCCTTTACCATTCCATAGTTACTAGAATCTCTTAATTCTGACTTATTGTCACATCACTCCATATTCCCCCCTTTAGGGGAGTACTACAAGTTGGAGCTATGACGACCTACCTATAGATATTTTACCTCTTCATCTTTGGTATCCTTTCACATCATCGATGACCCTTACTCACCTTGCGGTAATCCTTCTGTACCAAGGATAACAAAATTCCTTATTCACGAGGGTGAAACTTAGTATAACTAGCATATACAGTCCGTTAAGCTGAACTTTGCTCATATTGCTTGCTTTAGGAAGTGTCCTCCTGAATGACCATTCTCTGAATTTCTCACGAATATTCTTCTGTTATCCATTCTATTATTGCCGGAACAAAATCTGAAATTCTCATTATGGTGACTATTATCAATCACTCAACCCCTAATCATGTTTAGTTTATCATGTTCTCTAGTCCATAGTGATTATACTACTCTGGGGTCTAACTTTTCCTTTTTGTAATCGCGTTAATGTTGCAAACTTATTTCTCGAAATGAGGACATGACTGTATGGCCTATACTCTTTTGTTGTCCTAAAGCTTGTCACCTATCATCTCTTTCTTCACTTGACTATAGATTCTGTAATACTGTCATCTTGTTGACCTACCGTTGTCATCCGTGTATCACATTTTACTCTTAATGCTTCATTAGCTCTCGTCTTGTATCTTGCTAACATTTCTGTCTATCACTTTATACTGAAAACTTCAACAAGATATTCTTTTACTTTTACCTCCCCTTTGCTCCATCCACTGGCTCTTCAGGTTGCCTAGCATTATCTCTCTACTAGGGACGGGAGTCATACTAAGATAATATTTATCCTTTCCAAGCTTTTAGTGTCTATCTTTGTGTGACGACTCGGCTAGTCGTCTCATGAGTTACCGCTCTATTTTCCCCATTTCTGCTTCTTATTTCTCTGTTTATCGGTTCTATATGTGATCGGGTTGGTTGGCTCGAGTTCAGAAAGGTTTTGAGAAGGTTTGAGACACTTAGTCTCTTTTGAGGAAGCTTAAGTTAAAAAAGTCAACTGGATGTTGACCTATGTGTTAGAGGGATCGGATGTGAGTTACGATGGTTCGGATAGCTTCGGGAGGTGATTTGAGACTTAGGAGCGTGATCAGCATGTGTTTTGGAGATCCGGAGTAGATTTAGGCTTGAATTGACGAAATTGGAATTTTGGCATTTTTCGATTGATAGGTGAGATTTTGATATAGGGGTCTGAAAGGAATTCTGAGAGTTGAAATAGTTCCGTTGGGTCATTTGGGATGTGTGTGCAAAATTTCAGGTCATTCGAACGTGGTTTGGTATACTTTTTGATCAAAAGCGTAATTCGGAAGATTTTGGAAGGTTAGGCTTGAATCTGATGTGATTTGGGTGATTCAATGTTGTTTGAGGTGTTTTGAAGATTGATATAAGTTTGGATGGTGGTTTATGATGTGTTTGTACTTTTTGTTGAGGTCCCGGGGGCCTCGGGGTAATTTAGGATGGTTGGCGGAAGATTGGAGTTGGGTTGTGGCAGCTGAAGTTTTTCCATTGCTGTCATAACCGCACCTGCGGCTAGGGGACCATAGGTGCGGTCTCGCAGAAGCGAATTAGGAGTCGCAGAAGAGGAAAGGGCCTAGGAAGGCTGGAGCAGCAGAAGTGGCTGAGGAGCTGCACCTGCGATGGCGCAGGTGCGGGTAGTGCATCGCAGATGCGGCGTCTGGGGCTTAAGTGAAAAACTGCAGAAGCGGTTCATTGACCGCGAAAGCGGTACCACAGAAGCGGGGAATTGGCCGCAGGTGCGGAATCCCTGGGCCAAAAAGTATAAAAGAAATCCTTCCTGATTTTTGAGTAGTTCTTCACCATTTCAAGTTGGTTTTGGAGCTTTTATGGAGATTTTGAAGAGGGAATCAAGGGATATCGTCTGGAGGTAAGATTTTCGAGTCTAATAATCAATCATATGGTATTATTTTATGGATTAGAGCTGTAATTAATGGAATTTAAGGGTTAAAAATTGGGGAAACTAGGGCTTGGTATTGGAGACCTAGACTTGAGGATTTTAGGGGCCATTTGTGGTCGGATTTTGGTAATTTTGATATGTATAAACTCGTGGGGAGGTAAGGAATCTATTGATGTAAATTTTATCAAATTTCGAGACCTGGGCCTGGGGGTCAGGTTTTGGTAATTTCGGGATTTGTGTTGTAACCTTTAGCGTATTTTGACGTCGTGATTTTGATTTTGGATAGATTTGACACCAGTTGAGGCCAATTCGAGGGGCAAAGGCATCGTGGGCTAGAGTTTGGACCAGATTGAGGTGAGTAATGATTTTAAATATTGTCCTGAGGGTATGAAACCCCGAATTGCACATCGTGGTGCTATATTGAGGTGAAGCACACGCGAGATGACGAGCGTGGGGTCGGGCACCGTTGGGGATTGTGACTTAGTCCATCCCGACTGACTGTTTTATCGCATACTTTATTGAAAGCTATTTTTCTATCATTATGTTTTGGGTTGAATGCCATATTTGGGTCTCGTGCCAACTATTTGGACCCTTGTGGGATATTTACTGATATTTCTTCACTGTTTTGACTTTATACTTGAACTCATTCATGTTATATTCTATTGTTTTCATAAGTCAGCCATGTTTACTCTGGTTTAATACTTAAAATGATATTCTAAATGATATTTTGGGCTTAGCATCATGTTTTACTGTTGCTCGAGTGGCTTGTGAGATTTTGACTGAGTAAGGCCGAGGACCTATGTTATGAGAAAATATCTGATTATGATTATGAGGCCAAGGGCCTAAGATTTGTACGCCACGAGGTGGCTTGTTGATATGAGGCCGAGAGCCTATGTGATTATGCCACGAGATGGCTTGATATTGCGCTTGGGACGTAAGGGGGCCCTCCAGGAGTCTGCACACCCCCAGTGAGTAGGGGTACCCATTGTGATATGAGATAGAGCCCGAGGGGCTGGTATTGTTCCATGTGTTTCTCGAGGGGCTGATTCTGTTGGTACTGTGCCTGAGGGGCGGTTCTTTATGTGTTTACCTTTTTTAGTTGCCTATCTTTTACTTGCTTAACTGTTTGAAAAAGGCAAATTTTAAGAAGCTTAAACTGAACTTAAGTGACTTTACATAATTTCACTATTTCATTGCTTTTACTGGCTTTTAGTGTCTCTTTATAGCCTGTTGATGTGCCTTTACATGATTTCTTATTGCTCAGTCTGCATTTGTTATTATTACTCGCTGAGTTGGAGTACTCACTTTACTCCCTGCACCCCATGTGCAGATTCAGGCGCTTCAGGTCCTACTTGCGAGGATTGAGAGCTTTCAGTAGATTTCGGAGATTCACTAGGTAGATGCTCGGCGTTCGCAGCCTAATGCTTCTCCCTCTATCTTATTTTCTTTAATTTTAGTTATGTAATAGTTGAGTAGACTCTTTCAGACTTGTAGTATTATTATAGATGCTCATGACTGATGACACCTCAATGTCGGGCTATGTCTATTCCGCAACTGTAGTATTCACCTTATTTTGGGATTTCATTATGTTAAAGTCTTAATACTTATCATTATAATTGCTTAAAATGAATTGGAAGTGTGTCGGTTGGCCTTGTCTGTACGAGAGGCACCATCACAACTGGGTCCGGGTTTAGGGTCGTGATAAGTTGGTATCAGAGCCTAGGTTACATAAGTCTCACGAGTCATGAGCAGGTTTAGTAGAGTCTCGCGGATCGGTACGGAGACGTATGTATGTATCCTCGAGAGGCTGTAAAACCTTTAGGAAAAACTTCATATTCTTGAAATTCTTATCGTGCGAATATGTTGATCCGAGTACTAAACTTTTGTCATTCTATTCTCTCACAGATGGTGAGGACACACGCTACCGGTCAGGATGGACGACCACCAGTACCACCAAATGTGGCTAATAGAGGCAGAGGACGCGATCATGGTCGTGGTAGGGGCAGGGGTGTGGCCTGCACAGCAGCTAGTGCAACACCTGCAGATCCACCAGCCGCCTTAATTCAGGATCAGGTCCTAGTTATGGACGCTCCACCGGCACCAGCTCAGGCACCAATTGTGCCTATTGTGATTCCGGGTCTTTAGGAGGCCTTGGCTTAGATTCTATTAGTATGCACCAGCCTAGCTCAGGCGATTTCAGTCACTACAGCCGCAACCACTTCTCAGGCCGGGGGAGGCACTTAGACTCCCGCCGCTCGCACACCTGAGCAGGTCATGCAGGGACTTCAGACACCGGAGGTGCATCCAGCCCAACCGGTTGCAGTTGCTCAGGACTATGTAGTTCCTGCCATGCTAGAGGACGAGCAACGTAGGTTAGAGAGGTTTGTTAGACTTCAACCTTCGACTTTCAGTGGTACAGAGGGCGAGGATGCCCAGGGTTTCTTGGATAAGTGTCAGAGGATGCTTTGTACAGGGGCTATTCTGGAGACCAGCGGGGTCACTTTTACTACTTATCAGTTTTTTGGAGCTGCCTTCACTTGGTGGGAGGCTTTTGAGAGGCGTAGGTCTGTTGTGCAGCACCCCTTACCTGGAAGCAGTTCTCCGCTCTCTTCTTGGAGAAGTATGTGTCGCAGTCTCGTAGAGAGGAGATGCGCAGGCAGTTTGAGTGGTTGCATCAGGGAGAGATGATTGTGACGCAGTATGAGACGAGGTTCTCTAAGTTGGCTCGCCATGCGATTTGGTTGGTTCCGACAGATAGAGAGCGGATTAAGAGGTTTGTTGATGGCCTCACTCATCAGCTTCGTATTCTTATGACCAGAGAGAGGGTGGCTGGTGCTACTTTTGAGGAGGTTGTAGACATTGCTCGAGAGATTGAGTCATCTCGTCGCTAGGAGCGAGAGGAGAGGAGAGGGAGGCCAAGAGGCCTCGAGGATTTGGTAGTTATAGTGGTGCCCCTTCGAGAGGTCAGTTTCAGCACGGGAGAGGCCGTCTGTTCAGGCATGCTCAGCCAGTTTGCCCAGGTTATCGTGGGGCGTCATCGGGTCATGGTTCTCACAGTTCTCATTAGGGCCAGTCATCACTTAGTGCCCTTCTAGCTCAGAGTTTGTCCCGTGCTTCATCAGTTCAGGGCTCTTATATGCTAGGTGCATCTGCTAGTCATTCCGGTGCTAGGGGTTCCCTTCAGTCCCCGTCTCCAGCACTCGGGGGTTGCTATGAGTGTGGAGAGATGGGTCATATGTGGAGGTATTATCATCATTGTCTTACGGGTTCATCTGAGCAGAGGAGTCAGCCATCGGCTTCAGCGCCAGCTACTTCATCACCACCCACCCACCCAGCTAGGGGTGGAGGTTAGTCAGCTAGGGGTCGCCCTAGAGGGGGAAGCCGATCAGGTGGCGGTCAGGCCCGTTTCTATGCACTTCCAGCTAGACCCGATGATATTGCTTTCGATGCTGTTATTACAGGTATTGTCTCAGTCTTCCATAGAGATTCCTCTATATTATTTGATCCCGGTTCCACCTTTTCTTATGTGTCATCATACTTTGCTCATTATTTGGGTATGCCCCGTGAGTCTCTTATTTCACCTGTTCATGTATCTACTCCGGTAGGCAATACCGTTGTTATAGACCGTGTGTACCGGTCATGTGTGGTGACTATTGGGAGTCTGGAGACTCAAGTGGATCTTTTGTTATTATGTATGGTGGATTCCGTGTTATTTTGGGCATGGATTGGCTATCTCCGTGTCATGTTATTCTGGACTGTCATGCTAAGACAGTGACATTGGTTATACCGGGTGTGCATCAAGTGGCGAGGTTTGAATGATTATCTTCCCAATAGAGTAATCTCATTCCTGAAGGCCCAGCGTATAGTTGGGAAGGATTGTCTTTCGTATCTTGCCTTTGTGAGGGATGTCGGTGCAGAGACTCCAAGTATTGATTCTGTCCTAGTTGTGAGGGAGTTTCCCGATGTGTTTCCTGCAGATCTGTCGGGCATGCCACCGGACAGGGATATTGATTTTCATATTGACTTGGTGTCGGGCACTTAGCCCATTTCTATTCTGCCGTATTGTATGGCACTAGCAGAGTTGAAGGAGTTAAAGGAGGAGCTTCAGGAACTCCTTGATAAGGGGTTTATTCGGCCTAGTATGTCGCTTTGGGGTGCGCCGGCTCTATTTGTGAAGAAGAAGGATGGCACTATGAGGATGTGTATTGATTATATATAATTGAACAAAGTAACAATTAAGAACAAGTATCCTTTGCCTCGTATTGATGATTTATTCGACCAGTTTCAAGGAGCGAGAGTGTTCTCCAAGATTGATCTCCGTTCAGGTTATCACCAGTTGAAGATCAGGGACTCGGATATTCTTAAGACGGCTTTCAGGACCCGATATGGTCATTATGAGTTCTTGGTGATGTCTTTTGGGCTGACCAATGCCCCAGCAGTGTTCATGCATTTGATGAACAACGTGTTCCGGCCTTATCTCGACTCATTTGTCATAGTCTTCATTGATGATATTCTGGTGTATTCGCGTAGCCAGAAGGAGCATGTGGAGCATTTGAGATTTGTGTTGAAGAGATTGAGGGAGGAGAAGCTTTATGCAAAATTCTCCAAGTGTGAGTTTTGGCTCAGTTCAGTGGCTTTCTTGGGGCACGTGGTGTCCAGCGAGGGTATTCAGGTTGATCCAAAGAAGATAGAGGCGGTTCAGAGTTATCCCAGACCGTCCTCAACCACAGAGATAAAGCATTTTTCTTAGTTTGGCGGGTTATTACCGCTGGTTTGTTCAGGGATTCTCATCTATCGCATCGCCCTTGAACAAGTTGACTTAGAAGGGTGCTTCATTTGTATGGTCGGATGAGTGTGAGGAGAGCTTTCAGAAGCTCGAGACATCCTTGACCACAGCTCTAGTGTTAGTTTTGCCATCAGCTTCAGGTTCATATACCGTGTATTGTGATGCTTCGAGAGTTGGTATTGGGTGTGTATTGATGCAGGAGGGTAAAGTTATTGCTTATGTTTCTCGTCAATTGAAGCCCCACGAGAAGAACTACCCCATTCATGATTTGGAGTTGGCTGCCATAGTTCACGCGTTGAAGATTTGGAGGCATTATTTGTATGGTGTGTCTTGTGAGGTGTTTACTGATCATCGTATCCTCCAGCACTTGTTCAAGCAGAAGGATCTCAATTTGAGGTAGCGGAGATGGTTAGAGTTGCTAAAGGATTATGATATCACTATATTGTACCATCGGGGGAAGGCCAATATGGTGGCCGATGCTTTGAGCCGAAAGGCGGTGAGTATGGGGAGTTTGGCATATATTCCAGTTGGGGAGAGACCTCTTGCAGTTGATGTTCAGGCCTTGGCCAATCGGTTCGTGAGGTTGGATATTTCGGAGCCTAGTCGGGTATTGGCTTGTGTGGTTTCTCGGTCTTCCTTATATGATCGCATCAGAGAGCGCCGATATGATGATCCGCATTTGCTTGTCCTTAAGGACAAAGTTCAGCACGATGATGCCAGAGATGTGACTATTGGTGATGATGGGGTGTTGAGGATGCAGGGCCGGATTTGTGTGCCCAATGTGGATGGGCTTCGGGAGTTGATTCTGGAGGAGGCCCATAGCTCGCAGTATTCCATTCATCCGGGTGCCGCGAAGATGTATCAGGATTTGAGACAGCATTATTGGTGGAGAAGAATGAAGAAAGACATTATGGGATTTGTAGCTCGGTGCCTCAATTGTCAGCAGTTGATATATGAGCATTAGAGACCGGGTGTCTTGCTTCAGTAGATAGATATTCCAGAGTGGAAGTGGGAGAGGATCACTATGAACTTTGTAGTCGGACTCCCACGGACTTTGAAGAAGTTCGATGCTATTTGGGTGATCGTGGATCGGCTGACCAAGTCCACTCACTTCATTCCTGTGTGTACTACTTATTCTTCAGAGCGGTTGGCAGAGATCTATATCCGGGAGATTGTTCATTTGCATGGTGTCCCAGTTTCCATCATTTCAGATAGGGGCACTCAGTTCACTTTGCAGTTTTGGAGCTCTGTGCAGCGGGAGTTGGATACTCAGGTTGAGTTGAGCACGACTTTTCACCCTCAGACGGATGGGCAGTCCGAGCGCACTATTTAGATATTGGAGGACATGTTACGTGCTTGTGTCATTGATTTCGGAGGGCCATGGGATCAGTTTCTATCACTTGCAGAGTTTGCTTAGAACAACAACTACCAGTCGAGTATTTAGATGGCTCTATATGAGGCTTTGTATGGGAGGCAGTGTAGATCTCCAATTGGTTGGTTCGAGCCGGGTGAGGCTAGGTTATTGGGGACAGACTTGGTGCAGGATGCTTTAGAAAAGGTAAAGGTAATTCAAGAGAGGCTTCGTACAGCGCAGTCGAGACAAAAGAGTTATGCTAACAAGAAGGTTCGAGATGTGTCCTACATGTTTGGTAAGAAGGTTCTGTTGAAGGTTTTGCCCATGAAGGGTGTTATGAGATTTGGGAAGAAGGGTAAATTGAGTCCTCGGTTCATTGGGCCTTTTGAGGTGCTTCGGAGGATTGGGGAGGTGGCTTATGAGCTTGCTTTGCCACTCATCTTGTCGAGTGTGCATCCATTATTTCATGTTTCTATGCTCCGGAAGTATATTGGGATCCGTCTTATGTTTTGGATTTCAGCACGGTGCAGTTAGATAATGATTTGACTTATGATATGGAGCCAGTAGCTATTTTGGAGTGTCAGGTTCGAAAGTTGAGATCAAAGGATATAGCTTCAGTGAAAGTGCAGTGGAGAGGTTGGCCAGTAGAGAAGGCTACCTGGGAGACCGAGCGGGAGATGCGGAGTAGATATCCTCACCTGTTTGAGGCTTCAAGTATGTTTCTTAACTCATTCAAGGACGAACGTTTGTTTAAGAGGGGGAGGATGTGACGACTCGACCAGTTATCTCATGAGTTACTGCTCTGTTTTCCCCATTTCTGCTTCTTATTGCTCTATTTATCGGTTCTATATGTGATCGGGTTGGTTGGCTCGGGTTCGGAAAGGTTTTGAGAAGGTTTGAGACACTTAGTCTCTTTTGAGGAAGCTTAAGTTGGAAAATTCAATCGGATATTGACTTATGTGTTAGAGGGCTCGGATGTGAGTTCGGATGGTTCGGATATCTTTGGAGGTGATTTGAGACTTAGGAGCGTGATCGTTATGTGTTTTGGAGGTCCGGAGTAGATTTAGGCTTGAATTCGCGAAATTGGAAATTTGGCATTTTCCGCGTTTTCCAATTGATAGGTGAGATTTTGATATAGGGGTTGGAATGGAATTCCAAGAGTTACAGTAGTTCCGTTGGGTCATTTGGGCTGTGTGTGAAAAATTGTAGGTCATTCGGGCGTGGTTTGGTATACTTTTTGATCAAAAGTGTAATTCAGAAGATTTTGGAATCTTAGGCTTGAATCCGATGTGGTTTGGGTGATTCGATGTTGTTCGAGGTGTTTTGAAGATTGGCACAAGTTTGGATGGTGGTTTATGATGTGTTTGTACTTTTGGTTGAGGTCCCGGGGGCCTCGGGTTGATTTCGGATGGTTGCCGGAAGATTGGAGTTGGGTTGTGGCAGCTGAAGTTTTCCCATTGCTATCATAACCGCACCTGCGGCTAGGGGAGCGCAGGTGCGGTCTCGCAGAAGTGAATTAGGAGTCGCAGAAGCGGAAAGGGGCTAGGAAGGCTGAAGCCGCAGAAGCGGCTGAGGAGCCGTACCTACGATGGCGCAGGTGCGGGCAGTGCATCGCAGATGCAGCGTCTGGGGCTTAAGTGAAAAACCACAAAAGCAGTTCATTGACCGCAAAAACGGTACCGAAGAAGTGGGGAATTGGCCGCAGGTGCAGAATCCATGGGCCAGAAGGTATAAAAGAAATCCTTCGCAATTTTTGAGTTGTTCTTCACCATTTTAAGTCGGTTTTGGAGCTTTTTGGGAGATTTTGAAGAGGGAATCAAGGGATATCGTCTGGAGGTAAGATTTTCGAGTCTAATAATCGATCCTATGGTATTATTTCATGGATTAGAGTTGTAATTTATGGAATTTAAGGGTTAAAAATTGGGGAAACTAGGGCTTGGCATTGGAGACCTAGACTTGAGGATTTTGGGGGCCATTTAGGGTCGGATTTTGGTACTTTTGATATGTATAAACTCGTGGGGGAGGTAAGGAATCTATTGATGTAAATTTTATTGAATTTCGAGACGTGGGCCCGGGGGTCAAGTTTTGGTAATTTCGGGATTGGTGTTGTAAATTGATTATTTTTGCATGGGCTTCGTCTCCTTAGCTTATTTTGACATCGTGATTCTGATTTTGGATAGATTTGACACCAGTTGAGGCCGATTCGAGGGGCAAAGGCGTCACAGGCTAGAGTTTGGACCGAATTGAGGTGAGTAATGATTTTAAATGTTGTCGTGAGGGTATGAAACCCCAGATTGCACATCGTGGTGCTATATTGAGGTGACGCACACGCGAGATGACGAGCGTGGGGTCGGGCACCATTGGGGATTGTGACTTAGTCCATCCCGAATGACTGTTTTATCGCGTACTTGATTGAAAGCTATTTTGCTATCATCATGTTTTGGGTTGAATGCCATATTTGGGTCTCGTGCCAACTATTTGAACCCTTAGGGGATTTTTACTGATATTTCTTCACTGTTTTGATTTTAAACTTGAACGCAGTCATGCTATATTCTACTATTTTCGTAACTCAACCATGTTTACTCTGCTTTAACACTTAAAATGATATTTTGGGCTGAGCATCATGTTTTACTGTTGCCCGAATGGCTTGTGAGATTCTGACTGAGTAAGGTTGAGGGCCTATGTTGTGAGGAGACACCTGATTGTGATTATGAGGCCGTGGGCCTGAGATTTGTATGCCATGAGGTGGCTTGTTGATATGAGGCTGAGAGCCTATGTGATTATGCCACGAGATGGCTAGATATTGCGCTTGGGCCGTAAGGGCCCCTCCAGGAGTCTGCACACCCCTAGTAAGCGTGGGTACCCATTCTGATATGAGATAGAGTCCGAGGGGCTGGTATTGTTCCATGTGTTGCCCGTGGGGCTGATTTTGTTGGTATTGTGCTAGAGGGGCGGTTCTTTATGTGTTTACCTTTTTAGTTGTCTGTCTTTTACTTGCTTAACTGTTTGAAAAGGGCAAATTTTAAGAAGCTTAAACTGAACTTAAGTGACTTTACATAATTTCACTGTTTCATTTTTTTTACTGGCTTTTAGTGCTTCTTTATAGCCTCTTGATGTGCCTTTATGTGATTTCTTATTGCTCAGTCTGCATTTGTTATTATTACTCACTGAGTTGGAGTAATCACCTTACTCCCTGCACCCCATGTGCAGATTCAGTCGCTTCAGGTCCTGCTTGCTAGGGTTGAGAGCTTTCAGCAGACTTCGGAGATTCACTAGGTAGTTGCTCAGCGTTCGCAGCCTAGTGCTTCTCCCTCTATCTTATTTTCTTCTGTTTTAGTTATGTAATAGTTGAGTAGACTCTTTCAGACTTGTAGTATTATTATAGATGTTCATGACTGGTAACACCCCGATGTCGGGCTATGTCTATTCCGCAACTGTAGTATTCACCTTATTTTGGGATTTTATTATGTTAAAGTCTTAATATTTATCATTATAATTGCTTAAAATGAATTGAAAGTGTGTCGGTTGGCCTTGTCTTCACGAGAGGCACCATCATGACCGGATCCGAGTTTAGGGTTGTGACACTTTGTAGCACTCATATCTAGCTGTACTGTTTTAGAGTGCATCATCTAGGTGTCTCACAAGGAGATCCATTACCACGTTTACACTATCCTTCGAAAATGTCAACTAACTCTACCAATCCATCCCCTATTTTGGGTTACTCTAACCCTAGCCGAATCTTGATAACCCATCCTTCTCTTAGACTATATCTGTTAGCTCCCATAAGTCATAACTGAGATCAGTGTGGCCGATTGTACGTACATTTATCACTGTTTGAAGATAACTCAAAATGCTTATATCTCCCTTCCTGAATGGTAAATAATGATAATCTTTATTAACTGGGTACCCCGTACCCTTCTTCACCTTGCTTCTTTTACTTGCTGAAACTTGTGTTCTTCCTTCCGATTCTATTATTCCTTTTTACCTTAAGAGTGGATAAGTATTCTTGCCTTAGGGATCCTTACCATGGAGCTTACACATTTTAGTATACACATAATCTGATGAATACCTCATATTTATCCATCATAAGCTTGATGCAAAAATTAAGTTCCTTTGACTCAACTCTTCCACGGCTATATCTTGCCAACCGTCTTTCTAGATGTAGGTATCGTCGTACTATAAGTAAGATAGAGTTTAAGAAATTGAGTTCTTATAACTGAGCTCTACCACACGATCTAGAGTAGGAAGAAATAGTGACAATCTTAAATGCTCTGTAGCCTCTTGCTTATAATTGTGGTGCACAACACCCATAAAAAAAACTCTACTAGACATAGCTTGTAGACTCCCTAGGACAGAATTGCTCTGATACCACTTTTGTCACAACCCAAACCGATGGGCCGCGACGGGCACCCGGTACCTTACTCAACCGAGTACCAACATAACGTATCTTTCGTATCATTCTTTCATAGTTGAATGAACCGAAGTAAAGCATGGGAGAATACAAACTTATACATATGACATACTGGCCTATAAGACCAAAAATGATCACTCGTACACTGAACATAGGCCGACAAGGCCATACAATCTTTCACGTACATGACATATGTCTACAAGCCTCTAAGAGTACATAAATGTCATAAAGGTCGGGACATTGCCCCGCCATACTAATCAATACATGTCCTATCCATACTGACCAAATAAGCAACTCCAGAGCAAATGGAGTGCACAAACACCTTCCGTTGAGCTGATAGCCTACTTGGATGACTCTCATCTTGTCTTTCGGACCTAAGCATGAAACGCAACGTCCCCAGGAAAAAGGGACATCAGTACGAATAATGTACCGAGTATGTAAGGCACATAAATAAGTACATAAAGGACATGGAAGAATTATAGAGTAAATGACTCAACCCGTAAGTCTGGACAACTCTGTAAATCATGGAATACTTATAGTATCATGCATATGCGTATGAATGTCATGTCATGCATAGTTACATATGTTCATAACATCATCAAGCATCTGAGGGCATCCCATCATATCATCTCGGCCACTGTGGGCAAAATCATCAATGTATATCAGCTGATCAGGTGGTGGTGCGTATATAACTCCATAACCTTTCCCATATCCCATATACATATATATATATATATATATATATATATATATATATATATATATATATGTGTGTGTGTGTGTGTGTGTGTGTGTGTGTATATAACGCCATATGGTCATAGGTCAATGTGCATGTATAAATGCATGAAATGCATATGAGATACGTTAATAAAATCTCTCGGTATGTCATAAGACCATTATCCTCTGATTAATACCATGAAATTAAGTTTCCCAACTTACGTATTTTTGAGACCCATGAACAGATGATAGAATAATATGACACATGGGGAATCAAGAACATAAGCATCTCTAGTATTTCTATAAATAGAGTCATTGTAGAAGTTGTGCCTTTGCTCGTTTCGTTCATGTCGTATAGATCATGCTAAAAAGAAAGAATGAATAGCCTTAACATACCTAGAGTAAGGAAAAATCTGTATGATCTTGGAAAAAATTGTACCGTACTCCTTTAGAACAACAAAAATTTTACGTTGTTAAGATTCTAATAATTCTCTTTGGATTTATTTTGTAGGAATTGGTGGCAAGAAGTTTTTATTGAAACTTATGAGAATTGCTAAGATTATAGCGTTTTTGAGAATGAACTTTATTGAAAACTTATAAGAATTCACTTCTGATTGTAGGGTGCATAAGGAATTGTAGGAATTTTATTTATAAGGTCTTGTATTCAAGATATATATAAAAATGAAGTGTTTTGTAGTATTTTGCCACCTAACCAAAATGACTAAGAGTCATTTGGTTAGGAATTGGCTTGCTGCCACGTTAAAGGTAAGGATACTCAAATTTATCAAAATTTTTAATTAAGTAATAATTTATTAATTTTCCATTAACAAATAATAAACCAATTACCCACGCAATTAAGAATTATCCCAAATTACTTAAAATACTACTTATTTTTAATACACCCTTATACATCATATTATTATGGTAATATGGTATTTTGTATGGTACTAGCCCATAAATATCGGGTAATAACGCTCGGCCCGTATTTTATTTCAATTTGCCAAATTTGGATGAAAAATTCATTTTCTTTGATTTGCTTCCCCTCTCACCTTCACGAATTTACTCATCATTTATTTAAAATAGCATAATCGTTATAATCTCCAAATAATCTTTTTCCTTGGACTGATGTCAATTACCTTACGATAAATTCAACGTACAATACTACAGGGTGTAACATCGTCATAATTTAATACTGCGAAGCGTAACATCATCGTAATATAATACTACGGGACGTAATATCGACGTAATATTGCGGGGCATAACAGACAATCTCAAAAAAATATTAAATTCCTTTTAGATGTCATATGTTTTAACAACATCTCTAGTATGGATAAATTAACTCATTTAGTCATATATGTAAATAAAGCATAGGTCAAAAAGTTACAAAGTTCAACAAGGCACAAAAAAACATATAATTTATTTCGAGCATAGATAATTCTGATACATGCATATACGCGTGTCGCCTCGCATATGCATCACCTCCCGTATGTAACAAACAATATCATGTATTAGGAAAAATTTCCTCAACAAAGCTAGCAAGACACTTACCTCAAACAAGCCAAATCAATACTCTAAAAATGCCTTCCCGCACTAATCTACCTCTGAACAGCTCGAATCTAGCAAAAAACAACTCAATAACATCAAATAATGTCATAGGAATAAAACCCAAATGATAAAGGCCGAATCTTTAATCAAATACTCAAGTCAACCTAAAACGTTTGGACCCGTATCCCGAAACCCGACAAAACTCACAAATCCCAAACATCTATTCCAATAAGAGTCAAAATCTACAAGTTTCATCCAAAACCAACTCTAAATCGGGATTCAAATCTCTATTTTTCACTTTATAAAGTTTTGCCAAAACCCCTAATACACTTTCTTATCTTTCAAGCCAAAACTCCCTTTTCTTCTTTAAGATTCCTTGATTTAGAGCCAAAATCAATGATAGATTTAATTATAATCATAAATTCGAGTTAGGTTTACTCGCCCTAATGAAGTAGATGAAAACTCCCTAAAAATCGCCTCCTTCCGAGCTCCAAAACTTTGTGAGAAAAAGTAACTAAATTCGAAATAAGTAAAAAAACAGCATTTTCCCAACCCGAATCAGATGCTAGACGACCCCAAAACTCACATTTAATAGGCCCAACATAATCCTTGCGAGATTATACCCAATATAGCCTTTTGAATCACCCAATTTGGCCTTAAGATGAGGGAGATATGATGTTTTGAAGGTTTAAAGGAAGTCTCAAAATTTCAGGGACATAACTGGTATTTTAGTAATTATTTACACCAGACAAATTAGCTATAACAAAATATTCATTTTAGCATCTAAAACCCATTCGGAACCTCCCGGACACAACCCATATATGCATTTCAATCATAAAATATGCTACAAATCTGCCTGCGCACTCAAAACAGTGAAAAGAGGTCATCTTGACCAGATATTAACCATGGTCAAACTCTAAATCTTTAACTTAACTAATCTCTCGACCAATGATCCAAAACACACACGAGCCCCTCGGAACCCCATCCAATCATACCAAAAAGTACAAATACATTATCCAAATTTATCCAAAGCATCAAAATACCCACGAGAACTAGAGGCGGGCATAAAATCCAAAAAATTGAAAAACGGGACCGGACCAAATTAATTCGCTAATTCAGTATCGGTTCTTTGGTTATTCAGTACTAATTCGGTATCACTTTTTCAAAAGTTTGGTACTTCGGTACGGTTTTCGGTATCAATCTTTCGATACTTTGGTAAACTGAAATACTTAAGAAGCTTGCCCAATAATGAGTTTCCTCGCTTTTCTTTTTAATCACACTGTTCTTTGTGAATTGGCCTTGACTGTTTGGTTGCATTAGCTATGTTGTTTGTCCTTTTAACTTCTACTTCACATATTAATTTATACTTTAGTATCTCATAAGTTGATTGTAGTGAGTCTTGTTTCCTGGCCATATGAAACATGCAGAAATGTGGGAATAATTACATTGAAGGAGTTAACTCAACTAATGCATGGTATGGTGGACCTGTTGTGTGAATTGGGTGGAGAGTGGGATGGACGCTATAGACTTCTTGTATGCATAGATAGTGCATATCACCACCTATAAACATTTTTATAGCATCTGTATTGTCCAATAGAATTTGAATATGCATTCTTTATTTAGAGGCATGTAGCTAGAAATAGACCGGGGCCTCTAAGTTACAATTGTATGGTTATACTAAAGGACATGCTAGGCCAACTGGAAGAGTTGCTGCCATTGCTATGTTAATTGGGTACTGATCTTATATTGTTATGTGATTTCTAATGAATTAGAATTCACCAACTTTGTTCACAAAGATTTGGTACAATACTGAACTATACTGAAATCGTACCGAACCAATTAAGAAAATATCGAATCGTACCAAACTATTTTGGTACGGTATTTGGTATGCATAATTGATAAACCGAATACCGAAATACCGTGCCGAAATTCTTAAAAGCTATACCAAAGTACTGAACGCTCACCCCTAACGGTAACTTCACAACAAAGAATCGATGCTCAAACTAAATATAATTTCTCTTAAGTTGTTAAATCTTCATTCCTTCAAAAGAGTGTCGGAATCACAGTTACACACTTTGGATTACTTTCAAACTTTGAATACAACTTCAATTCAACTATATAGACCTTTTCAAACTCTCGAAATACCCACTGGAGTCCAATAACATCAATGTTAACTCTTGGTCAAACTTATGAGTTCTTCAAATTTTCAACTTTCGACAAAAAGAGACAAATCATCCTAGGAACTTTCAAAACCAAATTCGAACATACATACTAGTCAAAAATCATTATATGAACCTATCAAAACCATCAAAACCCGATTCCAAGTACGTTTATCCAAAAGTCTAATCTTAGTCAATTTTTCCAACTTAAAGCTCCCAAATCGAGAGACATTCTTCTAAATCAATCCTGAACCACTCGAAAACCAAAATTGATCATACACGTAAGTTATAATACATCATATGAAGCTACTCAACGTCTCAAAACACCAAATAAAATATTAAAGTTCAAAATGACAGGTCGGGTCGTTACAACTTTGCTTGCTTCAATTGAAAAGATAAGTGTAAAGATAGCCATAACATATAAATATGGTAGTGTCTAGTGTTATTACTATAACGACATACGCATATTCTTCTGTATTTTTTTATTTTATTTTTGAATATAATTGGGTAATCGAGGCTACAATACTTGCGTAATTATATAGAGTCACAATTGATAAATTACACATTAAAGTTTGTTTTTTGTATGAAGGAGAAAAAGAAAGAAAAACAAAGAATATTAGAAGTAGGCTTTTAATATTAGGTTGAGGAATGAAAAAAGAATTTCAAGTTATATACAAAGTGGCTAACTGGGTAAAAAGCAAAAACATAAACTAAGTTTGATAGCATTGTTACCTCCGTTGACATAAAGAGTAAATTTTTCTATATATAAAAAAAGATGCTTTTACCATACGTAATTTCACAATAACCATTCTTTTATTATTTATTTATTTATTTATTTATTTATTCACCATATAATTTTGTTTTGTTCTGAGGGCATTCACCATATAATGATCAATGCATTATTTATTTTTCGTATAATAATCCCTTATAATTTAATTATTCACTGTATTTTTATTCGAAGTTAAAAAATAGCCAGATTTATAAGTGGTAATTGAAAAATAGTCACAATTTTAAAAGTAATCGAAATTTAACTACTTTTCATGTAAAGATAAATCTGAACGAAAATGCTGTTCAAAATCCGGAAAATATTCCAACATAATATACTGGAATTATGCTGGAATTTTTCGTGCATTGGAGTTCCAGCATAATATGCTGTAAGTCATACACAGGTGCGCACCAATCTCCGGTCTATTATGCTGGAACTTTTCGTGTTGCAGCAAAATAGTGACTATTTTTCAATGATTTTACAAATACTGACTATTTTTCAATTAACAGTCCGAAAAGTGGCTAGACTGTGCTATTTTCACCTATACAATCCCAATATGACAAAATCATCCACCAAACGAACCCTAAACAAAAAACTCTGTCCATACGTCATAAATTTCTTGTTACATTTTTGTTCAATATAATAAGTGGTTCATTGATCGGGCTCGGGGTACTGGGGATACTTGGACTGAATTCAAGTTGGTCCTTGCCATAGCAGAAAAATGAACGACTTCACCGTTGGGTCTGTACCCAATGTATTCTACATTCCAGATTTCATTTCTGAGTCTGAACACGACCAGCTCTTGAATAATGTAAAATTCCCATCTTTATTACTTACTCAGTCCATCCTTTTTGTCCTTTCCATTTTCTTCTGCTCTATTTATTCTTGAAATACTGTGTATCTACTTTTCTTCCATTATTTACAAGACTTTGTTTTTTTTGTGTGTGTTTTTCTAGATAAACGGTGCGCCAATTTCTAAATGGAAATCTTTGAAAAACAGGAGATTGCAGAATTGGGGTATGCTGCGTTTTAATATTCTTGGGGTTATTTCATTTGGGAAATTTGTGCTTTTAGTCCCTCAAATACCGACAAATTCTGTTTTTTGTCCTTTTGATTTCTGGTTAAGCACATTTAACATTCAATTAATTGATATGTGTATTTTCAATGCTTCTGGTTGTGAATCTTCACAAATTTAACGAACTATTAAGTGCTAAACTATTTAATTTATTTGTTATGTTAAATTAGTATTGTTACTCCATATTTGAGGATAATATAGTTCTAGAACGTAATAGTGTAAATATAACATATTTCCTGTCTGAAGGGACCAAAAGGTAAAAACTCTGCGTTTTAGTATGTTAAAGGTTTAATGTGCTTAGCGAAATACTAAAAGAACCGAAACCATAATTTACTAATAACTGGAGGACCAAAAGTGCAATTAACTCTTTTCATTTTTTTAAAAATGAATTTATACACATTTTCCCTTAATAAATTTAATCATTTCTATTGCAGGAGGAGTTGTGCATGAAAAAGGCCTTATAGCTCAAGACTGTATGTACTCATTTAACCCTCTTCCTTTGTCTCTCTATTAACAGTTGAATGCAGTGTGTGAATGTATGTTTCTGACTTCAAATTTTGGGGTTAGCAGTTTTCGGCTTATCAAACAAGCTGTTAAAGAACTAAATATTCACTAAGGAAATTATGCCAACCGCTAACCACTTTCATTAACTTCCATTTACTGTAATTCTCTAAACAATTCTGAAGCCGTAGATTCTCCAATAAATGTTTAGTTAATTTTCAAATGACTTGCAAATAATTGAAGTATATTCTTTCAGTAGGTTTAACATTTCATAATCTATGAAGCATTAAGGCCACATCAAACTCCAATATTGAGAGATGTATAGCGCACAGGATACAACATGACATTTCTGTACATTTTATATCCTACATTGAATTTTTTGATCTCAAAAGGTATCAAAAAATAAACCTTGAGAACTGAAATTTCTAAAGGCTTGACCAAAGAGAGCACTAGACTAGAGAGGATAGATTCGGATTGCAAGAAGGAAGATGACGAACAGTCGTGTGAGAAGTAGATAAAGCAAAGAGCATTGCAGTAATCCAGAGATGGATATGGGCGTACAGATTTGAAGTTTGATCTTGGATTGAACAATAGCTTTCTTATATATTGTAATTGTTTAGGTCTAGAGCTGATGCATTTAGGACCAAACCTAGCAACCTTCCAGTTTATTAGGTCATTTGTATCCGACAAGAAATTTCTTCTAGTTTTTTCAATTTTTCTGGTATGGAGCAAATATGTGCATGAGAGACATGTAATAGGCTAGTTGTAGTACTTTTAATCAATCTCCTTTGCATATTTGTATAAGTACTTATTCTTCCATCCAATAATGTTTTTTTGTAATTTTCTTAATCACTGAATTCCAAAGTGCACCGTCCTTATAAGTAGCTTCCAGAGGTAGACCGTAGACCAAGGTAAGTTGTTGGAAGTGATTCAACTTTGCAATTGAAAACATGTGCAAGTTTCTCAATATTCTCCACCTCTTCCACATGATGTTCTCACATTTCTCAAATTGATCTTCAGGCAAGCCTGATACCCTAGGAAAAGGTGCTTCAAATGCTGTAATTGAGCCACCTTCACATTATAAAACATTAGTGTGTTATCAACAAAAGTTAGATTGGACATGTGCACGTTGTCTTACCTTCCCTTTGCTTGAGAATCTCGTTAAGTTTCCTTCTGCCATATCTTTGTTTATCATCTATCGAAGTGCTTATACTACAATGATGCACAGTGTTTACTGTGAAAATGGTAATAACAATTAAATTTGTTGATAGGACTCTAAAAATACGTGATCTATTTTTATGCTAGTTGTTAGAGCAGTTGATGCTAGATATGTGAAGATAAAAGATAAAACGCGAGTCGGAAAAGAGCTGTGATCAAACCGAGGGGTTAGCTGTCCGGGCCTCGGGCTGACCGGTGAAAGACCTCGAGGTCGATGCCTGGGCTCGGGCTCGAGCTATCGGGGGTAACTGGGGAGGGACTAACAGTTAGAATATAATTAAGGGAGGCTCTTTACGCCGATATCAAGCAATAAATGAAGCACAAATATGAAAGCAATAAATGAGAGATGTAGTCTCTAGCGAGTAAGTTAGAGAGAAAAGCGAGAGAGAGTTGTTATTGATCTTATGTAGAATAGTTAGAGCAACAGCAACCCTTTACAAAGTGATGAAGATCCCCTTTATATAGGAGGAGAATCCCGTCATAATACAAAATACATTAATTGTAAAGGCATGAAGATGGGACAGCTAGACGCGACGCCTTGATACAGGCTTTGGGTAGGCCGGCTTTGTCAGACTTAGCCGTGTGCCTTGGGAATTCACCATTTTACTCTAGCCTCGATCTATGTCCTCTTTAAGTCGGAGCTCGACGAGCTCCGAGGGAGGGAACTCGGTCACAACTTCGTGTCTTCGGGGTCTCGAGGTGTCCTTCTAAAGTAACTCGATAGCAAGAAATTAGGCCCTCTGATTTTGCCATATACAGATAGTCTCTGCGTTTCTCAGAACGAAGCGATGGGAAACGATTATGATGCCCGACTCCTCGGGCTCCCCGTGATGATGTCATATCGATGATGCAATCTATGGCGGGAATTTTCACGATAAGCGGGACATTTCTTGGGTTTGTCTTTTTGACGCCACTCAATGCGCTGTCGATTCCCGTTCTTCAAAGTGGCAGTACCGCCGTCGATTCAGTTCTTCCAGAACACAGTAATTGCGCCTGCTGGTCAGTCTTCCAAAGGCATTGAATGGCCGTGTTATTACCCCCTATAAATGGGGGCATTCTGGCGTCATTTTTCTATCCAAGTGTCTTTCTTCATTCATTTACCCCCTCTTTCTCGCCATCTTTCTATTTTGTTAATCACCATCTTTGAAGTTCACGGCCTTAAGGTTGTTTGGCTGCGTTCCCACCGGCCGGGTGATGGCCTTTTGCCCGAGCTTCCCTTTGTCGAGCGAGATTATACCGTCTTGCCGTCGCTACCGTTGTTGTTGCGATTGTTACTGCTGTCCTGATTGGCTCGAGATGACAATAGACGGGGAATCGACTTTCCCCTTTTTTAGAAAGTTATTCGGACTATACACCGCTGCTCACTCTCCTACCCTGGCCTGGTGTGGCACTTCATCCCTTGGGTTTTTTCTTTCCCGAGGGATAAAATGGCACAATCGGCCATTGAGGCTAGGGCCCGCCGAATCTTCAACCTTTGGCTTCGGCGGGCTATGTCTCTTTTCTCTGCCTCTTCTGCATCCCCCCTTTTCCTCTTCTTCATCTTCTCCCTCGGCGAGGACTTTCCGCGGGATTGAGCTTGGAACCTAGAGGAGATGATGATCGAAGGAGTTGCCTTCAAGGATGCGAGCTCGAGGAGGCGGCGCTCGGGGACGCTGATATCGGAGATGAACCTTCGAGGATGGACTAGGTTCTTAGGTTTTCACTATGAGTGTATACCCCTTTGTTTCTTTGTTTCTGTGTAAGGACCCCTTGCGGGCTTTTGTAATTTGTATGTAAGGACCCCTCGAGGGCCATTGTAAGCTAATATTTATGAAATAAAAGGACATCCTCTTTACTTCTGCTTTTGATATTTGCCATATTCTTGTATATTCTTGTGCATTTGCGGGGATTTTGAATATATGTCTCTGTTGACGATCGTCAATATTCAACTCGGGTGCGAGCATTCTTTCCGGTCTCCAGTTGATAGAAATGGCTCCTTTCCGAGCTCATCGTTGTTCCCCGGGTCAAGCCTGAAGCGGTTCGATAAACTCGGGTCGTCGGGACCCTCGAGCCTCGTGGAGATAGAGCACCGAACCTTGAAATTTTGAGAGCAGCCTCTGAGTGAGAGTCGGCTTCGGGTACTCGGTGATTTACTTTGAACTTAATGCGGATAACCTTTTAAGGCGTTGTAGGCAGGTCTTTGAGGAGGGGTTACTCATATTTAGGCGACCTCCTGAGGTCGAGCCCTCATAGACGGAGCTCGAAGTGCTTGTTTTTCTCCTTGAGAGGAAACCTCGAGGTCGGGTACCACCTCGGAACCCGTACCGGAGCCGTTGGTCTCCTGGGGCCTAACTCGGGTAGGCGAATCGTCGCTGTTTCCCCACATATATATGGGGTTGCTCCCGCTTCTTGGAAGATCTCATTATTTTAGATAGCTATCCTCCCGTTTTGGCATTGAGTCCTTCGTTACCTTAGTGTCTGGGTTACTTTGGCGCAGATACATCCGTCATTTTGGCGAATAGTGTTGATAATGAGGTTCTTTGTGGAGAAAACAGGGATTGAATTCACGCTCAGTCACCTCGTCAGACTGTACCGGCCCTTTCATCATCGAGGCCTATTGCCGTTCGTCCACGCCCTTTGTTATTGATGACGAGAAAGATGGGGATCGAGAGTGGATTAGTCGATTCGTCCGGGTTCGGATGACTGACGTTATCCCTGTGGAACTTATGCCATTCTCCGAGGAATGGAATTACACGCGTGAGTGGAGCGTCTCGTCCTTTCTCAGATTCGCTCATGGTGAAAGCTAGTTTAGTAATCGCTTTCCTTCTTTTCTGCAGCAATTTCATGGGCGCCAAGCGAAGTTCCTGGTTTGCCCGGCTGGGTCCGGAAGCTAGTGACCCATTCGACTTGTGACGAGCGTAGGTGGCGATTTGTATCCCGGGGCAGATGAGAAGCTAAATACCACGGTACATGCATACACTGCTTTTACCTTGTCCTTCGTACATTTGGGAAGACATTTTCCCCCTTTTCACGTAATAATCTTGCCGTCGTAGGTATTGGAGGGTCTCCAAGGGCGAGGCTGTGCTCCTCCGGAGAGGGAGTGGAGTTGCCAGCTTCCGAGCTGAAGGACGATAATGATAATTGGAATATGCATTTGCAGTGCTATGAAGCTCACAACAGGACGAAACGGGGCCGAGTCTTTGAGGAGAAAACATCGCCCGAGCCTGCTGTACCCGAATTCTCCGGCTCTGGAGAGATGGTTCCTCCGAGTGATCATGCTTCGACCGAGGTTGGTTCTTCCAGGGTCGAGGGGGCTGGATTAATAGAAGTGTGCTCGGCCTTCGAGGAAGTCCGCCGGCTTTACTTTGCGGTGAGTTTTGGCACAGGCCTTCCGCATCTCGTGTCTTCCCTTCCTTATCGAGTTTTTCTTCTGCAGGCCTTTGGTAGGCTTAGGTCTGAGCTGCTCCGTCATGGGGCTAGGCTTCGAAAAGCTCTGGATGAGGGTAGGTCCCTTAGGCTCCTTTGCGAGGAGAAGGAAGTTGAGTTAACACACTGGCGATATGAGGCGTACCGGAGCTCGAATTACGAGAGCTATTTGATGGAGCAGGTAATTTCTCGTGGTATTCGTTTCGCTTTTTAACCTTTTGGGTTAACTTTTTGCCTATCCCAGTTGCAGAAAAAGACGGAGTCTCTGGAGCGCCTTGGGGGTGAAGCCGACCGAGGTAGGAATGATTGTGGCGAGCTAAGTGCTCAGATGCAGGCTCAAGCTTCAGAGGAGAAGGGTGCCTTGGCTAAAGTTCCTGCCTTCGAGGCCCAACTCCGCTTGGCTTGTGACAACGCTTCAGTTCAAGTGGATATGATCACGAAGCTCGAGTCCGAGTTTTCGAAGGTCAGGGCTGAGATCGTTGATGCTCGGGCTGAAGCAACATTGAGCCGGACTAAGGCCGATCAGGAGATGACGATTCGTTTGAACGATGCTACTGATGCTCAAGCCGAGTTGAAGAAGGTCCTCGATCGTGAAGAGAGGATCGAGGAATATGTTCATTGCAGATCCCGAAGAAGGGTTCTTGAAGAGATCGGCGCCAGGGGTTTAGTTCTCCCGGAAGAGCTGGCGCGAGCGAGGGCGAACGAGCGTGACGCTCAGTCACTCCTATCCGGTGCTGAGGAGAGTGAAGCCGAGGTTGATTGGCCGTAGCCCTCAGGGGCGGGGCGTAGACTTTGCCATCTTGTATGTGATGTTTCCAGGGCGCGTTTGTAGATGGAGGATGCACTTTTTCATGTATGTAAATAGGAGAGAACTTGAAGCTTCATTGCTTATGTACCCTTTTCTGCTTCGCCTCTAACCAGGTGGACTGGTTTCGGAGTTGGTGAGAATCCTTAGATTCGTTAATACGGTTCCGGGGCTCATCAGGCAGGCCCGGGGGCTCTTACGTGTTCGGTCGATGCGTCCTTTAGTGTAAGCTGGTGTTAGATCTCTTGTGCTTTTGCTCAACTGCTTTGGGTTTAGTCTCCGAGTCGGGCTTCGACTCGAGACAATTCGACCCTCAAGCTTTTGTGTCTGCATGGGCGGGCGACAACGGCTTTTACGCCTTGGGTCGAAGTGACCTTTTATGTGCGTGGCCTTGAGGCTCATGATGCTGGTAACGATGGCTTTTACGCTTTGCCCTTGGGCATGTATAGTTAACTATTTTAGGTCCGGTCTCCGAATCGGGTTGCGACTCGAGCTCACTTTGACCCTCAAGCTTCCAAATTTTTAAGCTGGCGATAGTGGCTCTTACGCTTTTGGTCGTTGTGACCGTTTAGTGTGTGTGGCCCTAAGGCTCATTAGGCTGGCGACAATGACTCTTACGCTTTGCCCTTAGGCATTTGTAGGCTTTGTTTTCCTCTCGTTAAGGACTTTTTAAAATGATTTTGCCTGACCCGCCGTCGGTTCAGGAAGAACCTCGATTTCAAGTCGTTTGTGGCGATGTTCGAGCACCTCGGAAGGTTTAGCTCGTAGGCTGAGTAGCTCGAAGCCCTGTGATTTGGAGTTGACATGGTCGAAGCTCGTTTGCCTGTCGAGGGTAGCCTGTTTAACCGGTTCTTTTCGAAGTAGATTCGAAGTAATGGCCTGTGATTTTATAGCGAAGGTCGGGCGTCCCCGAGTCGCGCTAATTTGGCTGGTGTAGCCGTATTGACCGTAGTCATTTGTGTTTGGCCGGAGCCACTTTTGATCCCGAGTGTAGTAGTTTAGGCGTCTATATCGAAGGTATGCCCTTTCGGGAGTCTTACAAATGCGACATATAGCCTAAACTTCGGGATTGAGTTTATGCCTGTAGTAAGGCCTTATAAAATTTTCATGCATGTTGAGTTATTACAGTTTTGTTGACACTTGGTACACGTGTGATTCATGCCTTGCTTGAGGTCTTACAGTATGTTCATGCCTGTTGAGGTCTTACAGTATGTTCATGCCTATTGAGGTCTTACAGTATGTTCATTCCTGTTGAGGTCTTACGGTATGTTCATGCCTGTTAAGATCTTGCAGTTTTTCATGCCTGTTGAGGTCTTACAGTTTTTCCATGCCGTTGAGGTCTTACAGGTGTAGTTGTTGATACTCAGTGCGAGTTTTTATTTGAGACCGGGTCTGCCCGCTTGGGGTCTTACGGCCCCAGGTTTTTTAACAAATGGCGATTGGTGATAGTATCCGAAATGTCGAGTTTGCTTAGGCTCGGAGGCCGTTACCCGTGAGCTCGGAGTTGCCTCATCGAGGGCCTATGAATATGGAGCTCTAACCCTAAGGCCATGCGGGTGCCGAATTATTGACGCTAGTCTCCGAGTATCTCGGAGCGTTCTCGGCGGAGGGATCCTTGTTGTGAAAATGCTGAATTTTCTTTGGAGTACAAGATGCTTTGGCGAAAGATATTCATTGATTGTTTTGGCATAAGTACATGTTGTTTTGTTGCCGTGAGCCTGACTTGTGCGGACACGACTCTTTTGACCGTTTGGCCCGGTACATTGTTTCCTATTGGAACTTAGTTAGTCGTCCCCGGGTTCTTCTGAGCGGATGGCCTCTCAAAGGGGTTCTCCTAGTGTTCGGGGTTGATTGCAAAAAAAGCCCTGCAAGCTTGTTGGATCCTCCTTAGGTGGCACGTGTATGCTGCCTCGTTAAAACTTTGCTGGTGAAACCCTGCCAAGGAAAAGAACACAACGGATGCCACTAAGGCCTTGAGATCTTCAGGTTGGGTCAGCATTTCCGACCGCCCCGACCGGGTGTTTGCACAGGGGTTAGTGTAAAATAATGAAAGAAGGAGGTGGTCTTACCTTATCGTGGGGTTTGCAGGCGATGTTCCGAGGCCTAATGTGTCCTTGTTGTTTGGAGCAAGGACTCAATACGGTCCTCCGCTGTGTTTAATCGGGCTTAGCCGAAGACGTAGTTTGATTATCCTTTGACCTTTTCGAGAGTGGAGATATTGGTGCCGGCGCTACGTTACGTAAAGCGAACAGTTCCCTTGATGCGTGCTGTTCCCCGTAGACGGTTTTAATTTCGTCCTTTGCTGGGGATTCCATCATTTGGTGAAGGGGGATGGTACTGCTCTCATGCGGTGCGTCCGCGGCCGTCCGATTAGGCGTTTATGCCTCGCGTCTCCTTTGATGTCATGGAATTTGGCATTCCGATCTGCGCCGGTCGTGCCTGCTGAGATAATGGTCTCTCCTTTCGTTGTTTCGATCACCGTGTTGAATCTGTCAAGGATTCGAGAGGCGGGCATGATTTGGTCTAGCAGTCCGAGCTGCTCTATCACTCTCGACCCAATAATGTTGGTCGAGCTACCTGAATTTACAAGCACACGTTTTATTCGAAATGGATGAATGAGGAAAGAGGTTACCAGTGCGTTGTTATGAGGTTGGGCCGAGGTTTCGGAGGCTTCCCTGCTGAATGTGAGGGCACCTTCTGGTACGTATCCCCGGGTTCGTCTTTCTCCGGCGATGGATATTTTTGTCCTCCTCTTCACAAGTTCCCGGGGAGTGTCGACGCCCTTCCAATACCATGATAACGTGTCGTGGCCCATTTGATTCGTTCTTCTTGGCCGCCTTTCTTTCTCGGAGCTGAACTTGAGCCCGATCGCTCAAAAGTTCTCGGCGGCGACTTTTACTGAGTAGCTTGGCCATTTCCTTTCGGAGCTGGTGGCAATCTTGGGTCCTATCGTTGTGCGTATTATGAAGCCCACATACCAAGTTGTGACTCCTCTGGGAAGGATCCGACTGAATAGGCTTGGGCCATTTGATGTCCCTGGTTTTGCTGTTGGTGGACGTGATGTCCGATATATCGACGTTGAAGTTATATTCTGATTGGCGAGGTGCCCCGGTTGGTCCCGTGTCCCCGTCGAATCCACCTCTGTTGATGGGTCCCCGGGGGTTCTGTCCTCTGTTCACCAATCGATTGTTGCAAGGCGGATAGCGTCTCGGGGCGTTCCTCCTATCACCGGGGTACGACTGATACCTCTCTTTATTCGATTTTGACTCCTTCGCCAGGAGTCTGCTCGGATATACTGAGCATGAGGGGGCTCCCTGCTGGTCATCCTCGACCCTGATCTTTGATTGGTATTGATTGTGGACGTCCGACCAGGTTACGGCGGGATATTCGATCAGATTCTCTTTCAGCTGCCTTGAGGCCATTGAGCTTCGTTCATTCAGGCCTTGAGTGAAGGCCTGTACTGCGTAGTCGTCGGAGACCGGGGGCAGTTCCATTCGTTCCGTTTAGAAACGAGACACGAATTCTCGCAGCATTTCATTCTCCCTCTGCTTAATCTTGAATACGTCGGACTTCCTTGTTGCTACTTTGATAGCACCGGCGTGTGCCTTTATGAAGGAATCTGCTAGCATGGCAAATGAATCTATGGAGTTGGGAGCTAGGTTGTGATACCACATCATGGCCCCCTTCGAGAGCGTTTCTCCGAACTTCTTCAGTAAGACGGACTCGATCTCGTCGTCTTTTATGTCATTGCCCTTTACCGCGCATGTATAGGCAGTGACATGTTCGTTGGGATCTGAGGTCCCGTTGTATTTTGGGAGTTCTGACATTCTGAACTTCTTTGGAATGGGTTTTGGAGCCGCTTCCTCGGGGAACGGCCGTTGTACGAACTTCTTCGAATCTACACCCTTCAGGGCCGGGGGTGCGCCCGAGATTTGGTCGACTCTGAAGTTATAGGTTTCGACCTTCTTGTCGTTGGCTGCTATCATTTTCTCGCCTGACTCGATCCTTTTGGTGAGGTCCTCCAGCATTTTCACGATGGCAGGATCGGTTGCTGATCCGTTGTTGCTCGATCTCTCCGGTACCTGTTCGGCCGGGGGAGTAGTTTCCGTGGCTACTGTATTGGGAGTCTTCGGGTGGCTTTGCAACTGAGCGATAGCCAACTGTTGTGCCTGCAACATTTCAAAAATAACATGAAGACTAACTTCCTGTTCTTCCTGGGCCGGGTTTTTTTGGGCTTCCTATTGGTCGCTATGTTGTATGCTCCTGTCGGTGTGTGAGGTTTCGTCGACCTGCTGTGCGTCTTGCGAATCTGCGTCCCCTGCAATCGGTCCAGGTGCGTTATCGGGGTTCTGCGGTGGTGCGCCAACAATTGGAACAGCCACACCATTTTCTTGGTGGTTTTTAAGGTTGTCGTTCTCAACTCTGTTTACCGAGCCAGACATTTTGACCTGACATCGAAGATCTTGGACAAGAAAAAGCGTGAAAGATAACTTGCGTTGTGTAACAAAACCATCAAGAAAATAATCACTATTATTTTTAGTCCCACGGTGGGCGCCAAATTGTTTACCGTGAAAATGGTAATAACAATTAAATTTGTTGATGAGACTCTAAAAATACGTGATCTATTTTTATGCTAGTTGTTAGAGCAGTTGATACTAGATATGTGAAGATAAAAGATAAAATGCGAGCCGAAAAAGAGCTGTGATCAAACCGAGGGGTTAGCAGCCCAGGCATCGACCTTAAGGTCCTTCATCGGTCAGCCCGAGGCCCGGACAGCTAACCCCTCGGTTTGATCACAGCTATTTACCGGCTCGCGTTTTATCTTTTATCTTCACATATATCAACTGCTCTAACAACTAGCATAAAAATAGATCACGTATTTTTAGAGTCCCATCAACAAATTTAATTGTTATTACCATTTTCACGGTGAACACACAATGTAAGCTAGAGGAATCCTCTTGTCGTAGCCTCGTAGGCCTCTTGAATCTTTAAAAGAGGCATGTTGGAGTTCCTTTTATTAACACCACACGCTTTACTTGCGGATATACAATGCATAATTCGCTTTCTCCTACCTCCGAATATCATCTTGTTTCCATTACAGGATCATGAACTCCCAATTAACTTAATTATATGCTTTTTTAGATCAAGTTTACAGTAGCATTGAAACACTACCTTTAATTGTGGAATCCACGGACTATCTGTATCGAATGATGGCATTGTTTTATTTTCCTTCCAAGAATGGATTTTAGGAGCCAGAGAATGTAACCTCTAGTACCTTCTCAAGTCTAACAAAAGTACCTCTGCAATAATCTTTTATACTCTCTCCGTCCCATTTTATATGACACTCTTTCGTTTTCATTTAGTCCCAAAAAGAATGACACCTTTATGTAGTAACAATTTAACTCTAAAATGCTCATTTTATCCTTAATAAGATGATTTATTGCCACACAAATACTAATGGTTTATTTTAGACCACAAATTTCAAAAGTCTCCCCTTCTTTATTAAACCTCTTGCCCAGTAAAACACCTTTCACATAAATTGGGACGGAGGGAGTATATTTTTAACTAATAGGTCTAACATCCTTAATGCTCGAAGCCCCATACAGATGAGTTAAGTTACGGCTCCTTTCAGATTTCCAGTGATATGAAAAGTATGAACTACCTTCATGATATTATCTTTGACCATTTTCCAACAATGCTGGTAGAATGCCGTGCATAAACTATGTGACTCAAAGCTTATGCCCAATAGATTTTGATTGCCTCCTAGATTTGATTCTGTGACTGTGAGAACGCCATTTCTAACTAATTCATCCTCTCCCTTCCAATATTGCTAACAACTACTCTTTCCTACCTAGGTTCTTATAGTGTTGTATGTAGAAGCCCTATATTGGTTCCTAACTCCTCCTTCCCCTCAAATACTCTTCCTACAACCTCCATTGCATTTGTAAAGCTTCGCATTCTATTAATTGAGTAGCAACTTTGTGTTGGAATGCTTTTCTTTCAACCATGGTACTCTACATTTTTGTCTCGGATTGGATTCTTGAGCAATAGCTGCGGGTCATTAGTTATTCTTCACTTCTTCTTTCCTCTTTTTTTTCTCTGTTGGTTAGATCCGTGTTGGTCCTTCCTCTCTAATTCTTCAATCTCATCCATTTCTCTCAGTTTATCTCCTCCCTCCTAAGTCCTAACACATCCATATTCCATGTTCTAAGATCATTTTCAAGGTTTTTAAATGTTTTTGCAATGCAAGTAAACCGAGTGCCTTTGACAAGACATCCTTCCATTAATGTACTATACTTTTAGCAATTATCCGCATATGCATCACATGTTTTCAAGTTTGAAGTTTGAATTGTGTCTTAGGTCTTCTACATCAGCTACAATCCAGAAGGATTGGCATATGAATCGACACTAGTCTGCGTAGTGAAGCGTGAATAATATCTAAGAAATTTTCTCCTAGTTTGTAAAATGAGAAATGTATAGAGTCTAATATAGATTTTAGTTCATCCGCCTTGGATTATGTGGATTTAGCACCTCCCAAGTGAACATAGACACCAGTTGCTGAGAGTTTTAAAACTCAGTGAATTCCGTATATCTCTGGAATAGGTCTCACATCCCACTCTCTCCTTCAGAAATCTGTATTATTTAAAGTCCCCTTATCACCCTAGGAGGCTTACGATAGAAATAAACTCAAAGAATTCATCCCAAAATTCTATTATTGACCCATCTCCTACTGCATGAACCCCTATAAAACCAACGCCATACTAATCCCTTCACTATAAAACAGCATAGCAATGGAAAAATTCCCTTCTTTACAGCCAGAGTTTCCGACTTCCTCATCTCTTATTATATCAACACCCCTCCTACTCTCCCCTAGCCGATATCATTTCATTTTTGTCCACTTCCTTCTTGACACGCTTCGAGTAATTGACTCTAGAGTTATTTTTTTTTTTGTCTGAAGATATACCAACCCTACTCTCCACTCCCTGTACCCAGTTTGGTATGACCCTTTGGGTCAGCTTTTCCTTTCCTACTATTAAATGAGATCATCCAAATTCTAATTTCCCTGAACAGCATTCCTTGTATCATCTAAATTCTAATTTCCCTGAACAGCATTCCTTGTCCTCCTCTGTTTCCCAACTTTCTCATCCTTCCCCTCTGTTTCCCATGTGAATCGTAGTTGATGGAGCACCACATATTCTACAAGTCCATAAGTTGGAATTGGTGCATTTTTTGTACATGTAGAGTGATGGAACCCATTTTCATTTCTCTCTGCATTGTTCTTTCATAAGAGGAATGGGAAGACTTTTATTTGCACTACATGATTATTTTTTTTGTGCTCCAATACTCAGTCAACTAGTTCTTTTTTATTTTAATTTGTAAAAGAGATTTTCTTCGATGGGCACCAAGGAGTTGCATCCGGATACACCAGATTTTCTAAGAGCATCAATTATCAAGAAATGTGAGGAGAGAGAAACCCAATTACAATTTAACTAAACCCATGAACCATACAAGATCCTCAACCCTATTTGCACCATATTCTATGGAACAAGATAGTTGTCTAAGGCATTGGAACTTCAGTTTGGGGATATGCTTATTCAAAGTTTCAAACCCTTAAAGCATCTAATATCTCTTTCCTCCATAAGTTACATGCAACACACTAGGAAAGCATAATTCATTGCTTGTTTTTCAGCCAATAAGGTTTTAATGGTTAAGCATTTGGGGCTTCAAGTGTGCAAAGAATTGATATAGCGTATATTTGGACAAAGCATAAACCAAAACTATTCTGTAATTGATTGCTCTCTCTAATCAATCTTGACATTGGAGGGCTTTGTTTATTGGTGATCTCTTTATCAGGATCGTGGGGAAGTAAGAGAAGAAGGGATATAATTTGATTTACTTGATATTTTGATGAGAAACACCTGTTTATATGTGTTAAACACAATTCACATATAATATTTGTCCGATTAGGCAAATGACAAACTTGGGAACTTAACTTCAAACATATTAATACTAACATTTAACATTCTAACTGTCTCCATAAACTCATTGTGGCTTGAGTTTACTTGTTTGAAATTTAAAAAGTAAATATTTTTTGATAGTGTCATTGGGTAATTACCGAAAATATCGTCGAAGAGTTGCCGAAAAAGTTCTGGTTGTCAACTTGTTGGAAAAATTCTCGTCAACATGGCTAGTAAAGCTGCTAAAAGAGTGGTTGAAAATGATGTGGCCAATGTACAATTTTATAAATCTGTAGCCAATTTTGCAATCATGTGGCCAATGTACAATTTTATAAAGCTGTAGCCCAAAAATAATAGGCCAAGATTCAACATCCAACTCCAAATAAGTTCTTGAAATTGCTATTCAATTTTCTTTTTAAAGTTTAAGCTTCTAATCCAATCTCCGAATTAGTAAGTGTGACTCAAACATTAGTTCAACAAATCAAATCCATTTGGGTGGTGAACACTAGATTTTTAAGGTAATTCACCATTATTGAACAAGTTTAAATAAGTGGGATAAAATTTTGAATATGATTTTGTGAAAAATTTGGAATGAGTATTGTTTAGACTTGTTAGAAATAGCCTAAGGAGGTTGTTTAAAAAATTTGAAGTCATGTAATATATTGGTTTTGAATAAGAATTGCACTTTTATACAAGACAATGTATATTATGTATATAGGTGTAGAGGTGTTTATACACCCATATACAATATTATACAAAAACTGACTTCATTTTCTTCCTTAAGACTCTTCTGAAATTTAACACAAATCTAGCTCAAATCTACCATAAATCACTTCAAACATAAGTTTTGAGCTCCTCTTAATGTTTTCAATCAATTGGAACGACACCCAATCCAAACAACTAACAATCTATGAAGACTCAAATAAAAAATTTAACTCAAATATTATAGAAAAGAAATTAAAAAACTAAATCGTGAAGAATCTCAAAAGCAACGAGGATGCAAAACAAAAATATTCTTAGTTTTTGCAGTAAGTTTTTCTTGTCGTAGCATCAAACGAAATGGGAAACTTGACCAACTAAATTTAACTCCATAGCTTTTAGAAGCCGTGGTTGCAAGAATACAGTGATTTTTTAGATGATGCTTTTGATGGTGCTTTCAAAATATGTACAATGTAGGCTAGATCGGATAAAACTTAAATATGTTGGCCATTTTTTGTTATAATATGAAGTTAGGTGTATTTTCTAGTAATTTGACGGAAAATGAACCTGAGGTTTTGTGCTACAGATACCTACTTCAGCCTTCCCGAAGCATGAACTTGGTTCTGAAAATCCGGCATCACACATATTGGATACTGACTACTCATATATGGCATAGTGTTTGTTCTAGCTTCTGGTACAATGTTCTCAAACAAGAAAGCTTTTGTTAATGGATTAGATGTTAATTCCATCCTAGTCAAGCACTGACCCAGTGTTAAAAATAGCATGAAGCGAGGAAAAGTGACAACCCCCATTTCACGAAAAGCGAGAAGCGAAGCGCCCGCTTTTTTGAAGTGAAGCGGAATTTAAAAAAAAAATTAAAATAAATACGGCATAGACAACACATGTAATTGTAAGCAAATGTTCAATACTTGAATTAAAAAACTAAAGAGTAGCATCAATTAAAGCACAAAATGAGCATCCTATTCTTCTACAAGATTGTCAAGAGTAGCATCAATTGGGCAGAATCTGGGCAGAATTTGGGCAGAAACGTGGCAGAATTTTTCTGAAAAAAATTCGCCAGCATTTTGGCGCTTTTTGGACGTTTAGAAAGAAAAAGAAAAAGAAGAAGAAGAAGAAGAAGAAGAATGAAAATAAAAACATACCTGTTGAAACTTGAAAGTTGTTGTTGTAATGTTGAAGAAGAAGAAAAACCCTAGTTTGCTTGAACAAATTGTTGCTTCACGTGAGGAAGAAATCGCTGGTTTTTTGAGGAAGAAAAGGCTGGTTTAGAACCCTAGTTTACTGTTGAAGAAGTGTCTAAAACATAAGACTCAACGATTTGGGTCTTTTAATTGAAAAAGACTCGTTTGGGCCTTTTAATTCAAGAAGCGATCACTTCTTCCGCTACCGACCGCTTCACCGCTTCTCGCTTTTTAGAGAGAAGCGGTCGCTTTTCTGTACCTGAGCCACTTTTAGTTGGGGTAGAGACCAACCCATCGCTCCGTTTCGCTTCTCGCTTAAAACGAGGAAGCGGACGCTTTTTTTAACACTGCACTGACCTTGTAGATGTTGCTGCTTGGTTTACAATGAAGCATGCCATGCCTCCACAAGAAAATACCCACAGACATGCATGAAGAATTAAAAAGGAACCTGAATGATGCAAATATTAGTTCAATATCGCATCTTTGCCCATTTCTTTCCCAAACTATCTTGACAAAGAGGTGCTGTTGTTGTTGAGATATTTATATTCTGGAATCTTCTTAGTTATATTTTAAACTGTTCCTATTTGAAAATTTGAACGTATCTTTCTCGTACTGGACCAATGCAGTTAGTTAAATATCTATGTCATATGTATCTATATATTTTTTGAGCCATTTATCCGTATTAGTCAAAACCTATTATATCACTTTTCTTTTCTTGTTTTCAGTGCCTCCTTGGTTAACTAGAATTACAGAGAGAATAAATGAGAAATCAGGGTTATTTCCTTCATCAATTAATCATGTGCTTATCAATGAATACCTTCCTAACCAAGGAATAATGGTTTGTTCTGAACTCGTGTAAGCTGCTTCGCTCATTTCATTTGCTGCTTATTCTTCTTTTTCTTCCTCCTTTCCCCCATTCCATTTTTATCTCAAATATCTGTTCCTATATTCTCTTTTGTTTTGTAGTACCTACTTCCTTACAAAGTTTAAAACATTTTGACTCTGTCTATATATAAAGTCAATGTGCTTATCATGTTAGTTATGGTTAGGAGGTCTGTATTGCAACTGCTAGTTCTTGTAAAATTGTTGATAATTTAAGTCATAGGCTCATAGCTGATAAAACAAGATACTAGCTATATTAGTGAATCAGGATTAATTTCCTTGGCTTTGCTTAACATTAAATTAGTTTTTCTGACAAGAGCATCTGTTCTGCAGCCGCATCAAGATGGACCAGCTTATTATCCTGTAGTGGCAATTCTTTCTCTTGGATCTCCTGTGGTTATGGATTTCACTCCACATCCTAATTTGAGCAGCAGTACACATGGAAACGGTGTTGACGACAAAATTTCTGACCCGGGGCCTGCTGTGATGAATTCTGGTGAACAGCTGGATAGTTGCCATCCATTTTCTATCGTATTGATGCCTCGCAGTTTGTTGATATTCAAAGACTTGGTGTACTCAGGTAAACTTTCTAGTTGGGTAGTTAGTTTCGACAGAACCACTCAGGTTACAATTCGACATACTGCCTGAGGTTTTGATACTATTCTCAGAGTACTTTGAAGATGTGTCAACATTGTCCTTGAAGTTTTAACTTCTATCGCTAGTGACAAAAAGGCTCTATTCTGCCCTGCCTATTCTTCTGATGGTTTAATTTGCCAAACCTCCAATGCTAGTTGTCCAATTGCACCAGAACTTGTCAATAAGCCCCTATATTTTTATTCACAAAGGCCAATTTAGCTGATGTCACTAGCCTTAACTTCTTTATGTACTAGAACGCCGATGGGAGTACGCTTTCTTCAAGGAAGTGTCACATACTACATTATATTAGTAAAGAGCCCTTGATCCCTTTATTTGCTAGTTGTGGAGGTTTCGCCCTTTGCTTCCGGCTTTGATGAAGGGAAATAGTCAAAAAAGTTCCCCCTGGAATGCGAGTAGGCTTTCATCGAAACAAAGAGAGCCCCAATTGCACCCAAGGGTGTGGCCTAGTGGTCAATGAAGTGGGTGAGAACCGTGAGATCTGTTCAAATCCCACGGAGGCAAAAAACATTCTTCCCATATGTCCAAGACTTAATGGATAGAGTTACCTGATGATACCTGTTACTGATGCGAGGTGGCAGGTATCCTGTGGAATTAGTCGAGATGCACGGAATCTGGCCCGGACACCACAGTTATCAAAAAAAGAAAAAGAGAGGGGGGAGAGAGGGGGGGGGGGGCGGCGGCTGGTGCTTTTTCAAAATCCCCACACTTTTCGAAAATCCCCGATTCACCTCTGATTATCAAAAGCTTTATGGGTATTTGTAAAGATGTCTAAATTATGTACACATATTTGGTACTTAGTATTTTTGTTGTTTCTTGTTGTCCAGACTACTTGCATGGTATAAAAGATTCTGAGGTGCAGCGATGTAACAAGGTAAGATGACTAGCATTGCTGAGTGTGTAGTGGGGGTTATCCTCAGTATCTACTTGAAATGAGTACCCGGCGTCTTTGTATAATTGTGCTCCCTTTTTTTCCAGGCTGTAAATGTAACAAAAGCTCAAAATCATGGAGTGGTTCAGCACTTATCAGGTTCGGCGAAAGCACTTGATAGTGATGATACTGTCATTTACAGGGCTAACACAAGAGTTTCTTTGACCTGTCGAGTAGTAACAAAGGTTTGTAAAAATATTTTTAAGTTCTAGCTTCTTACAGAAATAAAACTAGCAACAGATGCAACGCCAAGATGAGTAGATCATTGAGTTAGGAGAATTACAACCACCCTGCAGTTTTGTAATATCTTACTATATTGATTTGTGCTAGATTGCACCACGAAAACCTCAATGATTTAACAATTTAAATGTAGCATAGTTAGATTTATCCATTCCTTTTCTTCATCTATGCATAGTTGATTTCCATGTATTTTATGCGGCCGGTATACTTTTTTCGTTGCCTTTGAGAATTTTGTAGGACTTTGTCTAATGGTGTATAGGGAAATTTTAGGTTTAATTATCTTTAGAATTATGAGGACTTGGTGGTATTTGTGCCATATGAACAGTAGCCAGGCAAAACAGTTATTGAATTGCCAGAGGTGAAACATGGTCTTAGTTATTACCCAAATTGATAAACTAAAATTTGACGAAACATGCCTAGGTTGAGTTAGTTAAATAGCACAGTCTAGCCAGTTTTCGACTGATCATTCAAAAATAGCCAGCGTTTGTCAAGTTATTGAAAAATAGCCACTATTTTGCTGTAACAGAGATCGGTTCAGCATAATATACTGGAGTTCTGTGCACTTGTGTATAAACTTCCAGCATATTATGCTGGACCGGTATACTTTGTTGGCTTCAGTATAATATACTGGAGACTGGAGCACCGGTGTTCCAAACTCCAGTATATTATGCTGGACCGGTATATTATACTGGAACTCCAGTATATTATGCTGGAGTATTTTTTCGGATTTTGAACAGTGTTTTTGTTCATATTTATCTCTACATGAAAAGTGACTAAAATTTTGATTACTTTTGAAACTGTGGTTATTTTTTAATGACCACTTGTACAACAACAACAACAACAACAACCCAGTGTAATCCCACAAGTGGGGTCTGGGGAGGGTAATATGTACGCAGACCTTACCTCTACCCCGAGGGGCAGAGAGACTGTTTTCAGGAGACCCTCGGCTCAAAGAGGCAACAAGAGACACTATATTAGTACTATCAATAGACTCATAATAAAACAACATAAAGTACCATAAAATCCATAACATAACATAAATACCATAAAAAACAAAGTAACAACAATATAAGAGATATAGGAAATACGAGAAAGATGTAAGGTATTAATACACAGGAGATAAAGCCCATCATCAGTAGTTGATCAATAGCATCCTAAGACTACTTCCTAACTGGCTAGTCTCACTCTAGTGCGCTGTAACAAAGACATCACAATTTCCCTAACCTACAACCTTAATGCTCGATCTCCACAATTCCCTGTTTAGGGCCATGTCCTCAGTAACCCTAAGTCGCGCCATATCCTGCCTGATCACCTCTCCCCAATACTTCTTAGGTCTCCCTCTACCTCTCCTCGTACCCACCACCGCCAGTCGTTCACACCTTCTCACCGGTGCATCAGTGTTCCTCCTCTGAATGTGCCCGAACCATCTGAGTCTTGCTTCCCGCATCTTGTCCTCCATGGGGGCCACACCCACCTTCTCTCGAATATCTTCATTTCTAATCTTATCCTTCCTTGTATGCCCGCACATCCACCTCAACATCCTCATCTCTGCAACTTTCATCCTCTGGATGTGTGAGATCTTCACCGGCCAACACTCGGTCTCATACAACATAGCAGGCCTAATCACTGCCCTATAAAATTTGGCTATTTTTGAATTTCTCCCGAGGTTTAAAATAGCACGGTCTAGCCAGTTTTCGGACTGGTCATTCAAAAATAGCCAGCGTTTGCCAAATCATTAAAAAATAGCCACTATTTTGCTGTAACAGAGACCGGTCCAGCATAATATACTGGAGTTCGGTGCACCTGTGTATGAACTTCCAGCCTGGACCGGTATACTTTGCTGGCTCCAGTATAATATACTGAAGACTGGAGCACTGGTGCTCCAAACTCCAGTATATTATGCTGGACCGGTATATTATACTGACTGGAGTTCCAGTATAATATACTAGAACTCCAGTATATTATGCTGGAGTATTTTTTCGAATTTTAAACAATGTTTTCGTTCAGATTTATCTTTATATGAAAAGTGACTAAATTTTGATTACTTTTGAAATTGTAGCTATTTTTGAACGACCACTTGTAAATCTGGCTATTTTTAAATTTCTCCCAGAGGGGAGGAGGAGGGTATTACAAGAGGGGAATGAATCTTTTCCAACAAAGTGAAAATTTAGGTTGCCTGACTAACGGAAATATTATGCTTCCTATTCTGTTGTACTTGTATTTCACTGTGTGAAAAGAAATTTTTTTTCTAAAAGTATATGATTCGACCAGATTTCTTTTGAGATCTAAATGCAGTTTGCATACTGTACTAGCCTGAATTAATTTTTGACATCATCATCTCCACTTAAGCTTGCATAGGGTGCAGGAGCAAGTTTTCAGTTTATGAGGAGGTAAACCTAGTAAGAAGGTTTTTCATTAGTGATAGTATTTGTAGAAATATGAGAATAGGAAGTTTTAGCAGAAAGGTTAGCTCGTGTTATGTCTGTCAGCATGTGCTTGGGAAATCTTTTTCTTTCTTCATGGAACTACACCAAATAATCCTTAGTGATCTCCATGAAAGTTTGAGAAGGTGAGTTGCTAATATATAAATGTTTTGGAAAAAGAATACTAAGTGATTTTTTTCCATTTACTCAAACTTTGGTGAGCAAAATTATATGATTCTGATATTAGTAAGATGTAAATAATTGAGGTGCATCTAAACTGACTCAAACACCTCTATTTTAGAAAGAAAAAAAATGTTTGATAGTGAACATGTGATGGTGGTTTAAGAACAAAAATCTCATGTGATTATTTTGAATTGATTGTCCGGTAAGGTAAATGATGATAGGCTATAATTGTATATTTTAGTCGCTTATTACACTCTAAGTTACTGTATTTTAATTGAGTTTGAGCTTTAATCGTTAGTGTTTTGCACTAAATATGTGTTTTATGCCTTGTAGGAGTGATTCCGATCTATGTAGGCGTTATGGAATGAATTCAAGTAATTTGGAGCTTTGAGGTCTGAGTAAAAGCCCAAGACATTAAGCCGGGATCGTGTTCGGAGGTCGTGTACCAAGTCCGGATGTTAAAAGAGGACGAAATAAGTTCACTCTGAGAAAATTACACTGCCGCGCCGCATGGGACACCGCAAGGCGCGGCGCAGCAGTGTAAAATGTTGCTTGATGCGAAATGTTGAGGCTGCTGATAAACTCCATTAGCACGCCGCATGACGCGGCGCAGGGTGCGGCGAGATTGTACAAAATTTATAGAGCCAGAGTCCTATTTCGCGCGGGAGAAGGTGTTTTCGTCTGGGCCCGACCCTACTTGGTATAAATACATATAAAAACGTTATTTTGAGGACTTTTGACAGATCTTAGACCTAGGGAGACTATTTTGGAGATAATTGACGTGGAGGAACACACATCACGCTTTGGAGGAGGGCTCCTAACTAGTTTTTCTTCTCTTTTCTTCTTTTAGTTTCATAGTCTATTAGTTCTAGAATTTTGGGTGCTACATGAACGTTGTAGTTTGAAGCTTGAATTGTTCTTATTATTTTATTATATTGGTTTATTTATTCAATCTTGCGCTTAATTATTTAATTGCTTGATCACCAATTGAATACTATCTACGAATCTAGGATTGAACTCGGGAGAGGGAATTCTAGATTGCATATAAGATTGAGTAGAGCAAGATCTTAACTCTGGGGGGGGGGGGCAGATTGCCGTTAGGATAGGAATATACCTAATCGCCTTGCTTGGTTACTATAAGGGAATTATTGATGCGTTCTTGTTAATTCTAATTCCATAGGAATATAGGCATTAGATTAGCTTGAATAGGCGAGTTGTACTTCGGGAGAAGGCTACGAGCAATATTAACCATGTCAACCAATAAACCAGATAAATTAATTAGATGATTTAAGTGAAAACTCAACGGGATTGTTAGCTAACCCATAGCTTTAGAATATTCACTCACATTGAATTCGTCTCTATAATTCGTCAACTTGTTTTTTTTAATCTCTTAATTTGTTACCCTAGATTAATTTTAGTAAAATATTCATACTTTAGGATTCACTTGAATAGATTAATTGTTTGGTAATTTAGTTGATAATTAATCACAAGTCCCTGTGGGTACGATATCTGGACTTACAATCATATATTACTTGTCGACCACGTATACTTGCGTGTGCGTTTGGGAGCAACAAGTTTTTGGCGTCGTTGCCCGGGACATAGAAATTAACTAGTCTACTATTAGATTTTTACTGTTTGTTTATTCAAGTCTTTAAATTTTTATTGTAGTTTAATATTTGCTCTCTTTGTTGACATGTCATCTTGGAATGATAATTGGTCGAATATTGGTTATTCTTATTATGGTGATCCTTGTCCATATTGTGGAGGGCCACACTTAGGGCAAAATTGTGCATCTCAGTCCTATGTGTGGAATTTTTGTAATATGTGTGGTGGTCGAGGTGGCCATTGGGATGGTTGTCCTAATTCTTGTTATCCTTCTCAGGGTTCTTATTATAATGTTTCTAATAATGTTTATGAGTTTGATAGGAGCATGGAAGTGGAGGCTATGGAAAGCGTGACTCGTATTATGGACATGATGAGGCAAGTAGTCGAGCAACATGACATGATGATGAGGCAAGTAGCCGAGCAACAAGATGAAAATCGAAAGGCTATACAAAGAATTAGTGCAGCAATCATGAGAATGAAGACCGAGGTAGAGGAAGCGGATGAAGAGAGCGAGTTCCCACCATAAAATAATTTTGAAGAAGCAGATATGATGATCGAATCTTGGCTAGAGGAACAAGCTCAACTGATAAAATCTCATGAGTTTCTCCGCGATGGTCTTTCAAATATGACAAAACAGCTGATAGAAGGAAGAACTGAGCTCAGGCAAGAGATAGACCAATTTGGCTCAGATATCCATGACATGCAGGCTCAATTAAATAAAAAGGTTGAGGCGTCTGATGCACTACAACAAATTGTTGTGGACACTGGTTAACTTATGGAGCAAAAAGAGGAATCCCAACTATTCGACCAAATTATTCATGATACCAAGGTTAACGAAGAGTGCAAAATTGAGGATGTCAAAAATAATGCAATTTTGGAGCTGGAGCGTATTGGACCTCATTCTAAACACTTTTCAACATTGTGTTTGGTTGGTTACACGGGAATTGATCCAGTCGAGCATATGGAGGAGTCAATGGATGAGGAACAAAGTGTTTATATTCTAAAATTTGTCACACCAAAAAGATAAAACGACATCCGTCACTTAAAAGCTAAGAAGTGCAAGATGCGATATTATTTACTTGGTTCCTTTATTTTCATACCACCGCCCCAGGAACATGACAGAAAAATTGATGCAAAATTAGGGGCACAATTCATATCCTCAAAGTGGAAGCAAAAGTGGTGAAAGTGATGGCGTCGTGCCGCGACGTTAAATCAAGCGCTTGTTGGGAGGCAACCCAATTCTATTTTTTTTCTTTTTCTTTTATTTTTTTTTAATTTTATTGTGTTGATTTTTTTGTAGTATTATGTTTGTATTTTGTAGGAGTACGAGCATGGATTCTAAGCCAATAGGCATGTGCAAAAGTGAGCAGCTGGTTGAAACTAAGTGTGGGGTGCCCACACGAAGGACTATGCCTGAGGGGAGTCTGAGTATCTCGTGAGCCGCTATTGTTTCGGCCTTTGGCCTTTCAGGGAGTTTCTTGTCCACCCTTGTTATTGTTTTGCTTTATTTGTGCATTGAGGACACTGCACTCTTTTAAGTGTGGGGTGGGAGAATTCTCTGGATGATTAGTAGGATGTAGAATTGTGTAGCATTTTAGTAGCTAGAAAAAAAAATTGAAAAGAATAAATAGAAAATTGGACTTCCCGACGATGGATCTCCTAGGCAGTTTTCTTGAGGGATTTAAGTCTAAAGAAAAAGAAAAAAAAAGAAAGATTTTCTTTGTAGGTAGTGTAGCAATTTCCCCTTGATTTTTCTTTGTGCCGCGGTTCTTTTTCAAGGGTTTTGTTTGAACTGGGTATAGTTAGTTTTTATTTTTTAGAAATAGGAAGTCTTGTGCTATGTTTTGAATTGAAGCAATCTCTTTTAACCTTGTCATGCCTTGAGAATAGTGAGTACTTTACTTGTGACGCTTAGGCTCAGTTTTTGACTCTTATATAAGTACCTTAAATTTTATAATCGTGACGTTGCTTAACTTCTTTGACTAGAGTGTCTTGATCAGTCAAATCCTGAGTGAGTTATGTGCCATGTGTGTATAAGGTTTTGTGTTATTCTGTGCATTACTTTTGATGTCTAGAACTTACCCCGTGTGTTTGCAAAGCGAAATAGTAGTTTTGTTCAGTCTTGGAAGTGATATAGGCATTCTTTTGTTGAGCCATATAAATATTTTACCCGTTTAATTGTTATGTATCATAGTTAACCCCTTTTAGCCTGTAATCCTGTTTCTTTGGCAACCACATTACAAGCCTTACCCATTTGTTTGAATTAACCATCTATTTGAACCTTTTCACCTCTCACGAGCATTTTAATTGTTATGAACTTTGTAAAAGTTAAAGTGTGGGGTTGTTGATTTGGCTTTTGAGTGGAACTAATGAAATAAGGAGAAATGTGCACTATTTTGAAAAAGTAAGAGCCACATGAATTGAAAAGAAAAAAAATAGTTGTATTGCTATGAAAAGAGTTCTTTGATAGTGGTGACTCTTGATGTAATTGTACTTAAAGAAGTGGGGAGTTAATGTATATTGATGTGAAAGTGGAGTTATGGTTTGACATAAGTGTGGGGTTTTCAATATTAAAGTGTATGTATTAAAGTTCTTAGGGAGGTATAGTCACTCTTATATCTAAATGTAACCAACCTGTCCCACAGCCTACATTACAACCAAATAAAGTCCAACTTTATCTTAGACTGAATGAACTCGATTAGTAGAGTAGTACACTACGGGCAAGCCTATGGTGTATCTTTTGTGGCATATGAATGTTAGTTCTGAGAGTGAGTGAATTCTTTCTATCTTGAGTTCCTAAGTGTTCTTAAATTTTATTGTGTGGAACTACTCTCTTTGTTGTGTGAGGGCACTTGATTCATGAAGGAAAGGTAATGTCATTGACCTCGATGTTAGAGTAAGTTGTGAATAATGCGTGATACTTGTGAGTCAAATCTTGAGGTTAAGATGTTACACTCTTGTGCTTAGTCTATTTTAAATATTCTTGGTGTGATGAATTAGGAGAATTGCTTATAAAGGTTATGTCTATATAAAGTGTAGTTTGACTGCTCGAGGACGAGCAATGGTTTAAGTGTGTGGTATTGATGATCGGCTATAATTGTGTATTTTAGTCGCTTATTACACTCTAAGTTACTGTACTTTAATTGAGTTTGAGCTTTAATTGTTAGTGTTTTGCACTAAATATGTGTTTTATGCCTTGTAGGAGTGATTCCGATCTATGTAGGCGTTATGGAATGAATTCAAATGATTTGGAGCTTTGAAGTCTAAGTAAAAGCCCAAGACATTAAGCCGAGATCGTGTTCGGAGGTCGTGTACCAAGTCCGGATGTTAAAAAGAGGACGAAATAAGTTCACTCTGAGAAAATTACACTGCCGCGCCGCATGGGACACCGCAAGGCGCGGCGCAGCAGTGTAAAATGTTGCTTGATGCGAAAAGTTGAGGCTGCTGATAAACTCCATTAACACGCCGCATGACGCGGCGCAGGGTGAGGCGAGATTGTACAAAATTTATAGAGCCAGAGTCCTATTTCGCGCGGGAGAAGGTGTTTTCGTTTGGGCCCAACCCTACTTGGTATAAATACATATAAAAACATTATTTTGAGGACTTTTGACAGATCTTAGACCTAGGGAGACTATTTTGGAGAGAATTAACATGGAGGAACACACACCACGCTTTAGAGGAGGGCTCCTAACTAGTTTTTCTTCTCTTAGTTTCACAGTCTATTAGTTCTAGAGTTTTGGGTGCTACATGAACGTTGTAGTTTGAAGTTTGAATTGTTCTTATTATTTTATCATATTGGTTTATTTATTCCATCTTACGCTTAATTATTTAATTGCTTGATCACCAATTGAATACTATCTACGAATCTAGGATTGAACTCGAGAGAGAGAATTCTAGATTGCATATAAGATTGAGTAGAGCAAGATCTTAACTCTGAGGGAGGGGGGATTTGTCGTTAGAATAGGAATATACCTAATCGCCTTGCTTGGTTACTATACGGAAATTATTAATGCATTTTTGTTAATTCTAATTCCATAGGAATATGGGCATTAAATTAGCTTGGATAGGCGAGTTGTACTTCGGGAGAAGGCTACGAGCAGTAAATATACTTTAACCAAAAGAAAAGAGACAAAAAAGGAGCTTGAGTATACACTATGGGGGAGTGCACAAATAGCCGTTCTAGGACCTTTATTTAAAGAATAGCCGAAATTTCTAAAGTTATAAAAGTTTAGCTGCATCAAAATCTCAATTTCAAACAAACCTGACAGTCTGAAATTGAAATTATGTTTGTATAATTAAAACTTCAAACTTTAGGGTATGAAGTAGGGTCTAGCGAAGCCAACTGAATGTAGTTCAAATTCATCACCGAAATGCTTGGTGTCATGAAATATTTCAACCAAAAGAAAAATAGATAGATATAGATACATCTGTTTCCTTTATGTTACACTTTTCAAAGAAATTCAAAGGCAGAAAGTAACAAAGAAAAAGGTAGTGGAAATAGCATTTTAGAAACGTCACTTCACCTCTTCTTTTTTCTTTTTGACAAGCGGGTAAAACACAGAGTGGTAAGCAGCACTGGGCTGGGGGTTTTAAAATGCTACTAACTCAAAGACGTATGAGCATTTTTAGGTAATGTATGGGTCAAAATTAGGTCGAGTTTAGTGAATACAAATGGACGAGCTGAGGCCGAGGTTGAAGTCAAGCACGGCCCAGTGGCGATGAGTCACCCAGAGAGAGAGACCAGTGCCAAGGTCGAGTAGAGAACAAATAGTAGCAACGGTTAGAATATTCTTAGGATTATGAATAGGAATTTTCCATTTGAATATTCCCCAATTGTACTATTTTAAGGGTTTTCTAGGAATATCCCTTATAAATAGGAAGAGAGAAGGATCAAAAAGGGGGCCTCTGAACTTTAATGAGAGAACAACTTGTAAAGGGTTGATTATCAAGAATATAAAAAAGCTTGTCTCGTCCCCTCTGTTTAATTCCATTACTAAACATTCCTCTTTTATTCACAAGATCCAAGAACACTTTGTTCACTTCCATAATCTGCTGTCACACGCTATAGTCAGAAGAAGGAATCATCCATCTCATTCAATATTTGGGTGACAAATTCCTTCTTATTACATTTATTGCCATTTGTCACATTTATTGTATGTTTTCATTCTCATATTTATTGATAGTCGTTGAGCATTAACTTGGCATTCATTGACTTGAACACGATCCCGTACCATCAAAATTATTGAACTTCAGATCTAGGATTTATTATATTTAACTAGGATTCAACCTTTATCTACTTATTAAATTGGTTTAACAGAAAGGTCCTAAAACTTTTTGGTCAAACAATTTGGCGCTGTCTGTGGGGAGGTCCTAGTTAAAAACTTTAGTTTCTCCTAGATCTAAAACAAACAACAACAAAAACTTTCTTTTTCTTGTTTGCACAAGCTAACAATAGAAGGAAAAGGAGAGGAAAGACTAAAAGCAGTGATATGTGTCACTACTAACCTCCTAGGCACCATTAACGAGGTGGAGAGGAAAACAAGGAGAATGTGACGCCGAGCGCCTACACCCAGACAAAGTGACTCACCTCCTCCTCATGGCAGTGTAACCACTTCGCATAAGAAGGGAGCTTCCATATCCACGACGGAGGAAGCATCGCCCGCAGTGAAAAAGTTATTGGAGGCATGGCTGACAAGTACCCTAAACGGTATACTCGACAAACACGCTTAAGAGGCAAGTAGGAACACCGCATGAGTTGACACCCCAACAACCATCAACGAGCAACATGCTCCTCCCCCCAATAGGTAACACTCACAACGTTGTTGATGTAGATAACGACGCCCTCATAGCTATTCTGAGGAAAATGGAAGAAATGGAGAATGAGAATAAGATACCAGGTGCCCCGAAACTTCTGCCAAAACGGGACGTCGGTCGGTTCGTGGAACAGTCATACATCAAGGAGGCCGCCCCACATGCCATACCCAAAACCTTCAAAATGCCACCATTTTTGAAAATATACGACGGCACAACAGACCCTGAAAACCATATCATTCATTACGTCACGACGGTAAAAGGCAACAACCTCTCGAAAGAGCAGGTACCGTCGGTACTACTGAAGAAGTTCGGCGAAACCCTAATAGGGGAAGCCTTAACATGGTACTCATAATTACCAGCACGTTCCATAATGATGTTTAAGGAAATGATTGACAAGTTCGTCACCGCCCATGCCAGGGCCAAGAAAGCAGAAGCCATAGTGAATGACATATTCGCCATCAAACAGTCGCCTGGTGAAGGACTTAGTGATTTCCTTTCCCAGTTCAATAGAGTAAGAATGAGCCTGCCAAACGTGTCAGAGGGGATGGTAGAAGCAGCCTTTCAAAATGGGTAAACAGGAACGGGTCGAGGGAGGCCAGAAAATTATTAAGTAGACTCATTAAATACCCTCCCACCACCTGAGAAGAAATTCACAATGCTTACTGTGTCAAGGTGAGAGAATATGAAGATGACCTCAATGGTCCAACCTAATGGTTAACGACAGTCCAAATGGAATCAAGGAAAGATCGTCGGAATGACAACCGAAGATATCACGCAGGTCCACACCTCAATAGGGAAGACACCAACTATACATTAGAGCGGTCATCCCAATACCTCCCCTCCAAGCCCAAGGGGCATCAAGGCCACAAATGGGGACTCACCAAAACGAAAGAGGTATGCCTCCACTTTTATCTGCTAATAGTTTTTGTGTTTCTCCTTCAGAAATAGTCTACGCCCTAGAGAAGCTCGGTCCCAAGGTGAAATGGCCACAAAAGATGAAGTTGGACCCAAATTCTAGAAAGTCGAATGCCCTCTGCGAGTTCCATCAGGAATGGGGCCACAAGACCGAGGATTGCATAGCCCTACGACAAGAAGTAGCGAATGTGCTCCACCAAGGACATTTAAAGGAGCTGGTGAGCGACCGAGGGAGAGCCAATTTCTCCTGTGGACGAGAACAATATCAAGTCCCCCAAAGCCACCCTCCCGTGCCCACACCATCCAAATGATCATCGGCTGAGGCGACGAAGCAACAATCAACCATGTAAAGTTCACCACCACACACAAATCGAAGCGGTTGATCACCCATGAATGGTGTGATGACCTCGAAGACATTATCATCTTCGATAAGTCAGATACTCACAGTTTGACCTTTCCTCATTTCGATGCTCTTGTCATTACTTTACGAATTTCAGATACCGATGTTAAAAGAATCATGGTAGACAATGAAATCGGCGCGTGTATTATCCACCCCAGAGTTCTCACACAAATGAGACTCGAGGATAAGATAGTACCACTATCACGACCCAAACTGGAGGGCCATGACTAGCACCCGACCATACTTGCCAAGCACCAACGTACATTTTATCTAACGTTTTTTAATTATCTTTTAGGGTTGACGAGATCAATATAAATGATAGACCTGGATCATGGACAACCATCAATAAAATATGACGGCATGAAAATACATAGCAGGGGATGACCAGACAATCAAGAAACTACATATAAGGTATGAGCTACCATGCTACCATGAAAGACTATACAACAAAAACCAGCCGACAAGGCATACCAAACTATACATGAGTCAACACTTGTATATGAGCCTCTAAATGAACATAAGTGCTGCAACATAGCTGGAACAAGGCCATGACATACCCATAATGTCTATAACAGAAATGCATACCAAGACCACGGCAAGTCCGGAGAAGGGATCTCCCCAATCACTGCTGAACTGGACAACCTACTGTGGTGGGGGAGCTGCACCTGCCTATCTATTAGGGCCTGTAGCATGACATGCAGTGTCCACAAACAAAAGGACGTCAGTACGAATAAAGTACTGAGTATGTAAGGCAAGGAACCATAAATACGAACAGTAATGTAAGCAGGGATAGAGAATATACAACCTGGAACATCTGAGTACCTTTGAGGGCTACTGACATGAAATGCATGATACATATGTATGTATACATAAACTTTTAAAACATATGCCTATGTGGGCATCATCATCATCATATCGTACCCAACCATAATAGGCTCGGTAAAAACGTACCCAACCGACATAAGGCTTGGTAGAATTGTACCCGGCCACGTGGAGCTCGGTAAAACCCAACTGATCAGTGGTTGCACAATATGTGCCGTACCCGGCCGACTATAACGCGTCTCGGTAGAGTAAAATAGATACATATATATAATGCATGTTCGACTCATGGAATCACATTCTAAACCTTTCGGAGTGACGTAAGGCCGGTATCCTCTGTACACGTTATTAGGACCAACTCTTCATTACGAACCTTATAAGAATCAGGAAGTACCAACAACATTGATAACATAAGAATAAGAGAAGCAACATTAACATCAATCGTTCCATAAGAGGGAAAGCAATGTAAGTACTGCTAGCTTCTAAGAGTAGAGTATCTTTGGAAGCTCGTTCATTACATTATGTACAATCGGAGTCGTGCAAAAGAAGAAAAGGGATAGCCTCACATACCTTGTATATACTGCCCCAATCACAAGCTATGCAATTGTCACAACTCCTTAGTCTACAATAAGAGAAATGATACTATCGTTATCATTTAAGCGTCATAACTATTATGTATCGACCACAACCTATTTTACGTTGAAACGGACAACACCTCCCCTATATATATGACTTCACACCATTCCAAACAATCACCAACCAGCCCAAAGAACATCAATAATAAACATATTGAGCCTCCCAAAACAGTCCATGCACAACCTAATTACATCATACATACGACGACTACCGTAGTCGTGTCAAACGACCCGAAAATGTTATGAATCACTATCAGCCCAAAACCCTACATATATATGGTGTTACTCCACACCCTTACACCTCCAAAACTCCACAAAATAGTAGTAAAACATGCAGCCCAAGAGCAACACAAAACAGTCCACAAAACAGTCCGCTACAAGTGAATAACTCGAACTCACGGCTTCCGATCACCGTCCCGTGAGTTCTTACATGTATAGAACGAATTACCATGAATTCACAGCAGAGAAAAATGTATGAAAGATGGCAGTAACTTACCTTACTTGTTGGATAACTCAGCCCTTCCCTTGGTTCTTCAAACTCTAGGTTTTACCTTCAAATAGAACTTGAAAGAGAGGGAAAATCGATTAGGGTTTGTGTGGGATTTTTGGGGAGGAGTTGCAGGGGTTAACTTTGGTTTTGAGGGTCTGAAATATGGATGAAATAACTGAGTTCATAACCCCTTAAAAGTCCTCTCTTGGCCGACTTAGGTCTTTTAATTTTGTCCTATCATTTTGGCAAGTAGGTGATGCACCTACTTGTCATCTACCAATCTGCGCAGGCTTGCGAAAATATGAATATCTCTATACTCCGAGATCGTATTGACAAATGGTTTAATGCGTTGGAAACTAAACTCGTAGATATTTAATTTGGTGTATAGATCACCCCGTAATTCCTTGTAAATTAGGATAAAAGCTTAGAAACATTTAACCTAATGTTTAAGTAAAATTATGAACCTAAGTTGCGACAACGTTTGTCGACTTTTGTTTCATAACTCGTTTGACTTCAAGACTTATGATACGGATATTATATGATTCAAACACCTTAATACATGACCTTGAGTGTATTAAGAACCTCTAGGTTTACCTGAAAATACGAGTTACCACATCCTTGATTCGTTTAACTTCTAATACTTGTTAATCACCCTTATACACCCTTGTATCACTTAAGACCAATAGGATTAGCTTCTTATCATCTTAAAGGTAATTCCTTCTTGAATTTATGTTAACTAATATATGGCATGAACTAATGCGTGTGGATATGGGTTGTAACAACCACAATGCATAACACTAACAGGTTTTAACAATGCAGTTGAACGAACCTCCAGAGAGATAACATTACCCATTCTGGCCGGGGACGTCACCCTAGAAACACATTCCATGTCATAAACCAAGACACAACCTACAACGCCATTATAGGACGACCCTCGATACACGCTATGAGGGCTATCCCGTCCAGTTTATATCAGGTCATCAAGTTCCCTACCCCATGGGGAAAATTTAGCATCCGTGGTGAACAACACACAGTTGAAGAATGCTACTATTTTTCCCAAGACCACACGTACACTCAACAATTAAGAGGGGAGGACTCGGGAGCATAGAAATTATCGAAGTCAGGGCCCGAGTCCGATGAACAAACAGATGTCGTCAAAGACCCCGACACTGTGGAAGCCACAGGGTCAACAGTGGAAGACCTCGATCCCATCCAACTGGACAAAAATGACCATAACAAGAAAGCCTACATCTGCCACAAACTCACAGAACCAGGTAAATGCCATAAATTTTTAACGGACGACACCGATCTGTTTGCTTTCTCCCATGCAGACATGCCAGGTATCCCGAAAGACATTGCAACACACAAGCTGAATATCGATCCACTCTACCCGCCGGTACAACAAATCAGAAGAAAGTTCAATGCTGATGGAGATAATAAATTTGCATCGAGAAAATAAAATCAGGACCGAAAAATATTGCAATAATCGTAGTATTTTATTTCAAATATTTGAGTGTTACAATATTTATGAATCTTCTGATTCTTCTTTCCAATAGTAAATAAATTCAAGGGCCTTTGAGCTTGATCTTGATTTGTTCTTCATTCTTGAGCTTGAACTTGATTGTTCTTCATTCTTGAGTGATAACTATGGATTCTAGCCTATTTTATGCTCTTTTTTGCTTAGATTTTGGATTAAAAATGTTTACAAGTATTCCCGAAAGCTAACTTATTGTGCTTGTTTACAGTGTTTGGTCAAAACGAGACAAGGAAGTCATAACCAGCTCAAAAAGGAGTGAAACCTGCACAAGTTCAAAAGCTGGGTCACAAGAGAGCTGACAGCAAAGAAACAACCGCGGACGCAAAGGGTCCACCGCTGAGGCAGTTTTGACTTCGCTCTCAGTGGTGGCAAGGTTCAGAGAACTGTAATTTTTGGCTTAACAAGTACCGCTGCCTGGGGTGAAATTGCGCAGCACCCGTAGCCTTAGCGCGGCCGCGGTGACGTTACCGCCCTCAGCAGAAGCCAGATTCAGAGAACCAATAATGGAGATAAAAGCTGAAGACCGCGGTCCGCGTTAGCCTTAGCGCTGCAGCGGTCCATTTTTCGCTGTCAGCGAAACCTCTGTAGGGGCATTTTTGTCCAAAAAATTTAGCTGTGTATAAATAGTTCTTTTTCATATTTTTAGGTCATCTGTTGTTTAGCTGAGCATGTGAACCGCCTCTTTTTACCTTTTTGAGTAATTTTAGAACATCTTTAGCAATTAAACTTAGATTTTAATCTTGTAATTAATTTTTATGGCTTATATTTTATCTCAATCTTCAATTTCTTCTTTGATTATGAGTAGCTAAACCCATTAGCTAGGGTTGTGGCTTAACCCTATTGTGGATATTTAATGGGTCTTCAATTTTAGGGCATAAATGTTTATGGGTGAATGATATTTGGCTTGATTTATGCTTTAAATAATGAATTGGTGGTTGCAAACACTGATTTGTGCCTTTTTGACTTAGGCTCTTCTTGAGAAAGAAAGACTAAGTCTAGGAAATTCAAGCCAACAAGGAATTAGGGTGCATTCAAGATATTGATAGCCCCAATTAAAGGGTTAAACCTAGAGATAGTAATACCCGACTTGAGCCATATTTGCTTGCATTGTATGACACCCAATTGGGCTTGAGAAAGTCAATTAGGGAAAAGTTACTCAAACTACCAAGAGGTATAGAGTGAGTAGTTACGTGCAATGGCTATATCACGATCCTAATTATAACAAGTTTGCCCTAAGTTTTAGATCCCGTTAGATACCTACCTAGGTGCAAGTCACTTCCCTAGTGCCTTTAGACCAATTAAGAAAACCCTACAAAAACATCATACTTAGCTTATTTTCCTGCATCATTAGTGTTAAAAGTAGAATAGTAAACAAACAAAGAATGATTGGAAGTGCAATTAAGAACATTGCACATTACTAGATGTTTACCTTGAAAATGGTTATTACAATTAGATTTTTGTGGTTCTAAAAATACGTGATTTATTTTTATGCTAGTTATTTAGGCAGTAGATGATAAGTGTGAGACTAAAAAAATAAGATAAGAGTTTGAAGGAAGCGTGTTAAGCAAACCGAGCGGCTGAGAATCGGGGCCTCGAGCTAGCCTACATGGGGCCTCGAGGTCGAGCTGAGCGCTAGGCTGTGAACGGCCGATGAAGGACTAACAATTCTAGGAGCTTTGATCTGAGCTCTTTATGATCAATAATGAGTAATAAATGAAGAACAATTAATGTAACACAATAAATGTAAGCAATAAATGCATGTAATAGAATCAAAGGAGAATGTGTTTAAGTTAGAGAGTAGCGAATGTTCTTGTATTGAATGTTATGTGTCTCTACAAAATGACAAGGGTCCCCTTTATATATGAGGGGGAATCCCAACATAGTACAGACGCATTTATTACAAGGATTTGAGGCTGACACATCCATTTAATGCCACGGTACGAGCTTGAACTAGTCTGATAGACTTGATCAGCTTTAATCACGTGCCTTGGAAACTTCCCATTTGTCCATCACAGCCATTAAGAACCCCGGGATCGAGCCCTGAGCTGAGCCTCGAGCCCTCTAGGGGCGGTCTTACGAAGTGCCATAATGATCATAAAAGTGGACTCTATGATTTTTACCGTATACAGATAGTCCCCGCGTTTCTTAGAATGAAAATGATAAGAAACGGTCTTGAATTCTTGCCTCTTCGATACTACCATCATAACGTCAGCCCATTAGAGCATTAAATGCCATGACTCAAAGGCTGCGCATGAGTCGCTATCAACACGACTATCGAAATCCCACAAACCGTTGTTGGTTCGGCCTTTACGCTTCCCAAACGTTGCCCATATGGCTTCTATAAATACCTCAACCATTTTGTTATTCACACTTTTACAACGTCTTCAATTTTCTAGAGTTAAATTCACCATCTTCTACATTCTTCTCCTTCTACACTTTCCTCCTCATTTTCTTTCTCAGAAACCTTTTTTATAGCCATGGGTAGGACCTCTAGAACGGTACCTTAGAAAGAGGGCACTGCTTCTTCGTCTCGCCCATCCAGGGGTACACCAAAAGTACCCCCAACTATAGATCAATGTACCTCTACCCAATTTGATACTGTCTCTGATTTTTTCGTCCAAAATCCCCCTTCTACACCGGGCCTATGTGAGCACGTGTCTCGGTTCATCAGCGTGGTGACCGATACGAATAGAGTGAAGAAAGACTGCCGATAGGGGAAGATAGTGCTAGTGGAGATTCCTAAGCCTGAGGAAAGCATAGTAGACCACAAAGCTAGCTTCCTCAATGTGTATACATACCTATTTACTCTAGATCCAGTAGATTCCTCAGATCCTTCTTCCCCATCGATAGATCCGGTGATTCTCGACTTTTTTCATGAGTACTGAGTGACACTTGGTCAGATCTATCCTTCTTTCTGGAGGATTTTTTATATGCTCCGATACTTTTCCAACCAGGTCAAGGGTATGACCACCCTTAATCACTTGGTCAGATTATACAGCCCTCATCTCTTTCAGGGTTTGATCAAGCTTCACCCTCGATCAACGAGGTTGTTCTTTTCGAGCATCGATGAGGACAAAGATCGGGGGTGGATGAACCTGCTTGTCCGAATGAGGACCTCGGATATCATCCTGGCTAATAGGATGCCATTCCCGGAGGAATGGAATATGAACCGTAAATGCCCCTACCTCGAGCATATTTTATTGCCCTTTCATCCCCTTCTGAAAAATGATCTTCTTTTAATTATACAGCCACCGCTTGGTACCCTGGCACGATTCAGAACCTATCGGGATGGATTAGATAGTTGGATTCCGCTTTCCCTTATTTCGATCGTTCTTGGTGTGATTTGGCCAAAACATGGTGGCAGGGAAAGAACCACAATATGCTTTTTACCGCTATCTTTACCATGTTTCCTTATGAATATCTTTTATGGTGGTAAGTTTGATGCATCACGCTTGTGTAGGCCTCGAGGATGGAGTGTTGATGAGACTGTCTTTTAATAGTGAGGAAGGGACCTTGAAACCAGATAAAGGTAAGAAGAGGAAGAAGTAGGCATCGGCTGAGTATCCCAAATTAAAGAAACCTAAAGTTTGCAGGCCTCCGATTGATGCCAAGGTCTCGACTTCGGCTGTCGTGGCAAGTCCCCATACTGAGGAAGAAGGTGATGATGATGATAAAGGCCATTTGGTATAAAGGACGAGACGAGGTGCAGATGCTCCGCAAGTTGTTGGGCAAAAAAAGCTGCCGAATCGGGGGTGTTCGATATGGACAAAACCCATGCTGAGGAGACCTTCGAGGAAGGTGCTGGCACAGTCCCCGAGTTTCAAGTCGGACATGGTACAGTCTGTGCTGTCGTGCCCCCTTTTTCCCTCTTTGCATCGAAAAATTGAGTTTATGACATTTTGGGATATGACAACTCATTCCTTTTGGGAACTGGGTTTGCATTTGAAGAGTCACCCCCTAATGATTTAAGGTGCATTAGGACACCTATAGGGTTCATTTCTAAGTTTATTTGATAACCAGAGATAGGGTAAGGGCTTGAAATTATCCTAAGGGGAAGGTGTTAGGCATCCCTCAGAATCCACTAGTGTGGTTCCTGGCCAGACAATTTTCTGAATTTTGCACAATTAGCAAATAGACAAGTATAGGCTCAAATAGTAGGGATTTAAGTATAAACACATAAGAGTTTGAAAACAATTACTAAAAGGCGAATTTTGGAAAGGAGTTACAGTTCTACAAATACTTGAGAATGTAAAAGGAAAGGGGGTCCTAGGTTTATTTATAATATGGATCACATCAATGCGATACCCGGTATGACACTCCTCAGAAGAGGGGATACACGTGGTATTAGCACATCGATCATCATATCCTTATCTACCCTTCCCACCCATTAAGGTATTAAAGCACGAATTGGTCTCAACCTCTATTGCATGCTATTACCCGTCCTATTCCTATTAGTCCCGGAGGAATTTAGGACTACTATTCCTATGACAGGGAGGTTTTTTAGGTTGACTCTTAGGTTTAAAGGTAAAAAGACTAGGTGACATACAAAACACGTATGACTGCATTTAGAGGGAAACATATAAGCAGTTATGAGGCTCATGTATACCTCCTCAAATAAAGCACATAAATAGCATGACTTAAATACATTTAGGGCCAAAATTTAAAGGTACTAAGGCAGGGTGTTTTAATCGCTGAAGCAGACCAATTTATTATATAACTCAGATAAGAAGTCCGAATCAGGCCTGCCTGTTGGTTGTAGCAGTTGCTAATTAACAAAGGTGGATTCAGTTTCATTATTATTACCTAAGGCTTGCCTAAGTGTGTGTTGGTGATGTGCTATAAGCATGATATCTATTACTGATTAGGAATGTAGCAGAACAGTAAACAATTCTAAACGAGCGATTTGGATCCTATAGGCATGCTTTCTAAATCGTATTAATAAAAGGGGTAGGTTGTTTAAACTGATTCAGAACAGTACGAGTCAAACTGATTTTTAACTAAACTGGTTTTATATCCTATAGACATGATTTCTATTATAGCTGATTTTAATTTCTACAAGCATGGTATCTAAATATTAAAGGCTGTTTTGGGTCCTATAGGCATGGTATCTAGTTTAATGTGAAATGAAGCAGGCAGGAAATATTTGATTGCAACGAAATTCTTATAGGCATGATTTCTGTGAAAAATCGATTTTAATCTTATAGGCATGACATCTAATTTCAAAGCTGATTCTAACCTTGTAGGCATGATGTCTAATTATGGCCATTTAGATCCTATAGTCATGGTGTCTAAGTGTGGAAATAAAACATGCAGAATTTCTTAGACAGATCCTATAAGCATGTTATCTACCCTTCTAATAGCTAAAGCATGCATAATCACCCCATCCCTTTTCACTAGCCAACCCCAATATTTGATACAAATTATTACAGAAAAAAAATGAATGAATTATATCAGAAAAGTGCAAAAACATGGAGTTACAACCATAGGAAGCGTGATTCTTGACTTCCTCTCTAAGTTATGGAATAAACTACCTCAAATGCCAATGTTCTCAAAGCCTTTCTCAGACCTAGGTGTGTCAAAGTTCCCTAAGGGTCTCAAGGGACCCCGGGCAGTGCTTACACCCTAGTTGCATAACCAGACAAAGATGAGTGCAGTGTGGAAGGGCCAACCCTTATGTGTCCAAGTTCAGAGGGAGCTCAAGGGTCCCAAGGCAAGGCTTACACAAGAGGAGCAGAACCTAGGTTCTAAGAATATAGTGGAAGTGCAGAACATAGTTGAAAGAGATTTATTTAAAACTAGGTTGGGAAATAGCAAGTGGTAAGGGTGATTTGAAAATAGTTGTAGTAAAGCTCAAACTACACAGAATCAGTAGTTACACAAAGGGGTCAAGGGGTTTTGGAATACATTATATGAAGCATATGACCCCGGTAAGGGTCAGGTTTGGGTTATGCACAACAATAGATGGTGCTGGCATGCCCACAAACCGGCCAGAGAACACAAATACATAGAGGAGATGTGTGGTTTAGGATTCATACCCATAGGAGAGAATTAATTTAAAAGGAGAAAGGAACATATTTCAACATGCTAGTAATGTAACTTGATTGCAGAAACATAAGCAAAAGTAGACAAGAATGAGAAAAGTTGGAACGATTAAAGAAACATGTTGTTGTTGATGCTTGAAAATTAACTAGGACATACCAGTAATAAAGCAAAGTGGAAAAAGGAAAAGTAAGCAAATTTCCACAGCCTAGCCTTGGCTTTCAACCGGTTAGACAAAGCAATAGCACATGTAGTAATAGAGGAAAGAGAGAAAGTTTTGAGTGTAAGTGTGTGTTCTTAAACTCAAATTGTTCGTGTCTTTGAAAGAAGAGGGGGTGCAAGGTATTTAGAGTTTTTGAAAATGAGTAAAAAGTAAGGTAATAAGTAAAGTCTTAGCACAAACATAGAAACAATCATAATCAGAATCAATTAACACAAGTGATTCCCTTTAATTAAGGAATCACTGTTTAACGGGTAGTAGCAGGTTTAATTAAGGAAATAAATCAGTTTGGGGACAGATTTATTATTTCCATATAAGGGGCAGTAAATGCATGAAGTAAGCAATCAAGTCTAAGTACAAAATATGCTTATTTTGGGAAAGGATTCAGCAGTGTAAAACATCACAGTAAAGGGAAAGGAATCAATTAATTTTAAACAGGCAAGTGAAATTAGGGTTCATAAAAGAAAAGCTTTTGCAATCAGTCACCAGATCAAGATCAATCAAGGAAGAAACATGATTCTGCCTTCAGTATATAAATAGAGTGAACAGAAGCATCAGACATGCGAAGCCAAGTATATTGGCAAAAGAGATAACACAGACATACAACAGTGGCAAAAATAGGCTAGGATTCAGTAGTAAGAAAATATTCGAAGCTCAGTAGTCAAGTAGTCATATAGAATCAACAGCAAAGAAGAACATAGTATCAGGTAAGATAAATCAGAAACTAGTAAAGGTCTCACAGTAGTAATAAGTGAGAAAAAACCCCTTTTAAGAAATTAGGGCTTCGATAGTAGTCGAGTTTAAGAGATGAAAAGAACTCAAATCAGATTAGTCAAACAAGGAGAAGATAGTCAGAAACAAAGAACTTAAAATAAGCACATGTTTAGGCAAACAATTTCAGAACTCGGATAAAAAAGGAACTAGGGTTTTTAACATGCTGAAGTAGATGGAAGAACAACATGAGCAAGTCGTTTTAAACATAGCAAAATCACGAACAACATTAAAATCAGAGACAAGATCTAATCACGAACAACATTAAAATCATAGACAAGATCTTTAAAGAACTTAAAGGAAAACCCTAATCGTTGAAAAATGAAGAGTTGTTTTGAAAGAAAATCGAGAGACCATCACGAAAACACTTAAGAAGTTTGTAGTAAGTACAGATCTAAGATAGATCTGAAGAAAATTAAAAGATCTTAAAGATTAGGGTTTCGGAAAACCTAGAAAACGCGAAAACGACCTTCAAAGTTACCGATCTAACTAGGAAGGTCAAGGATCTGCCTTGAAAGGCCATGGATGGCCGGAGAAAGGCCATGCACAGGAATCGAGCAAGGACTGGACCAGGTTCCCTCGAGGTCTGACCATGAAACCACAGAAACAAATACCCAGGAGCCATAGGAGGCTTATACACATCTCAAATGGCCATGAGAGGCCATGGATTAGGCAGGGGTTGAGGTGGATTAGGGTGGGATTAGATGCCGACGGCTAGGGTTCATGTGATGTTTCACAGAGAATTAAGAGAAGAGGGATTCAAAAGCGGCGTTTGGAGAAGAATGAGGTAGGGTAAGGGGTCATTTAAGGTTAAAAATGGAAAGGGCGAATATTGGCCGTTGATCTGAATGATCAACGACCTAGATTAAAGAAGGTAGGTAGGGGATCCGGGTTGGGTAGGATTGTTTGGGTTAGGAATCAGGTTTAAAATGGAATTAGGCCGGGAAAGTGGGTTTAATTTGGGGTCAGATTTAGGCTAAAATTGGAATGCAATTGGGCTATTATTTAAATAGCTAAGTTTTCCTTTTTTTAAATTATAAAAAATAGTAAATTAATTTTTGAAAATAAATTGAAAGAACTAAAATGATTTATGACATATAATTAACAATTTTAAAATATAGGACTTAATATTATGAATATAAAACATAATTGAATCTTAAAAGGGCCAATATTGCAATTATGTGCAATTTAGTTTAAAAATATGAAATAAATTTGTAAAAATATACAAAAAATTACATTAGCTATATTTTAGCATAAATATAAAAGTACAATAAATGAATTACCAAAATAATAATTTTAGAAATAATTATTGGATTTTTATGGATAAAAAAGGGAAATAAATTGGTTTAAAAACCTTTAAAAATTATGGAAAAATAATAAACACTTGGATATGCTTATATATGCATATATATGCCATTTTGAATTTATGTTACATATTGAAAATATATAAGAAAAAATTGGGTATCAACAGCTGCCCCTCTTTACCCGGGAAGGATGAAAGAGTTGTAGGGTAAAGATATGATGGCCAATTTTGACCGAGCAATACAGTTTGAAGAAGATAGGCTGCACCCTGGCTTCTGAGCTGCCTACATATCCCTAGTTTTACAAGAACCAGGCCATATGTAGTTCAAGATCCGTCAACAGAGTATGCCGATTGAGACTTTTTAAGAACGGACGCAGTATATAGGGCCGAGTGAGTGGAAAGTTTGTGGGAATGGTTAGGTTCGACATGGCTGCAGGAACTGGAGCGGGATCACTCTTGCCGCGGTGGTCATTGCTTACCGGTGTACCTGCAATTAGAAACAATACAAGCATATATCGCGCATAAATTTAAACATGATGCAAATTCTCGTCGGACCATGAATGTTGTCTTCGGACGGTTAGAATGACGTCCTTAGGCCATGCCGTCCTGGGCCATGAAGCGTACAATAAGGATTCGCAAGCCATGAAATGATGCTCTCGTTCTATGAGGATGGTGCCTCCGAACCATGATGCCTTTGAATAATGATATGCAAAAAATATTAAAAGGGATCCTCAGGCCATGACATGACGCCTTTGGATAATTTGGCGATCTTTCAACCCATGAGATGCAGTATGACGTGATCTTTCAGCACGTGAGATGCAGTAGCATGATGCGGACAAGACAGAGCTTAGTCTTGCGAATTGAAGGGCAAAGCTTAGTGCGTAAGAGAAACGAAATAAACGATGCTTGAGATAGTGCTTAGTCTCTGTCGCGCCCTTTTTTTCTCGCGAAATCGGGTTTATGACATTTGGGAGGACAACTTGTTTCCTTTCGGGAATTGGGTTTGAATTGAAGAGTCGCCACCTAATGATTAAAGTGCATTAAGACACTAGGAGGGGTTTGTTTTGAATAACCAGAGATTGGGTAAGGGCTTGAAATTATCCCAAGGGGAAGGTGTTAGGCACCCCTCAGGATCCACTAGTGGGGTTCCCGGCCAAACTATTGTTGTGACTTAAATGCACAAAGGCAAATAAAGGCTTCAGATAAGAGGGAATTTTCACGTAATGGTTACAAATAAAAAAAAGTAAGAAAAAAGAACTAAAAAGAGTTGATTTTCTTGAAAGAAACGGTTTAAAAAAGATTTAAAAGAAACAAAGAAGACAAGGAAAGGGGGGTCCTAGATTTATTAATAATATGGATCACCCCACACAACATCCGGTAATCACTCCTCAGTGAGGGGCTACACGTGATGTTATTGCGTAGTCATCATATCTATATCTACCCTTTCCTACCCCGTTAAGGTATTAAAGCGCGGAATGGTCTCGTTTACTTATTGCATGCTATTACCCGCCCCAATCCTATCAGCCCCGGAGGTACTTGGGACTACTAATCCTAAATTGAGGAGGTATTGGGCTTATTTGTGGTTTAAAAAGGTAAAATACTAAGGCAACAAACGAAACATATATAGCAAGTTTGGGGAAGAATATAAACAAATAAAAGGGATCAAACAGACCTCCTTTAAACCAAAGAAAGCACATAATATAGCATGACTTGCATGTATTGTTTAAGGTCTGATTAAAACTTAAAGGGTCGAGGCAGACTGATTTATTACATAGTTCAGATAAGAAGCTCGAATCAGGCCTGCCTGCTAGTTGTAGCTGATAAAAAGTCTGATTCAGTTTATAAGTTCACCCTATGGCTTGCCTAAGTACTGGACGAAGACCAATAAGCGTGATATCTACTGATTCCAGAAACAATGAAGTAAACATGAATACATACTGGTTTAAGAAAAATCATCTGTTATTAAAGAAAGGCGAGTTTTAGCAAAAGAGCATGCGTCACTGTTACTGGTTTTAGAATTAAAAGCGAGTGAAACGATTCAGACTTGATTAATAGCTCCTATAGGCATGCTTTCTACACGTTGTTAATTTTAAACCCTTTTTAACAGACATGGTAAAATGCGGAAACCCTATAAACATGATATCTAGGTGTTGAATTTCATATAAGGCCCATGAACATGATATCTAATTGTGGCTGATTGATTAAGACCTATAAACATGATTGCCTAATGAAGAATGTATATGCAAGATTCAGAAAGATCTATAGGCATATTTTCTATATGCATATGCAGGATTCAGATTTTCAGGTAATTATAGACATGGTATCTATATGAGAGAATGCACAATTCCTACAAACATGGTAACTATATGAGAAATGCAGAATTCAAGAAGTAACCTATAGGCAGGATATCTATATGAGAGTGCAGAAATTCAGAAATAACCTATAGGCAGTATATCTATATGAGAGTGCAAAAATTTAGAAATAACCTATAGGCAGGATATCTATATGAGAGTGTAGAAATTTAGAAATAACCTATAGGCAGGATATCTATATGAGAGTGTAGAAATTCAGAAATACACCTATAGACATGATATCTACCCTTCACATAGTTATCCCTCCCTTTTCACTAGCCATCCCCAAGAGTTTATTACAAAATTATTACAGCCCAGAAAAAGAAAAATACATTAGAAATTAAAAGGTACAACCAAGGAGAGCCTGATTCAGACTTCCTGTCTGAAATATGAAGTAAACCAACTCCAAGAGATCATATTTTAAAACATTTCTCCCATTTGGATGTGTCAGAGTTCCCTAAGAATTTCATAAGAACTCCGGGCAGTGCTTGCACCCAAATGTATCACCAGATTAGGACATAGTGCAGTGTGGAAGGGCCAACCCTCAGGTGTCCAAGTTTAGAGGGAACTCAAGGTCCCAAGGCAAGGCTCACCAGAGGGGGGCAGAACTTATGAACTAAAAGAGAGTGCAAGTGCAAAAGTAGAATTCTGAAAGGGGAAAGGGAAAAGAGGAATAACTTAAAAATCGGTACACATAAGGGTGTAGGGGAATGGGGGAATTTGCAAGAGCAAAAGAAAAGAAGGCTGATGGGAACACCCAGCAATGAGAGATGTTGGCACACCCTCCAGCCTGTTTACTTAGAGGTTAAGACCCCATTGGTTCAAACTTAGTTCATGGGCAACAACTCACATTGCGATGCCTTAAGTCACAACACTCAAACACATAGGGGTAATGGGGGTAGGGAGAAAGGATTCACAACAGAAACAAGCAGAAAGATATGAGCATACTAACTTAAATATTGAACTTTACAGAAACAGTACAGTAGACATGGATATAAAAGCTGTAAATGAACATTGTGATGATGCTAAGAATTAAACCCGGCCATATCAGTTTTCAGGGAAACAAGTAAAGAAAAGCAGTAGGTCTTGTAAAACAAGCCACAATGCAGACAAGAAGAGAATATTATTATGAGAGAGTTTGAGTTCAGAAGGATTCTGAAAGTGTGTCCTGTCTGTGAAGAGGGTCGTGCCTCTTATAGTGCAAAATCAGGCAGAAATAAGGTAAGAAAATAGTTGAGGAACTGATTGTCAATTAAGGATCAATCACACAAGACTTCCCTTAATTAAAGGATTCAGATTCAAACGGGTAAAACCATTTAAGGAAAGAAATTGAGTAAACACTTTGTGCACAACATGCAATTAGGGGCAAATACATAAAAGGTTATTTTACGGACAAGGTTTTGAAGTACACGGTTGTACAAATAAGGTAAGAAAATCAATTAGAAGCCAGTAAATCAAATGGTCAGGAATCTTGTAATTACTGATCCATGAATGAACCAAGTCAGAAAATATGAAGAAGGGTTTTAACTTAGGCTGAGTCACAGAGAAAATCAGAAAACAATGAAAAGAAATCAATCAAGGCATATTCAGAAGGAAGTTTGAACTAATTGCAAATTTGAAAGTCACTTGAGAGGGAAGTGCATCATATATAAGGAGCATGTGAGCATGTTAAGCAAGAAAGAAAAAAAGAAGAAGAGATTGTCGTGTCATTATGAAATCAGTAGGAAAATCCAGTGTAGAAGAGTTTAGTAAAAAGCCAGAATTTTATGAAAACCAAGATGTCCAAACTCAGTTCAAAGACTCAAAGTTAGTCTGAAAGAATTAGGGGTTTTTTGAAATAAGACCCTAGTTCAAGAAAACCACAAAGCAGAGATGAGAGGGCAAACAATTGAATCGAAACATGTTTAGAGGTTTCAGAAAAGAACTGAAACTTCCAACATGCTTCTTTCAACAACAGAACTCATGAGTAACATGTAAACACAATAGAAGGGTTCAAAGCAAACACGGTGAAGAAACTAATTCGAAGCATAATGAGAAAAGATTGATAAGAATAGTAGAAGAAGCATGCTTAAGAAGATCTTTTAGAAGAAACTTAAACAAAGGTTAGTAGAAGGAAAATAGTAAGAACACTTAAGAACACAATAGAAAAATATAGTAGGAGAACATACCAGAACATGGTAGAAGAAAATACCAGAACACAGTAGAAAAGCATACGAAAACATAGTATAGGAAAATACAGTAAGAGATGCATACAAGAACATGGTTGAAGAAAATTCAAGAACACAGTAGAGACAAATACACATGAAAGACAAAGAAAGTTAGAAAAACACTTAAACACTTTCAGAAAAACCCTAGATCCGAAAAGAAAGATTATAAAAGTAGTTTTTTTTTGAAAGAAGAGTCAAGAAAATCGTTTGAAAACTCAAAGAAAGCAAAGATACACAACGGATCTAAAGGAATCAGAGCAACCTCGAAGGGTTAGGGTTTCAGAAGAACCCTAGAAATGAGAAAGGCTTTAAAAAGTCACCGATCTGAGTCAGAGAGGTCAGAATCAGGCTCACACAACCATGGTCGCCGGAGCAAGGCTGGAGATGACTGTGGAACTCGAATCGATAGAGGTCTAGACACAACCCTTCATGGTCGAGTCATGGAGCTTCAGCTAACCAGGCGTAAGGAGCCATAGGTGGCTTGGTGGGTGGTGAAACCACCATGGATTTAAGTTAGAGGGTGGACGGAGAAGGTGAAAAGGATTCATCGGAGAGGACGGGATGGGGGAAGGTTCTAGAGAGAACCAGGGGTTATAGAGATAGATACGAGTGAGGGGAAATGAAGGGTATTGGGGGGGGGGGGGTCATTTGATTAAAAAAGGTAAGGGCGGATCTAGACCGTTGATCAAAATTGATCAACGACCAAGATCTAATCCGGGTTGGGCCGAGTAGTTTTAGGAATTGGGCTGAGTGATTTGGGAATTGAAATTGAGTTGGATTAGGGGTGCAAATTAGGCTGAAATTGAAAATGAAATCTAGCTAGGTTTTAAATAGCCACTTTTCACCATTTATTTTATAAAAAATAGCAAATTAATTTTTGGAATCAAATTAAAGGTACAAAATTAATTAATAATATAAATATTAAATTAAAAATATTGGAATCAATTTTGTAATTATAAACGCAATTAAATCTAAAATAGGCTAATATTGCAATTATATGCAATTTAGCTTTAAAATACTAAATAAATTTGTAAAAAATGTGCGAAAATTACCTTAGCTATATTTTAGTATAAATATGAGAATTCGATAAATGAATTACCAAAATGCCAATTTTGGGAATACTTATTGGGGTTTTCTTGATAAAATAAGGTAATAAAATTGATTTTAAAAGCCTTTAAAATAAGGAAAAATAATAAAAATATTTGTAAATACTTATATATGCATACATGTGCTATTGTGAAAGTATTTTTCATATAAAAAATATACAGGAAAAAATTGGGTATCAATAGTCTCGAAGAAATTGGAGGCGGAGCTTAGCCTCGGAAGGCAGAATGCTAGCCTTATACAAAGATGCAAATGCGGAGAGAGGTAGAGCTTAACCTCGAAAGGCAGAATAGTAGCCTTATGCAAGGACGCAGATGCAGATGGAGACAACATTTAGCCTCGGAAGGCAGAATGGTAGCCTTATGCAAGAATGCAGATGGAGATACCGTTTAGTCTCGGAAGGCAAAATGGTAGCCTTATGCAAGTTGGAAGGAAAAATAGTAGCCTTATGCAATGCAAATGCACATGGAGGTAGAGCTTAACCTCGAAAGGCAGAATGGTAGCCTTATGCAGGAATGCAGATGGAGACATCGTTTAGTCTTGGAAGGCAGAGTGGTAGCCTTATGCAAGTTGGAAGGCAGAATAGTAGCCTTATGCAATGCAAATGCAGATGGAGGTAGAGCTCAACCTCAGAAGGTAGAATGGTAGCCTTATGCAGGAATGTAGATGGAGACAACATTTAGTCTCGGAAGGCGGAATAGTAGCCTTATGCAATGCAAGTGCAGATGCAGATGGAGACAGCGTTTAGTCTCAAAAGGTAGAGTAATAGCCTTATGAAAGAAATAAAATGGCAAATGGTAGTAGAACTTTCTTAGTTGATAGCAGATTGCGGTGTTGCGATTACTGGGATCATTGTGACATACAGGGCATCACCGGTATATGCTGATAGCAAATGTTTGCAAGTGTAATGGTTCGGAGAGTCATGTTCCTGAATAATGTTTGTCCCATGAGTGTATAGTATGTTTGATGATTTCGCAATCCAAGTGCCTGCATCCGAAGAAAAATCGTGAGTTTTGTAGAGGGGGGATGTTTGTTCGTATCCCCGCTGGCTTTTCTTGACCTGCTCGGCTTTGATCTAGTGATACTGTATGTATCATTGGGGTAGCGTTGCTAAACAAAGCAATTTTAGTAATAAACATGCATGATTTTGTAAAAGTATGACATAAATGTATAGTTAAAAATAACTTTTAGATGAACCGACGACTGTGACGTAGTCCGAGAAATTGCAACCTCTCATGCTACAGAATTTTGAGGGTCCTCCTCAAAATTCTGCCCCGATTTGATGGGTTAACGTTTCTGACTGCTGCTCGTGCGGCGATTGGATGAAATTACTTCGGAATTTTGAGGGTCCTCCTTAAAATTCTGCCCCAGTTTCCAATTGCGGGAGGGGGGGATTGAAAATTTTATTGAATTTGTGACTGAACCCATAGGGCTGCCTACGTGTCCCCTCTTAAATGGGAATCAGGTCAGGCATAGTTCAATTTATATCATATAAGGGAAGCATAAAGATTACACATAGTAATGCTTGACTGCATCTGAGTTAATTGTCTTTGCCAGACTTCTCCGTCCATTTCTGCAAGCATGAGGGATCCTCCTGTCAGAACCCGGTGAACATGTATGGACCCTTCTAGTAGGGAGAGAACTTCCCTTTGGCTTCATCGATGCAGAAAAATTTTCTTTAGTACTAACTGTCCCGGTGTGAACTGTTATGGCTTGACTCTTTTGTTGAAGGCTCTGGACATTCTGTTCTGATAGAGTTGACCATGGCAAACTGCATTCATTCTCTTTCCATCTATAAGGGCTAGTAGCTCATAACAACTTTTCACCCACTCTGCGTCGTCGAGCTCGGCTTCTTGTATGATCCTTAGGGAAGGAATTTCTACCTCGGTGGGAATGACTGCCTCTGTACCATAAACCAGCATATAGGGGGTTGCCCGGTTAATATGCGGACTATGGTGCAATACCCCAATAGAGCAAATGATAACTTCTCGTGCCATTGTTTATGATTCTCTATCATTTTCCTCAATATCTTCTTGATATTCTTGTTGGCGGCCTCTACAACTCCATTCATCTGAGGCCTATAGGCTGTGGAATTCTTGTGTTTGATCTTGAAGGTTTCACACATAGCTTTCATCAAGTCACTGTTGAGGTTGGAGCCATTATCAGTAATGATCGACTCTAGAATCCCGAATCGACAAACAATGCGGTCGCGAACAAAGTCTGCCACGACTTTCTTAGTTACTACTTTGTAAGATAATGCTTCGACCTATCTGGTGAAATAGTCGATTGCTACTAGGATAAACCTGTGCTCGCTGGAAGTGGCAGGCTCGATTGGTCCAATAACATCCATTCCCCAGGGGGCGAATGACCACGGTGAGCTTGTGCATTAAGCTCATTTGGAGGTACCTTTATCATGTCTGCATGTATCTGACATCGATGGCATTGCCGGACATACTGGATGTAGTCCGTTTCCATAGTCATCCAAAAGTAACCAGCCCGGAGTATCTTCTTTGCCAAGACAAAACTGTTTATATGTGGACTGCAGGTCCCAGCATGAATATCCTCTAGTAGCCTGGATGCTTCCTTTACGTCGACACACCTTAATAGTCCCAAATCAGGAGTTCTCCTATACAAGATTACTCCACTGTGAAAGAAATTGTTGGACAACCTCCGAAGTGTATGTTTCTAAGTAGGATTTGCAAGCTCTGGGTACTCTCCTTTTGCCAAATATTCATTGATATCATGAAACCAAGGCTTTCCGTCTACTTCTTCTTCAACATGGGCACAATAAGCTGGCTGATCATGGATCTTGACTGGAATGGGATCAATGAAATTTTTGTCTGGATGCTGTATCATAGATATTAGGGTAACCAATGCATCGGCGAACTCATTCTGGACTCTGGGGACATGCTAGAACTCCATCTTTGTGAATCTCTTTCTCAATTCCTGTACATGATGCAGATATGGGAGTATCCTGGAGTTCTTGGTTCCCTATTCTTCTCGTACCTGATGTATAAGTAAGTCTGAATCTCTGATTACTAGCAACACTTGAACGTTCATGTCAATGGCCATTTTGAGCCCTAGGATGCAGGCTGCATATTTGGCCATGTTGTTGGTGCACGAGCACCTAAGTTTGGCGGACACCAGATAATGCTGACCGGTTTCTGATACTAGGACTGCTCCTATGCCAACTCCTTTAAAATTTGCTACTACATCGAAAAACATTCTCCAACCGTCATAGGATTCTGCGATGCCTTCTCCTATGAATGATACCTCTTCATCATGAAAGTACGTTTCAGGGGTTCGTATTCCCCATCCACGTGATTCTCAGCAAGGTGGTCTGCCAGTGCTTGTCCCTTTATCGCTTTCTGAGTTACGTAGACAATGTCAAACTCACTCAATAGGATTTTCCACTTGGCTAGCTTGCCAGTGGGCATGGGATTTTGAAAGACGTACTTCAAAGGATCCATCCTTGATATGAGATATGTAGTATAGGCACAGAAGTAATGTCTTAGCTTTTGATCTACCCAAGTCAAAGCACAACATGTGCGCTACAATAGAGAATACCGGGCCTCGTACGGGGTGAACTTCTTACTGAGATGATAAATGGCCTGCTCTTTCCTCCCCGTTTCATCATGCTGCCCCAAAGCACAACCGAAAGCTCCATCCAATACTACAAGGTAGAGTAATAAGGGTCTTCCTAGCTCGAGCGGGACCAAAACTGGTGGTGTTGATAGGTACTCCTTGATTCTGTCGAAGGCTTTTTGGCAGTCATTGGTCCATTTGGTAGCGGTGTCCTTCTTCAACATCTTAAAGATTGGCTCACAAATAATTGTAGATTGCTCTATGAACTGGCTGATATAGTTAAGTCTCCCTAAGAAACTTATCATATCCTTCTTGTTCTTTGGTGGTGATAGTTCTTGAATAGCTTTGACTTTCGACAGATCCAGCTCAATCCCTCGACGGCTCACAATAAACCCAAACAATTTCCCAGCAGGAACCCCAAATGCGCACTTCGCGGGGTTCAATTTCAGGTTGTACCTTCGCAATCTATTGAAGAACTTCCTCAAATCTTCCATGCGATCAGTGGCCTTTTTGGACTTGACGATGACATCATCTACATATACCTCAATCTCCTTGTGTATCATATCATGAAAAATGGTAGTCATGGACCTCATGTAGGTGGCCCCTACATTCTTTAGGCCGAACGATATCATCTTGTAATAGTACATTCTCCATGGCATAATGAAAGACATTTTCTCAGCATCTTCTTCATCCATCTAGTTCTGATGATAACCAGCGAAATAATCTACAAATGGCTGCAGCTCATGCTTGGCGCAATTGTCAATTAGGATATGTATGTTCGGTAAAGGGAAGTTGTCTTTTGGATTGGCCTGGTTGAGATCCCAACAGTCGACACAAACTCTGACCTTCCTATCATTCTTTGACACTGGCACGATATTGGCTAACCATGTCAGGTATTCTACTACCCTGAGAACCTTAGCTTTGACCTTCTTGGTGACTTCTTCCTTGATCTTCAGACTCATATCAGGCTTGAACTTTCTGAGTTTTTGTTTTACCGGCAGACATGTCTAATCGCTTGGCAGTTTATGAGCCACAATAGACGTACTCAGACCAGTCATGTCATCATACGACTAGGCAAATATGTCCTCATATTCCTTTAGAAATTCTATGCATTCTTTCTTTCCTGATGGCGATAAGTGAACGATGATTCGTGTTTCGTTGACGTTTTCTGCATCTCCCAAGTTAACAAATTTTGTCCCGTCCAGGTTGGACTTAGGTCTGTTCTCAAAGTTCTCAACTTCTCTAACAATTTTGTTAGGTATTTCATCTTCCTCTGAATCAATATCCGTTTGTTGCGTTGTCTCATTGCATGTCACAGTCATTGGTTCATCAATATAAGTAATAGTAATGTTGTATAAGTAAAGTAATGAGAGAAAACGATAATGAGTATTGATTCATAAGAAAATTCAGAATGCTTTGATAAATTGCATAACTGTTTTGAACATTGAAGATCTTACTGCAGGAATTAAAATGCGAGAAGAAAATCATTTAGTAAAAAACAGTGCATGATGCTTGTTTTAGCCTTGCTACCCCGAGACTCATCGGGCTCTGGTTGTCCTGATAGTCCAATTGTTGAGCCGTGCCCCTCTGCTCACAGCCTGTATGGAAGGGCCTTCCGCCCCCTCCTCCTTGAGAACAACACAACAATCCATGTTATTGTCTTCTAGGAACAAGTTCTTCACCGGAGCCAGTGCTTCTTCTTCGTCTGACCCATAAACAATGTTAGCCTATTGGAAAGTCTGCTCCAAACGCGGTATTGGCTGCTCCAGTGGATAGTAAGGATTGCGCCATGGTGGCGACTAGTTGTTGAATTCTTCCCAGGTGTAATCATATCCCAGACCGAAAGTAGTGCCATGTTTCTTGAGTTTAATGGGCTTAAAGATTCCTTGGAGATTCTTGCCGAGTCCCTTGCCAGGTTCGTATCTACTCCAATTCAGTATACTCTTAATTTTGTTATCCCACCATTTATATTTATCAATAGCATTTACCCGTTCGATGTGATTGTAAGTCTCTCCACCTAGATTCCTTCATCCTTCGATTGCTGGAATGGTGTGGTGACTGTATATAGGGTTGCTACCGTCGCCGTGAATGATCACCTCTTGGTGATTCCAGAATTTTATTGCCTGATGCAGTGTTGATGCTACGACCCCAGCAGCATAAATCCATGGCCATACCAATAGTAGGTTGTAAGATGCTGGCACGTCTATCCCCTAGAAATCAACATCGAACTATGTTGGTCCCATTTTCAAGCATAGGACAATCTCACCAATGGTGGACCTCTAGGAACCATCAAAGGCTTTCACATTGATAGCTCTATCTTTTATCTCGTGTAGTCCTTTACCTAACTTCTTAAGTGTTACCAGCGGACAAATATTGAGACTGGAACCTCCATCGATTAGAATTCTGGTGATAGAATAGTCCTCGCATTGCACGGTGATGTGCAGTGCCTTGTTGTGACCCAAACCTTCAGGTGGCAGCTCGTCCTCATGAAAGGTGATCTTATGGCTCTCAAACACTTGTCCTACCATGTTATCCATTCCCCGCTAGTAATGTTGCTTGGTACGTATGCTTCACTCAGCACCTTTAGCAGAGCATTCTTGTGTGCCTCAGAATTTTGTAGCAAAAGAAGAATGGATATTTGCGCTGGTGTTTTGTTCAACTGGTTGATGATCGAGTATTCCTTGGCCTGTATCTTCCTCCAAAGGTCGTCTGGTCCTGTCTCAATGATGGGTGGCAGGTTGGAGGCCTGCTTGCTAGACTCAACTAGATGTTCGGGGGTATAGACTCTACTAGTTCGTGTCATATATTATGCTACAACGGTCTCTTCAAACCTGACCTTACCTTTACTCCTTGCCTCGGCTGTATAATCCCAGGGTACAGCCTTTGTATGGAATGGTGTTATGGTCGACATTGCTACTGGGATCGATGTGGCTATCCTTCCTCCGAAAGGAGTATGTGCCTTGGGTGGTAAAACTGCAACCTCAAATGGTACGGGTGCATTTGCCGGAGACACGAATTCAACCTCAATTGGTGCTGGTATTTTTGCGGATGATGTTGCTTCAAATTCAAGTGGTACAGACAAGTTCACCTCAGCGTTCTCTAATGGTTAAATCTGGACTATGATTGAATTGGGAGTAACTATTGGCTTCTTTGGGTCATCACCTTCTGCGATCAACCCGATTGATCCCTCGGGATCCCAATCATCCTCTATTTCAATCATGTGGATACCTCCACTCTTATGGTCTGGCAGGGGGTTGTTGCGGAAATTTGGAGCGGGTTCCTTTGCCACAATAATCTTGTTATTAATTAAAGACTGGATCATGTCTTTCAAGGAACGACATTCATTGATGGCGTTCCCTTTCATGCCGGAGTGTTATGCACATGATTTGTTTGGGTTAATACACTGAGAAGGGTTCTCAGGGGTCGCAGTAGGGATGGGGTGACATAACCAACAGCTTTAAGTCTCTTGTACAACTAGTCAATGGGTTCAGCAATGGCCGTATATTGTTTTGGAGGTCTGCGATCAAAATTAGGCCGGGGTCTAGGGAAATTTTGATGTGCAGGAGGTGATTGATAGTGGGATGGTTGAGCATTATAGGTTTTGTAGACATGAGCGGGTTGGGAGTATCTGGGTGAAGTAGGTTGATATGTGGGAGGTGGAGGTGATTGATAAGTTGGTGGTGGAGCTTGGTAGGAGGGTGAGGGTGCTTGGAAGTTCGAAGTTGGCTAATATGTGAGTGGAGGTGTTGGGTAAGTTTGGTATTTGAGGGGAGATTTGGTCCTTTGTGCAACCATCACGGCCCCTACGTCCCTTTTCTTGGACACACCGCCGGACTGTAAAGCCTTATTTGTAGCTTGCAAGGCCTCAAAGTTTGTAACCATACCGCTTTTGATACCCTCTTCAATTCTTTCACCTAGTTTGATAATGTCGAAAAATTTGTGGCTCTCAATCATCATAAGTCATTCATAGTATTGTGGGTTTTGGGCCCAGACAAAGAATTTGTTCATCTGTTCCTCTTCTAAGGCAGGTCTAACTTTAGTAGCTTCGGACCTCTAGTGAGTAGCATACTCGCAAAACATTTCTGTAGGCTTCTTCTTTAGATTCTGAATATAGAACACATCCGGCGCATTTTCTATATTAAATCTGAACCTGTCCATAAAATCAGAGGCCATGCCTACCCAGCTTGACCACTTCCTTGGATCTTGGCTGATGTACCAGGACAACACATCTCCTTTCAAACTCCTCATGAACAGCTTCATGCGGATTCTCTCATCTTTCCCTACTCCAACCAGTTTGTCGCATTACTTCCTCAAATAGACCCTTGGATCACCTGTACCATCAAACATTTTGAACTTTGGAGGTTTGTACCCCTCGGATAGTTCGACATTGGACTGTATGCAAAGATTCTCATAGTTCGGCCCTTCAATTCCCTTGCTTCCCTCAACGCCCTGAATCCAGCTAGTCAATTTCTTAAGTTCCTCAGCCAGGTTTCTGATAAGCAAATCTTTTTCATCAGACTCAGGTGTGCTTGAGATAAGTTGGATGGAGTGTGGCATGGTCTCCACATAAATAGGGGTATTATGGTGGGTGTGAAAATGGTCATTTGTGGAGTTTTGGGGTTCCGGGATGAGTAGCGAAGTATTGTTTGGGATATGGCAGGTGTTGCATTGGGTCTTTGGTGGAACAACTGTCACACCTCCTTTTTACCTACACCCGCAAGGGCATAAAAGAGTTTTTCCACTTAAAGGACAATTGGAACGAGATTTATTATTATTTGTTCAGAGTCGCCACTTGGGAGATTAATGGTGTCCCAAGTCACCGGTTGAATCCCGAACCGAGGAACATATGACTCTGTTAATAGTCCGCGAACCAGAAATCCGAGTAAGGAATTCTGTTAACCCGAGAGAAGGTGTTAGGCATTCCTGGGTTCCGTGGTTCTAGTACGGTCGCTCAACTGTTGTGTTTAGCTTTTATCTGATTTTAATACATGTTGAACTTATGTGCCAATTTTAAAGATCATTTACCGCTTTAATTAAAAATTTTAAGAAAGTGAACGTCGTTTAACAAACGTGTTTTAGGATCACGTCACATGAAATGCACCCGGATCCTTGACACATTTTTATATAACATTTTAGGATTTGGATTTGGGTCGCATGAAATGCACACCCGAATTTAAGAATGTAATTTTATTAAAATCGTGCCTAAAGAGTCTAACGCGTTATTATCTTTGGGGAGGGCCGTAAAATTCGCTAAACGGCCCGTCCCTAAATCTAAGTATTTTAAACAAATATTTATTGAGGGCCCCGCAATTTTGCATTTTTATTCGGCGAGACTCATCTCATTTTTATTTAAAGGCCAATCCTAAAGAGACTATGATTTTCTACCTTTATTGTCTCTACAGATAAAAGAAAGGTCCTAATTAATTTGTTGTTGGACTAAGGCCAACCACATAATAAATCTGCACCAAAGCCATCGGGCTCTAAGACAAGCCCAACGAAGAGAGTGTTACGCTTATGCTCACGCCAATGATGGGCTATGCGCTGATTTCAGCCTGGACCCAAATATACACGGCCATCAGAGATGGGCCTGGGCTGCTCATTCAAGGACTGAAAACTATATTGAGTCAAAAGCCTAGACACAACAATTCGAATTGAGCAATTACTCCTGAGTTGTCTCAAGTTTATTCACTTAATTCAAGCTAGTATTGATTGTTTTGATTGTAGCTTCATACTCAGGCATGCAAATAACTGAAGGTATTTATTTGAAGGTGTTGATCAAATTAAGGGAGGTTATTAACTAAAGCAAACTACTAAACTCAATGAACCAATTCCATAAATCTGAATACTCACAAATCCTAACGCTAATTCAACGATAACAATTCAAATACACACATTAACTAAGTCCAGAATACTTATTCTCATGTATATGTTAAAACGGTGGACAACCATATTACCAACCTAGTCCAGTTAAACTATTATCATATCTGAGCTGACCTCAACATTAAATCATGACCGGGCTCAAATCAATTTTCAATTTGTAGTTAAACTTCTACTTTGAATTCAGTAACTTCAATCAACATTCACTAATATCAATTAGAAGTTTAAATCAGATCCAATTATCACCTAATGACTACAAAATTCGCATCAGAAGACCTTGAATCAGCTAACAGTCCATGAATAAAAATAAATCCACCGTTTGTATACAACAAATCACTACTCAACTATGCTTAACAATTCTAACATCTATTTAAATCCAACAGTCAGCAGCAGTTCTCAGAACCAAGCAAGTGTGCAATTTATTCCATGTTCAAGCTCATAATTACATCAGAATTTTGAATGTGTACCTGGAAATGAAAGAAGGAAGCAGAAAAATGAGGTATCAGCAGTAACCAACAACAGTAGTAGTATTCAACACCAGAAAATGAACCAGCAGACTAATTTTGAAACCAAGGGATGTGATACGATAGTCAGACCCTCATTTCAGTTTTAGTGGATCAACAGACCCCAAACCAGACTCGATTTAAACCCTTTTTATTATCAGCTAACCAGAAATTGCTTCCATATTAGAGGAAAACTTCAGAAAATACCAAATGACTCAATGAAACAGTGTATTTTTCTGAAATTCTGCAATCATTTTTTTGATTATTTTTTTTCTTTCTGTATCTATTTCTGTGTATCTCCCTCCTATATCTCTCTCCGAATGTCCTTCTTCCAATCTCTCTCAGTGTATATTTCTCTATTTTCCAAGTACTAGACCCTCTTCCTCTCCTGAATTTTATCTCCCTTAAATGGGAATTCAATTAGTGCATTTTCCGCTACCAATTTAACTTTTCATTTCTTTAATCCTCCACTCCATTGTCCACTCAATTATCCACTTAATTATTTAATCCATTAGTGCAAATACTACCCTACTATCCACTAGAAACTTCTTAAGTAGGTGAACACTTAAATAATTCCCACTATTATCTTAAAGTTTTTGTTTTTAAACTTGAAATTCATGGGCCAGGCTGAACTCAATTCATATTGTTTTAGGTTATTCAATCTTTATACAAACAAACTTTCCCAGCAGACTGCCTAATAGTTCTTAAAATGAAATAATTTCAATAAAATTAACAGGAATCAATTCAAGAACTACTGTGAGTTTAAACTACTGAGAAACAAAACAACACCAAACAAAATCAACAAACAATCTATTAACTAAAAACATAGAACAATAATGACCAAATAAATATTCTAATAACAGAAAGGAGTAGAAGAAGATAATAATGAGAAAAATAGAAAAAATCAAAATCAGGAAATCTACCTCCAAATATCTGAACACTGTCTCTAATTAGGCCTTTGGTTTTCTTCGAATTTGTGGCCGGAATAGACCTCAATCGAGTGTTCTCGACTGAGAACACACAACTAAGGTCGATTTCGATCTCAAATCTTCAAGCATCTAACGATTTGGATTTTTGGGATTTGGGGTTCGTTTTTTCTTCTTTCCAATCCAGATTCGAGGGGCTTCAAGGGTTTTTGAGGGAAACTGGTGATGGATTAGGTATGAGGGGGTCAAGGCGGTTGTGTGGTATTAATTTGGGAGGGATTGGAGTCGGATAGGGTTCAGAGGTTTTGGGATTTGAACCTTAGATCTAAAATTCGAGAGGTTTGGGCAAGATTCGAGGGAAACGAGTCATAGATTTGGAAAGAGGGGGTTGGGGTGGTTTTGGGGTGTGATTTTGGAGGGAAACGGAGCCGGCGCCGCCACCGGAAGGCGGTGGGGAATGGTGGCGGCTGGTCTCTAGGGTTTGGGGTGAGGGAGACGATAGACGAGATGGGGGGGGGGTTCTCAGGAGGGCAGGGTTTGTTTGGATGTATATATACTGGTGTGGAATTGGATCCAGGCCGTTCGATCAAACGACATCAACGACTTGGATCAGCTGACTAAATAAAGCGACGTCGTTTGAGTGAGCTAAAGACTGGATCGGTCTCAGATGAAATGGGTCGGATACAGGTGATGGGCAAAGCTTTGGGCCGTTCGATCAAATAAAATTGACGGCCTTGATTAAAGCGTGTCCAAACGACGTCGTTTGGTTCTGGTAAGGGCGGACCGGGTTGGGACGAGTCTGGGCTAGTTTTTGGCTGGGTTTTGGTTTTGGGCTTCTTAAATCAACTTAAATTTGGCCCAATTCTGAAAACTTAAAACCAAAATCCTAAATTAAATTATAAAAACACCAAATTAACTTAAAAATACTAATTAACTCCAACTAATAATTATCACAAATAATTAAATGCCAAATTAAAAGAAAATCACAACAATTTGACTAAAATTACAAAAAATATGTTATTATTTTTTGAATTTTCATTTTTGTAAAACATCTAATTATTAATTAATTCCAAAATGTAAAAATCAAATCTTAAATGAAAATGCTATATTTTTGTATTTTTAATGCATTAATAAAATTAAACATGCACACAAATATATGCGAACAATCAGGAAAATCACACAATAATTCCTAAAAATAACACATAATTAAAGAAAATACCTAATTTTGGGAATTCTTTTGGAGTAATTCATATGAGGCAAAAATCACGTGCTCACAACAGTGTGATGGTGATGAACAGGATGATTCTGTTGATTTGGGATATTTTGAGGAGGTGTGGGGTTTTGAGTGTTGGGAAAGTTGATATATGGGGTGCTAAGGGAAAATGACAGGCTTGCCAGATTCCGAACCTGATCGAGCTCTTCTTGGAATTTTAGCAGTTTCTGTTCAAGTTGAGATACATTCTCCTTAGGAACCTGAGTAAATGACCATTAGTGGCCTCTACCCGTTCAGTTGGATTCTCCTTTCTGACGTTGTTCAAATCTTCCATCTTGCCTTTGTTCTTGTTTTTGACAGGACTAAGAGGAGGAGTGGGTGGAGGGCCCCTGGATCTCGTGGAATAGGATGATGTTGCCAGAGTGCACGAACTAACCAGTGAGTGGAATAATAAAACAAAAAGTAAACCCAGAAAAGGTAACAAAGTTAGTGATGATCATAAAAAGTATTGCAATATTTAAACACATAGTGCGGGAACTTAAATCGTGTCCTAATAGGGGACTTCTTTGTGCCCGAGGTAGGCCTAGCTACAAATTGATTTGGAGAACTTAGGATGCTAAATGCCTCATTTTATTGATAAGATAGGCGAATCCTAAAACGACACTAAATAAACAAGAAATAAAAATCACTAATGGCCATTGGCCTTATTACATTCATAAAGCGAAAAAGTAAATTCGTATCTATTTGGTCCCAGAAGGACCTTCCTCAAGTTGAATGCTCTCGTTGATCAAATCCTCCAGTTTGCGTAGGTTCACCAGTAAAAATGCCTTTGCCAGGTGTTCTCCTTTGTTTCCCTCAGCGTTCTGGCAGTTGGTGAGACTTTTACTCACCTTTCCTTCCAATTCCAACAAGCTGTATTCCAGATATTCCAGCTTTTCGCTAGATTTGGCGGCCCTCTCTTTCCATTCATTGATTTGGTCATTTGACGGAAGATTCCTCCACCAGTCTATCAAGAGCGGGGGTGTGCTAATCATACCAAAACTGGGGACCTCATGCCTCATTTTTTGCAAGACAAACAAGGTTAGGCCCTTACCCCCACCAGACTCGACTATTTAATATCAACAATTAGCAGGAAGCATTTAGTTCTCCAAATAAATGCACAGAATGTGATGACGTCCGTTTGGGTTTAGGAAAACCTAGAGGACTTTTGGACAAGGCTATCTTAAAGGATCATTATGTGGACAACATAATTGACCCGGCTAGGTTTGGCCATGATGCATGCACAACTTAAACAGAGTAAGGTTTTTATGGGGTTTTAGACTGGTACCCTTGAGTGGACAACTCAAGGGGGAAGACACGGAATTGTCGACTGCATCGCTGATCGACTAGTTTTACCGCAAATATGCCTTTCCGAATTTAGGGGGTAATGATATAGGAAGAGCGCAACCACTCATTAAAAGCGTTGCTATAGTATTTGTTTGGCACGAGTGGAGTATGATGTTGAGCATGATGATGCAATAATTAAAAACATGTTGACATGTATTTGCACGTTAAGAAAGCAATAAATACAGCTGTTTTATAATTTAAAACAGCAATAAAGGAAGGAAACAAAGAAGATATGTAAGTTTCGTAACTGAAGAATGAATTAAATGCTTAAAGAAATTTAAACAAGTAATTGCACATAAGGGGGTACAAATTCACAAAATAATCTGAAATGGTAAAAGCCTAAAATCCCCAGCAGAGTCGCCATGCTGTCGCGCCCCCCTTTTCCCTCTTTGCATAGGAAAATCGGGTTTATGACATTTTGGGATAGGACAACTCATTCCTTTTGGGAACTGAGTTTGCATTTCAAGAGTCGCCACCTAATGATTTAAGGTGCATTAGGACACCTATAGGGTTCATTTCTAAGTTTATTTGATAACCAGAGATATGGTAAGGGCTTGAAATTATCCTAAGGGGAAGGTGTTAGGCACCCCTCAGAATCCACTAGTGTGGTTCCCGGCCAGACAGTTTTGTGAATTTTGCACAATTAGCAAATAGACAAGTATAGGCTCAAATAGTAGGGGATTTATGTTTTAACACATAAGAGTTTGGAAACAATTACTAAAAGGCTAATTTTGAAAAGGAGTTACAGTTCTACAAATATTTGAGAATGTAAAAGGAAAGGGGGTCCTAGGTTTATTTATAATATGGATCACATCAATACGATACCCGGTATGACACTACTCAGAAGAGGGGATACACGTGGTATTACCGCATCGGTCATCATATCCATATCTACCCTTCCAACCTCGTTAAGGTATTAAAGCACGAATTGGTCTCGACCTCTATTGCATTCTATTACCCATCCTATTCCTATTAGTCCTGGAGGAATTTAGGACTACTATTCCTATGAGAGGGAGGTTTTTTTGGTTGACTCTAAGGTTTAAAGGTAAAAATACTAGGCGACATACAAAACATGTAGGACTGCATTTAAAGGGAAACATATAAACAGTTATGAGGCACATGTATACCTCCTCAAATAAAGCACATAAATAGCATGGCTTAAATACATTTAGGGCCAGAATTTAAAGGTACTAAGGCAGGGTGTTTAAATCGTTGAAGCAGACCAATTTATTATATAACTCAGATAAGAAGTCCGAATCAGGCCTGCCTGCTGGTAGTAGCAGTTGCTAATTAACAAAGGCAGATTCAGTTTTATCATTATTACCTAAAGCTTGCTTAAGTGTGTGTTGGTGATGTCCTATAAGCATGATATCTATTACTAATTAGGAATGCAGTAGAACAGTAAACAATTCTAAACGAGAAATTTGGATCCTATATGCATGCTTTCTAAATCGTATTAATAAAAGGGGTAGGTTGTTTAAACTGATTCAGAACAGTACGAGTCAAACTGATTTTTAACTAAACTGGTTTCAGATCCTATATACATGATTTCTATTATAGCTGATTTTAATTCCTACAAGCATGATATCTAAATATTAAAGGCTATTTTGGGTCCTATAGGCATGGTATCTAGTTGAATGTGAAATGAAGCATGCAGTATTTATTTGATCCTAACGAAATTCTTATAGGCATGATTTCTATGAAAAATTTATTTTAATCTTATAGGCATGACATCTAATTTCAAAGCCGATTCTAACCTTGTAGGCATGATGTCTGATTATGGCCATTTAGATCCTATAGGCTTGGTGTCTAAGTGTGGAAATAAAACATGCAGAATTTATTAGACAGATCCTATAAGCATGTTATCTACCCTTCTAATAGCTAAAACATGCATAATCACCCCATCCCTTTTCACTAGCCAACCCCAATATTTGTTACAAATTATTACAGACCAAAAATGAATGAATTATATCAGAAAAGTGCAAAAACAAGGAGTTACAACCATAGGATGCCTGATTCTTGACTTCCTCTCCGACTTATGGAATAAACTACCTCAAATGCCATTGTTCTCAAAGCCTTTCTCAGACCAGGGTGTGTTAAAGTTCCCTAAGGGTCTCAAGGGACCCCAGGCAGTGCTTACACCTAGGTTGCATAACCAGACATAGATGAGTGTAGTGCGGAAGGGCCATCCCTTATATGTCCAAGTTCAGAGGGAGCTCAAGGGTCCCAAGGCAAAGCTCACACAAGAGGGGCAGAACCTAGGTTCTAAGAATATAGTGGAAGTGCAGAACATAGTTAAAAGAGATTTATTTAAAACTGGGTTGGGAAATATCAAGTGGTAAGGGTGATTTGAAAACTGTAGTAGTAAAGCTCAAACTACACAGAATCAGTAGTTACACAAATGGGTCAAGAGGTTTTGGGAATACATTGTATGAAGCATATAACCCCTGAAAGGGTCAGGTTTGGGTCATGCACAACAATATATGGTGCTGGCATGCCCATAAACGGGCTAGAGAACACAAACACATAGAGGGGATGTGGGGTTTGGGATTCATACGCATAGGAGAGCATTAATTTAAAAGGGGAATGGAACATATTTCAATATGCTAGTAATGTAACTTGTTTGTAGAAACATAAGCAAAAGTAGACAAAAATGAGAGAAGTTGGAACGTTTAAAAAAACATATTGTTGTTGATGCTTGAAAATTAACTAGGACATACTTGTAATGAAGCAAAGTGCAGAAAAGAAAAGTAAGCAAAATTTCACAGCCTAGCCTTGGCTTTCAGCTGGCTAGACAAAGTAGTAGCACTGGTAGTAATAGAGGAAAGAGAGAAAGTTTTGAGTGTAAGTGTGTGTTTTTGAACTCAAATTGTTCATGTCTTTGAAAGAAGAGGGGGTGCAGGGTATTTATAGTTTTTGAAAACGAGTGAAAAGTAAGGTAATAAGTAAAGTCTTAACACAAACATGGAAACAATCATAATCAGAATCAATTAACACAAGTGGTTCCCTTTAATTAAGGAATCACTGTTTAACGGGTAGTAGCAGGTTTAATTAAGGAAAGAAATCAGTTTGGGGATAGATTGATTATTGCCATATAAAGGGCAGTAAAAACATGAAGTAAACAATCAAGTCTAAGTACAAAATATGCTTATTTTGGGAAAGGATTCAACAGTGTAAAACATCACAGTAAAGGGAAAGGAATCAATTAATTTTAAACATGCGAGTGAAATTAGGGTTCACAAAAGAAAAGCTTTTGCAATCAGTAACCAGATCAAGATCAATCAAGGAACAAACATGATTCTGCACTTCAGTATGTAAATAGAGTGAACAGAAGCATCAGACATGCGAGGCCAAGCATATTGGCAAAAGAGATAACACATACATACAATCGTGGCAAAAATAGGCTAGGATTCAGTAGTAAGAAAATATTCGAAGCTCAGTAGTCAGGTAGTCACATGGAATCAACAGTGAAGAAGAACATAGTATCAGGTAAGATAAATCAGAAACAAGTAAAGGTCTCACAGTAGTAATAAGTGAGAAAAAACCCCTTTTATGAAATTAGGGCTTCGACAGTAGTCGAGTTTAAGAGATGAAATGAACTCAAATCAGATAAGTCAAACAAGGAGAACATAGTCAGACACAAAGAACTTAAAATAAGCACACGTTCAGAACTCGGATAAAAAAGGAACTAGGGTTTTTAACATGCTGAAGTAGATAGAAGAACAACATGAGCAAGTTTTTTTAAACATAGCAAAATCACGAACAACATTAAAATCAGAGACAAGATCTTTAAAGAACTTAAAGGAAAACCCTAATAGTTGAAAAATGAAGAGTTGTTTTGAAATAAAATCGAGAGACCTTCACGAAAACACTTAAGAAGTTCGTAGTAAGTACAGATCTAAGATACATCTGAAGAAAATTGAAAGATCTTAAAGATTAGGGTTTCGAAAAACCCAGAAAATGTGAGAAAGACCTTGAAAGTTACCGATCTAACCAGCAAGGTCAAGGATATGCCTTGGAAGGCCATGAATGACCGGAGAAAGGCCATGCACAGGAATCGAGCAAGGACTGGACCAGGTTCCCTCGAGGTCTGACCATGAAACCACAAAAACAAATACCCAGGAGCCATAGGAGGCTTATACACATCTCAAATGGCCATGAGAGGCCATGGATTAGGCAGGGGTTGAGGTGGATTAGGGTGGGATCAGATGCCGGCGGCTAGGGTTCATGTGAGGTTTCATAGAGAATTGAGAGAAGAGGGATTCAAGGGCGGCGTTTGGTGAAGAATGAGGTAGGGCAAGGGGTCGTTTAAGGTTAAAAATGGAAAGGGCGAACATTGGTCGTTGATCTGCATGATTAACGGCCTGGATTAAAGAGGGTAAGTAGGGGATCCAGGTTGGGTAGGATTGTTTGGGTTAGGGATCGGGTTTAAAATGGAATTGGGCTGGGAAATTAGGTTTAATTTGTGGTCAGATTTAGGCTAAAATTTGAATGCAATTGGGCTATTATTTAAATAGCCAATTTTCCCCTTTTTAATTATAAAAAATAGTAAATTAATTTTTGAAAATAAATTGAAAGCACCAAAATGATTTATGACATATAATTAACAATTTAAAAATATAGGACTTAATATTTTGAATATAAAACACAATTGAATCTTAAAAGGGCTAATATTGCAATTATGTGCAAATTAGCTTAAAAATACTAAATAAATTTGTAAAAATATGCAAAAAAATTACTTTATCTATATTTTAGCATAAATATAAAATTCCAACAAATGAATTACCAAAATAAAAATTTTGGAAATAATTATTGGGGTTTTATGGATAAAAAAGAGAAATGAATTGGTTTAAAAACCTTTAAAAATTATGGAAAAATAATAAAACACTTGGATATGCTTACATATGCATATTTATGCCATTTTGAAGTTATTTTTCATATTGAAAATGTATAGGAAAAATTGGGTATCAACACGTGCCGATGAACCCGCTGCTGGTGACTCCGGAGGGCCTGAACCCGAAGCTTCTCTGGGGCAAGATGAGACCCTTAGAGATATTAATGCTTCGGGCGACTATAATTTGGGCCCTTCGTACTCACCAAGGGAAATTAGGGATGCACAGGACCCGGATACCGCCGATGTGGGGGCCTCTCATGGAGGGGAATATGTGCTCGGAGACCTTTTCGTTGGTGTTGATCAGGACATTGATCTCGATGCTCCCATTTATCTCGAGGAGGCGGAGAGGCTTCAGCAGCAGGTGATACTCTTGACATATCATTTGCGCTTTAAATCTTTGTTCTTGACTTTATAACGTTTTTGTGTTGTTGCATGCTAAGAAAATGTACGATCATGCCTTTTGTAGGCTTCAAGATGAGCTTTCATACTGCGGGAAGGAGATCGAGAAGCTCACCTCAGTGCTGAAGAAGTCGGAGGCCTCCTCTGGCCGAAAGGGGGAGGAGTTGAGCGGGCTTCGGGCGAGTTTGGAGGGAGTGCGCCAGGAAAGGGCTGGCTTTGCTGGGCAGGTAATATGATATCCATGAACTCACCTTTTTTGTTCTTATAATTAGATGCTCACCAACTTTTTTTGCCTTTTCAGATTGGGCAAAAGGATGCCCTGGTGGGGCAACTTCAGGAAGAGGTCGCAGCCAAGAATGCGGAGATCCTCGAGCTGAGGGGGAAAAATGAGGCTGTGACCTCGGAGAGAGACCTTTTGCGGACGGAGTTGGCATCGATCTAGGGTCTTTTTCGGAGCACTCAGAAGGAGGCTACTTCACTATCCATGGCCAAGTATAAGGTCGAAGAAAATATGTCTTCATACATGAAAGATGCCACTACTGCAAATGATCAGGCCAGAGAGATATCGGAGAAGGCACAGCAGAATCTGACTCGGGCCGTTGCTTATGATCGTTCACAGGCAAGGAGGGAGGCTCTCGAGGAAGTAAACGCCAAAGGTTCCAATATCTCAGCTGAGATTAAGGAAGCTCGAATCTTGGAGGAAGAATCGGCATTTTCGGCCACTTCGGACCAGGGTTCCGGAGATAATCCAGAGAGTAGCGAGTGCGAAAAATAAACTCATGTCATCTTCCCCATTTTATTTTTTGTATAATAATTTCTCGGGGGGATAGGCTTTGTAAATATATTTTTGGTAATGTAAGAAGATTTTTCTACTTCAAGTCTTTGAAATTTATATTTTAGTGTTTATGCGGCGTTAGCCTTTGGACTTTGATATTGGATCTCTGGAGCCCATACTTCAAGTAATCGGGACCCACGAGATCGAGCACCATCTCGAGATTAGGTCGATAACTTTTTAGAACCGATACTTGTAATAACAGAAATCCTCGGGGTCTCAATGGCTCCCGAGCACTATATGATAGTGTCATTTATGTGACACAGTTGCGAAGTGACCAGGGTGGCCCCACCGGTACACTTCCCTAAAAATGGTACTGACATGGTCAGAATTAATTGGCCTTCAGGATAGGCGAATAGCCGTTGCTTGCTCTATATATGCATTTGCTTGTTTCTTATCTGGGGACTCCGCTACTTTGAATAACTATCCCTTTCATAGAGCTCTTATTCTTTGTGCCAGTTCTCTTACCATTTCAACTCAAAGCTTTCGCCCAAGTCTTCATCTTTCTTTTCTTAATTTACCATAACCATGGGTGCTACGTCCAAATCCGTTCACCAAGGAGAGGAGAGCTCCGCCTCTGCTTCACACTCGGTCGGTGGTACACCGCCGGTGTCTAGTGAGCTAACTTCAAGGTGCTTTGTCTCGAGGAGGGACTTTACATTAGAGAGACCTCCCAATGTTCAGGGTCATCGAGAGCATGCATAGAGGTTTGTATCCTCAATAGGGGAGGAACACCTCAAGGCAGTTAGAAAAGACTGCGAATGGGGGGAGAAGGTGGTACTGCAGGTTCCTTCCCCGGAAGAGAGCATCATGGCTCATGTCGAGGGGTTTTTGAACGTATATACGTGCCCCTTTACATTGGATTCTCTCGACAGGGTCATACTCGAATTTTGTAGAAGATATCAGGTTACCCTATCATAGGTTCACCTATCGTTTTGGAGGATAATGCTGATGATAAGGTATTTTGCAGATAAAGCCAAGCTCGAGTTCACCCTCAGCCATCTTATTAGATTGTACCTGCCTTTGCATTACCGAGGCCTAATTACTTTGCAACATCGATCCACCCGGCTATTTATTTCCATCAATGAAGAAGACAGGGACCGGGGGTGGATGAGTTGGTTCATTCGAGTGCGGACCGTCTATATTATCCCCACCGAGTTCCTCCCATTTCCTGAGAAATGGAATTTCACACGTAAGTGGTACACTCGTGTTATTAGTTTTGTCCATGGTAGAGGCGGATTCTTTAAATATGCTTTCTTCTTTTTTGCAGCAATCCTATAGATGCCACACGAGGTTCCCGGCCTGGCGGATTGGTCTCGAAAATTGGCAGCTTGCTCGACTTACGATGAGCGTAAGTGGCGAGATCTGTCCAAGGGTAGATGGGAGGCAAAACACCATGGTACGTGCTATGTGGCTTATTTTCTTTGAAAGGTACTTTCTTTTATGTGTACTAACTCCGTCACCATAGGCATTGGAGAATTTTCTGAGATAGGGCCGTGTCCCCTCGGGGAGGAGGATGGATCGTCAGCTTTGGGGCCGAGTCCTCGAAGGATGAGGGTGCTCATAGTGAGGCAAACCCTGCTCGGAGGCTCAAAGGAGATACATTAGCTAGGCCTGCGACATCTGAGGCTTCTAGCCTTGGAAAAATGGTTCCTCCTTTACCTCCGTCTTCCTTTCCTGTCGAAGGTACTTTGAGGGATACAAGTGTTCAGCCGTCGTTCTCGCCTTCTGTCAAAGGTACTTTGAGGGATGTTCAAGATCAGGGGCTGCCTAAATCAAGCGGGGTCTCGAGCGACCATGTCCCCACCGAGATCGGTTCGACTGGGGCTGGTGAGACTAAGCCAGTAGGTGCACGCTCAACCTTTGAGGAGGCTCATCAGCTTTGTTCTATGGTGAGCTTTGGTCAACTTTGTTGGTCTTTTGATTTTACATTTTCATTTTCTCATTAAGCTTCTTTTTCATAGGCCTTTGACAAGCTTAAGTCCGAGCTGCTCCCCTATGAAGCCAGGTTAAGGAAAGCATTAGATGGGGAGAAATCCCTCAGGCTTCTTTGTGATAAAAGGGGAAAATAATTGAGGAACCTTCGGTACGAGGCGAATCAAAGCCTGAACTACAAAAGCCACCTCGAGAAATAGGTAACCTTTGCTCCGAGGGAATGCATGCTTCTTCTTCTATCCACAGATATTAATATTTTGATACTTCAGCTGCAGATCAAGATAGAGGATCTGGAACACCTTTGGGGCGAGGTTGGCCAAGCCAAGTATGAGTATAACGAACTAAGGGCTCAGATAGATGCCCATATTGCGGCCAAGAAGAATGCTTTGGCCAAGGTTTCTGCCCTCGAGGTGAAGCTCCAGAACGCCCATGAAAATAGCTCGGTTCAGACGAGCAGGATTGCAAGGCTCGAGTCCGACCTTTTGGAGATGAAGGCCGAGGCCGTGGATGCCCGGGCTGAAGCTGAAGAGATTCGGGCTAAGGCCGACAAGGAAGTGTCCGTCTATTTAAAAGATGCTGCTGATGTTCGAGCTAAGTTGAGAGGGGCTTCCGATCGAGAGAGAAAAAGCAATGAGTATGCCTGGTACAAATCCCATAAAGAAACCCTCGAGGAAATCCATGCTAGGGGCTTCGATCTCTCGGAAGAGATTGAGCAGGCCAAGGCAGATGAATACGATGCCAAGTTCCTCGTGTCTAATGCCGAAGATAATGAGGGAGAGGTCGATGGGGCAGCAGTCCCAGAGGGGAGAGTAGACTAGGCTTTTTCTTTTTTATTATTTGTACAGGGCTCTCAAGGAGCGTTTGCAAATGTAGCCTTGCATTGTATCATATATGTATATATAATGAAACCTTTCAGTTTTCTCCTTTCATGAATTTCTATTTGCTTGTGTATGTCTTTCTTTGTTTTGAGTTTTGACGTTTGTCAATGATTAGCCAGACGAATTGGCCTTCGAGTAAAAACCCTTAGGTTTATAATTCGGCCCTGGGGCTTGTTAGGCTAGCCCGTAGGCTCTTATGCGTAGGGTCAGTTCGACCTTTAATTTAAGCTGGCAACAGTGGCTCTTATGCATTTGGTCGGTATGACCTTTAATTTTAAGTGGGCGACAGTGGCTCTTATGCGTTTGGTCAGTAGGACCTTTAATTTTAAGCTAGCGAAAATGGCTCTTATGCATTGGGTCGGTACGACCTTTAATTTTAAGCTGGCGACGGTGGCTCTTACGCATTGGGTCGGTACGACCTCTAATGTGGGCTTTATTTTTCCTCGTTAAAGACCTTTTGAAGTTTTTTTGTTCGCCCGACTCTTCGATGGATCGATAAGAGCCTCGATTATGAGCCGTTATGTAGCGACAAAATGAGCACCTCGGGATGTTTCGCTCGATGGATGAATTGTTTCGAAGCCTATTGTTTGGAGCTGATATGATCGAAGCTCTTTTGCTTATTCCGAGGGTAGCCTGATTAACTGGTTCTTTTCGAAGTTTTTTCGAAGTAACTAAAGGCCTGTGATTTTTTGGCGACGTTCGGGCATCCCTGAGTCGCGTGAGTTTGGCCGGAGCCTTGTGACCATAGTCATTGTGTTTGGCCGTAGCCTTTTAGTCCCCGAGTGAAGTAGTTTCGGCATTTACATCGAAGGTGTGCCTTTTTAGGGGTCTTACAAGTTCGAATGTATAGCCTTAACTTTAAGATCGGGATTTATGCCTTTTGTAAGGTCGTATAATTTTTAACATGACTTACTTGAGGTCTTACAGTTTTGGTTACTTGGTACAAGTGTAACTCATTCCTTGTTTGAGGTCTTATAGTTTTGGTGTTGCCTTATAGAGGTCTTATACTATTGATAATGCCTCGTGGAGGTCTTACATTTTTAGTATTGCCAGGTGGAGGGCTTTCGGTCTCGAGGTTTCTCCCTTGGGGTCTTACGGCCTTGAGTTTCTGATTGCTCGATGGGATGACAGTCGATGACAGTCCCCGAGACGTCGAAAGGTTTTTGGCTCTAGAGCTGTTCTTTGTAAACTCGGTGTTGCCTTATTGAGGGATTACAATTTCGAAGTTTCCGACCCGGAGGTTATGTGGCTTCGAGTTTTTGATGTCATTCCCCGATTGTTCAGGAGATATTTTTGCTCTGGAGCCATTTATCGTAAAAGTAGCATACTTCTTTGAAGCGCGAAGCGTTTTTGGTGGTAAAAGATGCTCTTTTGATTACTTGGTACAAGTATACATGTTTTCGCCGTCAAGGGATCAATTATTCTATGCAGACACGGTTCATTCGACTGTTTGGCGCGATACATCATCTTCCTATCGAGACCCTTTTTGGCTCATCTTGACTTCTTTGAGAAGGTAATCTTTCGGGGGGATGCCCCCCAGTCTTCAAGGTTGATTGAAGAGAAGCCTTGAATACTTGTTAAGTTCTCCTTAGGTAGCATATAGATGTTGCCTCGTTAAAATCCTTGCCGGTAAAACCCTTCTTGGGATAAATCCAATCAAAGGAAAAAAGTGCAACGTAAGCTTTGAAACCTAAGGTCTTCAAGCTGGACAATGCTTCGACTGTTCTGATTGGACACCTGCACAAATGTTAGTGTAATATGTAAATAAAAAGGGAGACGGTTATACCTTAGCGGTGATGGCGCTTTGAGCCTCGATATAATTCCAATGTTTTCTCTGGGGATGTGGCACGGTCCTTTGCTTGTTTTGTCCGGGTGTATCCGAGAATGTGTCTCGTGATTTCTACTTCACTGTTTGCTTATCCTTTGGCTCCTTCAATGTTAAGGAGTCGATGCCGGTGCCATGTCGTGCACTGCAAACATCTCTCCTGCTGCATGTTGTTCTCCGTACACAGTTTTTATTCTGTCCTTTATCGGAAACTTCATCATTTGATGAAGAGTGGATGGTACTACTCTCATGCAGTGTATCCATGACCTCCCGAGCAAGGCGTTGTACCTCATTTCTCCTTCGATGACATGAAACTTAACATTTTGGGTTGTGCCGGCCATGTTGACCCGGAAGGTGATTTCCCCTTTTGTTGTTTCGCTCGCCATGTTGAATCTGTTGAGGACTCGAGAGGCGGGCACGATCTGGTCAAGCAATCCGAGCTACTCCACCACCCTCGACCTGATAATGTTGGCCAAGCTACTTGGATCCACAAGCACACGCTTAATTTGAATGTATTCACAAGAAAAGAAATTACCAAAGCATCGTTATGAGGTTGAGACAGGGCCTCGATGTCCTCGTTGCTGAATGTGAGAGCATCTTCGGGTATATAACCTTGAGTTCGCTTTTCCTTGGTGATAGATATTTTTGTTCTTTTGACAATGGATTCCTGCGGGATGTCGATTCCTCCAACGATCATGTGGATGACATGTTGCGTTTCTTCCGTTTCAATTTTCCTATTCCCCTCTCTTTCCCGGAACTGATTTTTGGCTCGGTCGCTAAGGAACTCTCGGAGGTGCCATTTGCTGAGTAGCCGGGCTACTTCTTCTCAAAGCTGTCTGCAATCTTCGGTTCTATGACCGTGTGTGCCATGAAATTCACACACTAAGTTAGGGTTCCTATGTGATGGATTTGATAGTACAGGTCTCGACCACCTGGTGTGTAAGGCCCCAGACAATTTTGCTAAGTAACCTAGGATTTCGTGGTGCCATGTAGGCTTATTATAATATTTTATGTGCTATTAACATGGTGGACATCAATTGGATTTGATAAATAAGTGTATAAGTCTGGCGGTAAGTAATTTGGGGCCCAAGGAAAGGCCTAAGGCTAAGTTAAATTGGAAAACTTCATAATAGGCTAAGATTTCAAATGAGTTCGCACAAGTCCCCACTTTGAAAGAGAATATATAACTATGTGTAAGATTTTATGTGGTGAATAACCTATCATATGAAAGTTCTTTGAGTCTAGTTTCCAACGCTTCAAACCGTTCGTCATTTGGACATTCCTACACAAAGTTATGATCAAATTACCAAAGGCTGGAAAAATGCGATCCTGTGTCAGATACACGATCGCAAAAACCATTATGCGGTCCGCATACTCGATATGCGATCGCAAATCTAGTCGCAAACTGGACCAGTGTAGCCCAGTTTTGGGCACCGATTCTGCAATGCATTTTGCGACCCGCATTCATGTTTTGCGGTCCATTCTGTGATCGCAAACCCGACTTCGGATGGTTAATCTTCCTATTTTCATGACCGACCCCATTTTAATATATAGGCTTTCGGGTTCATTTTGGGGTCATTTCTTACTGATTTTAGAGAGAGATGAGAGAATTTTAGAGAGAGAAGGAGGAACCCAACATTAAATCATCCAATCTTGCATCAATCTTCAAGAATCAAAGAACCCAATCACAAGTTCTTCATATAAGAGGTAAGATTCTATACTTAGACTTTAATTTCGAGTTTGGGGTATAAGATGGGGTATTGAGGTATGATTCTTAAGTGTAATACTATTATGTATACATGCATGTACAAATTAGGTTTGTGAAAAGATTGTAGAATATATATAAGTAAAGATTGGGTTGGGGAATGAAGGAAACCTTGTAAAAGAGATTTGAAATCAAGATGCTCAAATAGTATTTGATAAAATTCTCAAATGAGATAAAACCATGAATACCTTCCTAATTTGTGTTCAATTTTGTTATGTCTCAAAGTAGATTGGGATTGCTAGAATTTCCGGAACGTTGTAGTAACTTAAGGAAAGCTTAAACAAGGTATGTATGGCTAAAACCCCATTTTTTAGAAATTGAACTCTATTGATGTTTGTGTAAATGTGGTAAGACTGAACTTTCAATTCTTGCTTTGATTGATACTTCACATGAATTAATGTTGTGACCCTATATTTTTGAAAGATGCATTCCAATATGATCAATGCGCTATTCTTGATAACTTAAAAGGGTGCAAGGAATATGAATCATGCATTGAAATGCTAAGACCTTAAATTGAGATCGGAGCTGCATATATTATGCCAAACTATGTGAAACCCTCTATGTATAGAGATGTTTGAAGTAATCAAATGAAATTGGAAAATAGAGTGTGGCCAATGGGCCGAGAACTTGAATTATAATTGTACCTGGTGATTCCTATGACTTGAGAAAATATGAAACCGATTATGAAATGAGCCTCGACTTTGCTTTCCATAAATTACTTCAATAATAAAGTGCTCTAAAGGCTTTATACACAATTTATGCCATAAGTGGTTGTTCGAGATAATGTCTTGCCTTATGAGTACATCCAATGTGATCCGAATTGTTACATACTTCGATGTTGAAATTGTATATTGTCATGATTGGAAAAGAGTAATTCAAGAACACTTGATGAAATTTCTTGCTTATGCCTTTGATGTGTGTTTTTATTGTGGTTTGGTGTATCCCCTCCTTTTTGGAAGAATCTGTTGTGTTTAAAGTTTCATTGTTAATAAACTTGAGGTGTATGATTTCTAAAATATTGTATATGCCCATGGTTGACGATTCCTCTCATGTGTACTTGACATCTTGAATTGAATGGCTTATTGTTGAAATTGATATTAATGTGAAATATGTGGAAATGATGTGAAATGTGGGAAAGAAGAGATTGAGTTATGAAATGTGGCCTAGTGCCAAGTATGATGTGATAAGTTGTGGCCCCAAGTGCCTATGAAATGATATATGTGAAATGAATTGATCAATGATAAGGGAACAATGCCTTGGTAAGGCGGCCTAGCCGATAGGGCTAGATCGGACTCCGCTCAAGATAGCGGTGGTATTGTGAATGAATTCTGGAAAAGAAGGAAAATGAGATTGTGATTGAAGCATATGTCTCAAATGAGGCGACCTAGCCGATCAGGTCGAGATCGGACTCCGCTCAAGATAGCGGTGGTATTGGAAACATATGATGAATAGTATGGAATGCCCCAAACTAAAAAGTTATGGAAAAATGATGTGGAAGTTGTATGATTCTTTTATTTGATGATGTGGTGATTGTTAAAGCTTTTGATTGACCTTTATGATTTCTTTATTCTTGTTTGATATTCCTTCTAATGAGAAGGTGTTTATTATTTCTTTGTTCTTGTATGATAGTTCTTTCTAACTAGATGGTGTTTAGTTATACATACTAGTGCTATTCGATGGCAATAACGTCCCTTTTGCCGGGGGCGCTACGTCTTTAATGGATGTAGGTGTTTCTATAGCAGGCAGTGTTGGTTACAGTTAGTGCTGCATCATCCTTTCAGCTGACTTGGTGAGCCCCACTTCGTTTCGGGGTCCTGTTTCATCTATTCGTCATATACTCTGTATTTGAGGTATAGCCGGAGCCTTGTTACCAGCATTTCCATATTACATTACTCTTTAGTTGTGTTTAGAGGCTCTGTAGATAGGTTGTGGGTAGTGTCAGGTATTTGAATTAAAGTAGAAATATTGATGTTGGCAAAGACTTATAAAACTTGTAATATTTTGATAATTTTGATTTAAGCTGCTAATGGAAATTAAATGGAAGTTGTTAATGAAATACTTACTAAGTATTATTAATGGAGTCCATCTCCTATTTATTCATGAATTAGTTTGGGTAGAATGAAACCTAACCGGCTTGCTTAGTCGGGTTTACTCGGTTGAGCGCCGGTCGCGCTCCTCGGATTTTGGGGCATGACAAACTTGGTATTAGAGCCTAAGGTTTTAAAGTGTCCTAGGATGTCTCAGAGCCGTGTCTAGTAGAGTCCTTCTTATCGGTGTGTAGTCGACCACATCTATAAGTTGGAGGCTATTTGGACATTCAGGAATTTTACCCTTCTTTGATACTCCAGATCGTGCGATATAACTCAAGATAGGGAGATGATTTCCTCTCTAAGTCGTATTCTCAAGATTGGTTATCTTGATACCATAATCCACGAATTTGAAGCATGTAAGGAGGGATTGATCCCACCATTGAGTCCGAGTGGATTGCCTAAGAGTTTGTTAGAATAATGTATCGAGCTATGGAGGGACTGGTAGAACTTGTTGCTAAGAAGAGTACTCTTGTTCCTATTAATGTCACTGCATCACCGGATCATGTAGTATATCAGTATGTTACCGATGTATGTTACATATGTGGAGTCAGGGTGCATCAGTTAAGGCACTGTCCCACCAATATAAAGTTACCAAGTATGTCACTCCTTGCTATATCATTATGAACACCGCACGATTTCCTTTTTGTATATGTGCACCCATATTGAAGAGTTCTTATGAACATGGTCTTAACAAGGTGTTGAATAACAAAATATTGCATGTATCGACTATTTGAACAAGACTCATTATTCATGAATCCACTCTATTACAAATCCTCTTATTTACATTCTCGTGGAATTAAGTTCTATAATTGTGTCCTTGAATGGAGTTATGACTCTAGAATTAGCACTTCCGACTTGCTTTCCTAAATTCTCAACAAGGGACTCTATCTGATGAATTTCTTACAAAATCTTTTTATGGACAACGTCTGCTCATTTGTGCCTATGCAGGCACCGTTGTAAAGTTTACCTATGTGGTGTCAAGCATCCCAGTGTTGCGATCCTTCTCGAGTCACTCTTTTACTCAGTTGTGTATATGGATTATATGGTCTGAACAACCAATCTACTCTCTTACGAATATCATCATGAAACCTTCTCACTGTCTAGTAACATAAGAGCATATCTTAGCACCTATCATAGGAGTGCATGTCAATCGAAATGGTCACCGTGTGCATGAAGCCTCTTTGAAAATTGATATCCTCACATCTCCGTCATAGGAAGTCAGGTGTCACCATCGTGGTATAACTTTCGTGTCCACTTGGGACATCCCGTAGCAAGTAGCTCACTTGGTTTCTAGTATTGTGGTCGCCCATGATGTGGTCTTGTATTGCAGTCTGAGAGTTAATATAGCAGAAGCATGTAACTCATAACAAATGATTATTTTCTCTTTATACCTCCACAACGTGTTAATTGTATTCCATAGTTAGTGAATTCATTGTGCTAGTTTCCCAACACTTGTACGATAACCATGAGAGAAAATGCCCTTCTATGTGTCACTATGACACTTCCTTTCTCAAGTCAAAACCATGGAAAATTCATCATGAACATCTTCAAACCTTCCATGATTATTTTGCACTGTCTTATTGAGTTTGGTTGTCTTTACACCCTCGACTTCTAGAATCATTGATTATGTCGTTTTCATGTGAAGGGAGTTTTGCTACCCTTGGTATTTCACTTTCTTGGCTAGATAGGAGTGTTATTTGTTTTCTCCCTGGAGCATCGTGTTAACTATTAGAACCCCTCTAACCAATACACGATTTTGTCTAATATTAAGATGTCCTAGCTATGTGGTTTCACTCGTGAAGGGTTGAGGTTAGATGCCTTCAGATTTTTGCACCTATCGTGGGCTTGTGGCATAGATTCCTTGTGTCAGTGGATGTTAAGAGTGTAATTCAACTTCATGTGTTTTGAAAACCATATCGCATTCAAGGTGCCAGAATATTCTCATTCTTGATAACTGGATTTTCCCTACACTCCAGGAGACGACTGGGTCATGTACTTGAATATTCCTCCTTAATGGTTCCTATTGCAAATGTACGAGTTACCCCTATGCCTTAATTGTCTAATAGTTGATATCGTCACATTGATTAACCATATTAGCATCATTAATAGAAATACTTGTGTCTCTTAGCATGTAACCTCCTGAAATACTTTGCTCATCGCCTAGATGGATTCCTGAATAATTCCAGCTCAATTTTGAACTCCGTAGCTCCTTACTATATTAGATCCATTTGGTATTGAAGTGAAGGTTCAAACATGTCAAAGAGGAAGTATCCCCGTGTGATCCCATATATTCGATAGGTAATTTTATCGTTAGTTTATGATAGCACATCTTAGAGTAATTGTGAAAGGTGATCAAAGGTTTACCATGGGCGTTCGTGTAGAGATTTAGAGTTTAGGAAGGGAAAGGGTTATTCTCAATATTTTACCCTAAATATGTTATGTGAATTGATAATGAAGGTTGCATAAGTGTACTTCACATTAGGCCATGCTATGAGTATGATGTTTACCATCGTTGTTCTACATGTATTATGTGTTTTCATATGTCTATGTCTAAGAAGGTAGTTGGAGACCTTTTGTGTATCATCCCGGTGGAAACTATTGAACGTGAAGTTATTGGATTGTTAGCTTATGCGAGGTATCTAGTTGTCATCCTTTTTAGATAAGTTTGAAGGTTGGGATTGTTTTTGCGAATGGGTTGTGGTAAAGCCTGTAAGTCGAGGAGGCCACCTTGAAGGCCAAAAGTGTCGTGGAAAGGTTCGCTTGATTGTGTAACAATTAGTTTTTATTTGAAAGGTACCTTATAGGTGTTATGATTTAAAATGTACAGTCCATGTCCAGATATCATCGTGATAATGTAGTGCTTGTAATGGTGAAACTGGTATTGTCGATATATACATTGTGGTGCTTTGTATCGTTGTGGAAGTGTTATTAGGATGGTTTTGGTGGTTCTATGACAGGTGGATATGCCTAGTTACAAAGGAGACTCTGCCGAAATTTCTGAAAAATTTGGGAGCTAGTCAAAATTTAAGGACTTGAGGTAGGCTAGAAAGAGATTTATTATGTTAAGCATTTAAGTTGAACTCTACTCCTCATTCGAGGACGAATGATCCTAAGGGGGGAGAATGTAAGGCCCCGGAAAATTTTACTAAGTAACCTAGGATTTCGTGGTGCCACGTAGGTTTATTAAAATATTTTATGTTCTATTAACATGGTGGACATCAATTGGATTTGGTAAATAAGTGTACAAGTCTTGTGGTAAGTAATTTGGGGCCCAAGGAAAGGCCTAAGGCTAAGTCAAATTGGAAAACTTCATAATAGGCTAAGATTTCAAATAAGTTCGCACAAGTCCCCACTTTGAATGCGAATATCTAAATATGTGTAAGGTTTTATGTAGTGAATAACCCATCATATGAAAGGTCTTCGAGTCTAGTTTCCAATGCTTCAAATCATTTGTCATTTGGACATTCCTACACAAAGTTATGATCAAATTACTAAAGGCTGGAAAAATGCGATCCTATGTCAGATATGCTATCGCAAAAACCATTATGCGGTCCGCATACTCGATATGCGATCACAAATTTGATCGCAAACTGGACCAGTGTAGCCTAGTTTTGGGCACCGATTCTATGATGCATTTTGTAACCCACATTCATGTTTTGCGGTCCATTCTGTGATCGCAAACCCGACTTCGGAGGGTTAATCTTCCTATTTTCATGACCCGACCCCATTTTAATATATAGGCTTTGGGTTCATTTTGGGATCATGTCTTACTGATTTTAGAGAGAGATGAGAGCATTTTAGAGAGAGAAGGAGGAACCCAACATTCAATCATCCAATCTTGCATCAATCTTCAAGAATCAAAGAATCCAATCACAAGTTTTTCATCTAAGAGGTAAGATTCTATACTTAGATATTAATTTTGAGTTTGGGGTATAAGATGGGGTATTGAGGTATGATTCTTGGGTGCAATACTATTATGTATACATGCATGTGAAAATTAGGTTTGTGAAAAGATTGTTGAAGATAACTAAGTAAAGATTGGGTTGGGGAATGAAGGAAATCTTGTGAAAGAGATTTGAAATCAAGATGCTCAACTAGTATTTGATAAAATGCTCAAATGAGCTGAAACCATGAATACCTTCCTAATTTGTGTTCAATTTTGTTATGTCTCAAAGTAGATTGGGATTGCTAGAATTTCTGGAACGTTGTAGTAACTTAAGGAAAGCTTAAACAAGGTATGTATGGCTAAAACCCCGTCTTTTAGAAATTGAGCTCTATTGATGTTTGTGTAAATGTGGTAAGACTGAACTTTGGATTCTTGATTTGATTGATACATTATATGAATTGGTGTTGTGACCCTATATTTGTGAAAGATGCATCCCAATATGATCAATGCGCTATTCTTAATAACTTAAAAAGGGTGCAAGGAATATGAATTATGTATTGAAATGCTAAGACCTTAAATTGATATCGGAGCTGCATATATTATGCCAAACTATGTGAAACCCTCTATGTATTGAGATTTTTGAAATAATCAAATGAATTTGGGAAATAGAGTGTGGCCAATATACCGAGAACTTGAATTATAATTGTACCTGGAGATGCCTATGACATGAGAAAATATGAAACCGATTATGAAATGAGCCTCGACTTTGCTTTCCATAAATGACTTTAATAATAAAGTGCCCTAAAGGCTTTATACACAATTTATGCCATAAGTGGCTGTTCGAGATAATGTCTTGCCTTATGAGTACATCCAATGTGATCCGAGTTGTTACATACTTCGATGTTGAAACTGTATATTGTCATAATTGGTAAAGAATAATTCAAGAACACTTGATGAAATTTCTTGCTTATGCCTTTGATGTGTGTTTTTATTGTGGTTTGGTGTATCCCCTCCTTTTTGGAAGAATCTGTTGTGTTTAAAGTTCCATTGTTAATAAACTCGAGGTGTATGATTTCTGAAATATTGTATATGCCCATGGTTCACGATTCCTCTCATGTGTACTTGACATCTTGAATTGAATGGATTGTTGTTGAAATTGATATTGATATGAAATATGTGGAAATGATGTGAAATGTGGGAAAGAAGAGATTGAGTTATGAAATGTGGCCTAGTGCCAAGTATGATGTGATAAGTTGTGGCCCCAAGTGCCTATGAAATGATATATGTAAAATGAATTGATTAATGAGAAGGGAACAACGCCTTGGTAAGGCGGCCTAGCCGATCGGGCCGAGATCAGACTCCGCTCAAGATAGCAGTGGTATTGTTAATGAATTCCGGAAAAGAAGGAAAATGAGTTTGTGATTGAAGCATATGTCTCAAATGAGGCGACCTAGCCAATCGAGTCAAGATCGGACTCCACTCAAGATAGCGGTGGTATTGGAAACATATGATGAATAGTATGGAACGCCCCAAACTAAAAATTTATGGAAAAACGATGTGGATGTTGTATAATTCTTTTATTTGATGATGTGGTGATTGTTAAAGCTTTTGATTGACCTTTATGATTTCTTTATTCTTGTTTGATAGTCTTTCTAATGAGAAAGTGTTTATGATTTCTTTGTTCTTTTATGATAGTTCTTTCTAACTAGATGGTGTTTAGTTATACATACTAGTGCTATTCGATGGCAATAACGTCCCTTTTGCTGGGGGGGGGGCTACGTCTTTAATGGATGTTTCTATAGCAGGCAGTGTTGGTCGCAACTGGTGCCGCATCATCCTTTTAGCTAACTTGGTGAACCCCACTTCGTTTTGGGGTCCTGTTTCATCTATTCGTCATGTACTTTGTATTTGATGTATAGCCGGAGCCTTGTTACCGGCATTTCCATATTGCATTACTCTTCAATTACGTTTAGAGGCTCCGTAGACAGGTTGTGGGTAGTGTCGGGTATTGGAATTAAAGTAGAAATATTGATGTTGGCAAAGACTTATAAAACTTGTAATATTTTGATACTTTTAATTTAAGCTGCTAATGGAAATGAAATGGAAGTTGTTAATGAAATACTTACTATGTATGATTAATGGAGTCCATCTCCTATTTATTCATGAATTAGTTTGGGTATAATGAAACCTAATAGGCTTGCTCAGTCGGGTTTACTCTGTTGAGCGCCGGTCGCGCTCCTCGAATTTTGGGGCATGACATGGTGTCTCTGATTTTACCGATGGTAGATACAATGTCTGAAACGTCAATGTTGAAGTTGTATTCAGACAAGCAGGGTGCTTCCATCGATCTTGTGTGCATGTCGAATCCGACCTTGCTTACGAGTCCCCGAGGATTTTGACCTCGATCTGCCCTTCGATCATTTCGGGGTATGTTATGCCTTGGGGCATTTCTCCTATCTTCGGTGTATGGTTGGTTCCTTTCTTTGTTTGGCCTTGGTTCCTTTGCCGGAAGCCTTCTAGGATATACTGAGCCCGAGGGGGCTCCTAGTTGGTTGTCCTCGACCCTGATCTTTCATTGGTATCGGTTGTGGACATCCGACCAAGTCAAGGCGGGATATTCAACCAAATTCTGCTTCAACTGCTTCGAAGCCACTGAGCTTCATTCGTTCAAACCTTGGGTGAAGGCCTGCACTACCAGCCATCTAATACTGGTGGTAATTCCATTTGCTCCATTTGAAAGTAAGATATGAACTCCCGCAGCATCTCGTTTTCTCTTTGTTTGATTTTGAAAACATCGTATTTTCGTGTAGCCACCTTGGTGGCACCGGCATGCGCCTTTATGAAAGAATCTGCCAGCATGGCAAATGAGTCTATCGAATTCGAAGCTAGGTTGTGATACCACATCACGTCCTCTTTCGAAAGCATTTCTCCAAACATTTTTAACAGGACAGATTCGATCTCGTCGTCCCTCAGGTGGTTGCCCTTCACCGCACAAGTGTAAGGAGTGACATGCTCGTTAGGGTCCGAGGTTCCGTTGTACTTCGAAAGATTGAGCATTCTGAATTTCTTCGGGATGGGCTTTGGAGAGGCATTTTGTGTGAATGGTTTTTGCATGAACTTCTTTGAATTTACACCCTTCATGATCGGGGGTGCACCCGGAATCTGATCGATCCTTGAATTGTAGGTCTCCACCTTTTGGTCGTTGGCTTTTATCTTCTTTTTGACCGATTCGATCCTCTTTGTGAGGTCCTCAAGAATCTTTATGATGGAGGGGTCAGCTGATGACCCGTTGTTGCTAGACCTTTCTGGTACCTGTTTGAGGAGCTTCTACAAGTTCCATCAGGAACGGGGCCACAAGACCGAGGATTGTGTAGCCCTATGACAAGAAGTAGTGAACGTGCTCCACTGAGGACATTTAAAGGAGTTGATGAGCGACCGAGGGAGAGCCAATTTCTCCTGTGGACGACAACAACATCAAGTCCCCCCAAAGCCACCCTCCGCCACTCGCACCATCCAAATGATCATCGGTGGAGGCGACGAAGCAACCATCAACCATGTGAAATTCACCACCACACACAAATTGAACCGGTCGATGACCTCGAAGATAGTATCATCTTCGATAAGTCAGATACCCACAGTTTGACCTTTCCTCATTTCGATGCTCTTTTCATTAGTTTACGAATTTCAGGTACCGATGTAAAAAGAATCATGGTAGACAACGGAAAGCGGCTCATGTATTATCCACCCCAGAGTTCTCACACAAATGAGACTCAAGGATAAGATAGTACCACGCTGCATAACACTAACAGGTTTTAACAATGCATTTGAACGAACCTCCAGAGAGATAACATTACCCGCTCTGGCCGAGGATGTCATCCTAGAAACAACATTCCATGTCATGAAAGAAGACACAACCTACAATGCCATTATCGGATGACCTTGGATACATACTGTGAGGGTTATCCCGTCCAGTTTATATCAAGTCATCAAGTTCCCTACCCCATGGGGAAAATTCAGCATCCTTGGTGAACAACACACAACTGAAAAATGCTACTGTTTCGCCCAACACCATACATACACTCAACAATTAAGAGGGGAGGACTCGGGAGCATAGAAATTACTGAAGTCGGGGCCCGAGTCCGACGAACAAATAGACGTTGTCAAAGACCCCGACATTGTGGAAGCCACAGGGTCAACGGTGGAAAACCTCAATCCCGTCCAGATGGACAAAAGCGACTACAACATGAAAGACTACATCTGCCGCAAACTCACAGAACCAGGTAAATGCCATAACTTTTTAACGGACAACGCTGATCTGTTTGCTTTCTCCCATGCAGACATGCCAGGTATCTCGAAAGACATTGCAACACACAAGCTGAATGTTGATCCACACTACCTGTCGGTACGACAAATCAGAAGAAAGTTCAATGTTGTTGTAGACAATAACTTTGCATCGAGAAAATAAAATCAGGACCAAAAAATATTGCAACAATCGTAGTATTTTATTTCAAATATTTGAGTGTTACAATCTTTATGAATCTTCTGATTCTTCTTTACAATAGCAAATAAATTCAAGGGCCTTTGAGCTTGATCTTGATTTATTCTTCATTCTTGAGCTTGACCTTGATTGTTCTTTGTTCTTGAGTGATAACTAGGGATTCTAGCCTATTTTATGCTCTTTTTTGCTTAGGTTTTGGATTAAAAGTGTTTAGAAGTATTCCCGAAAGCTAACTTATTGTACTTGTTTACAGTGTTTGGTAAAAAAGAAACAAGGAAGTCATAACTATCTCAAAAAGGAGTGAAACCTGCACAAGTTCAAAAGCTGGGTCAAAAGAGCATTGACAGCAAAGAAACAACTGCGGACACAGAGGTTCCACCGCTGAGGCGGTCTTGACTTCGGTCTCAGCGGTGGCAAGGTTCAGAGAGCTGTAATTTTGGGCTTAACAAGTACCGCTGCCCGCAGTGAAATTGCACTGCAGTGGTAGCCTTAGCGCAACCGCGGTGATATTACCGCCCTCAGCAGAAGCCAGGTTCAGAGAACCAATAATGGAGCTAAACGATGAAGACCACGGTCCGCACTTGATTTTGCGCGGCCGCGGCAGCCTTAGTGCTGCTGCGGTCCATTTTTTGCTGTCAGCGGAACCTCCATTGGGGCAATTTTTTCTGAAAAATTTAGCTGTGTATAAATAGTTCTATTTCAGATTTTTAGGTCATCTGTTGTTTAGCTGAGCACGTGAACCACCTCTTTTTACTTTTTTGAGTAATATTAGAATATCTTTAGCAATTAAACTTAGATTTTAATCTTGTAATTACTTTTTATGGCTTATATTTCATCTCAATCTTCAATTTTTTCTTTGATTATGAGTAGCTAAACCCATTAGCTAGGGTTGTGGCTCAACCTTAGTGTGAGTATTTAATGGGTCTTCAATTTTAGGGCTTAAATGTTTATGGGTGAATGATATTTGGCATGATTTATGCTTTAAATATTGAATTGGTGGTTGCAAACACTGATTTGTGCCTTTTTACTCTTCTTGAGAAAGAGAGACTAAGTCTAGGAAATTCAAGCCAACAAGAAATTGGGGTGCATTCAAGAGATTGATAGCCCCAATTAAAGGGTTAAACCTAGAGATAGTAATACCCGACTTGAGCCATATTTGCTTGCATTGTTTGACACCCAATTGGGCTTGAGAAAGTCAATTAGAGCAAATTCACTCAAACTACCGAGAGGTATAGAGTGAGTAGTTACATGCAATGGCAATATCATGATCCCAGTTATAACAAGTTTGCCCTAAGTTTTAGATTCCGTTAGATAACCACCTAGGTGCAAGTCACTTCCCTAGTGCCTTTAGACCAATTAAGAAAACCATACTAACACATCATACTTAGCTTATTTTCCTGCATCATTAGTGTTAAAAGTAGAATAGTAAACAAATAAAGAATGATTGGAAGTGCAATTAAGAACATTGCACATTGCTAGATGTTTACCTTGAAAATGGTAATTACAATTAGATTTGATTTTATGGTTCTAAAAATACGTGATTTATTTTTATACTAGTTGTTTAGGCAGTAGATGCTAAGTGTAAGACTAAAAAATAAGATAAGAGTTTGAAGGCAACGTGTTAAGCAAACCGAGTGGCTGAGAATCGGGGCCTTGAGCTGGCCTACATGGGGCCTCAAGGTCGAGCTGAGTGCTAGGCTGTGAACGGCTGATGAAGGACTAACAATTCTAGGATCTTTGATCTGATCTCTTTATGATCAATAACAACAACAACAACAATCCAGTAAAATCCCATAAGTGGGGTCAGGGGAGGGTAGTATGTACGTAAACCTTACCCCTACCCCAAAGGAGTAGAGAGGCTGTTTTCGGAAAACCCTCGACTCAAGACTCTTTATGATCAATAATGAGTAATAAATGAAGAAAAATTAATGGAACACAATAAATGTAAGCATTAAATGCAAGTAATAGAATCAAGGGAGAATGTGTTTAAGTTAGAGAGCAGAGAATGTTCTTGTATTGAATATTGTGTGTCTCTACAAAATGACAAGGGTCCCTTTTATATATGAGGGGGAATCCCGACATAGTACAAACGCATTTATTACAAGGATTTGAGGCTGGTACAGCCATTTAATGCCATGGTACGGGATTGAACTAGTCTGATAGACTTGATCAACTGTAATCACGTGCTTTGGGAACTTCCCGTTTGTCTATCATAGCCATTGATTTGCATTGCCTCGAGGTCGATCATTGAGAACCTTGGGACCGAGCCCCAAACTGAGGCTCGAGCCCTCTGGGGCGGTCTTACGAAGTGCCATAACGATCATAAAATCAGACTCTCTGATTTTTACGGTATACACTAGATTAGATAGGAATCTAATTACAAACATATCTTAGCTCTGTGAATTCGATCCCGACCTTTCGGGTAAAAGCTGCATCGACCGCTCTTGCCACTCTATAGTGGTATAGGGTTTGAACCGATCACTTTTTGGCGATGTTGCTGGGGAGCTAAACAGTTTTGGCTATCTATCTGACTAGTTTTGTGTCTTGTTTTTAGTTCCTTCTGTGTTACTAACTTGTGTGTGTCATCAATTCAGGTATAAAATGGTAAACAATGATCCTCTTGGAAATGTTCTATCGGGGGAGGAGGTAGATGATAATGGTGAGGATAAGGTGCCTCTAGTACTTCAAGGTCAAAGACGAGGCCGCCAAGCCAATAAAAATGTTCCAAACCCTCCACCGCCTCCTCCAAGAGCCGCTCCTCGGGTGCTTCCAAATGAAGGATACGCAAGTGCAATTGTCCCACCTCGGAGATGATGTTCCTATGATTTTCATTCTTTTTCTTGCCAATGACTCCTCCACCTTACCCTTAAAGTCTGGCGAAGCAAAAGAATGAAAACCAATTTAACAAAATTATTGAGATGATGAAAAGCATGTAAATCAATGTTCCTTTGGTGGAAGGTCTTGAGTAAATGTCGGGTTACGCCAAGTTCATGAAACACTTGGTGACTAAAAAGAGATCCATGGATTGTGAGACCATCAAAATGACTCATCAAGTAAGTGCAATTGTGCACTCGATGGCTCCAAAGTTTGAAGATCCCGACGCTTTCACCATTCCATGTACCATTGGGAGTGCGTATTTTGCAAAGGCATTATGTGATTTGGGAGAAAGTATTAATTTGATGCCTTACTCTGTGTTCAAAACTTTGGGTATTGGTCAACCGAGAGCTACTTCAATGAGGTTGCAAATGGCAGATAGAACAATGAACAGGCCGCTTGGTATTATTGATGATGTTTTTATCCGGGTAGACAAGTTTATTCTGCCTACTGACTTTGTGATTCTGGACTGTAAGGTCAACTATAAGGTGCAGATAATATTGGGAAGACCTTTCCTTGCAACTAGGAAGACATTGGTTTATGTGAAAGTAGGGGAGCTCACCTTCCAGGTGGGTGATGAAAAAGTGGTATTTCATGTGTGCAAATCAATGAGGCAACCAAATAGTACTGAAGTGTGCTCTTTTGTGGATCTTGTCACAGAGGTAATAGTTGATGATACTAGTGCCCTGATCAACGTGGAGGATCCTATAGAAGGTTGGGTGGAGTGTATCAATGAGGATGAATGTTGAACCTTGATATGAATGAGGATGAAGGTTGGGTGAAGTGTGTCAATGCTTTGCATGGAACGGGCTCTTACTCTTATGAGACTCGAAAGCTCTCTTTGGATTTTGAGAATAGAAAGACTCCACTAACAAAGCCCCCGACCTTGAGGAACCTCCCGTTTTGGAGTTGAAGCCTTTGACTTCACAACTCAGGTATGAATTCCTAGGCCCTAGTTCAACTTTACCTATTATTCTTTCGTCTTGTCTTACTAACGTATAGGTAGATGCAACACTGGAGGTGCTCCAAATAAGGAAGAAGGAAATTGGATGGACTCTAGCTGATATTCGGGGGATAATCCCCGCCTTTTGCATGCACAAGATTATACTTGAAGATGATGCAAAACCCTCCGTGGAACATCAACGGAAGTTGAACAAGGCTATGCAAGAGGTTATCAAAAAAGGAGGTGATCAAGTGGTTAGATGCAGGGGTTGTGTACCCTATCTCGGATAGTTCTTGGACTTCGCCGGTGCAATGTGTGCCTAAGAAGGGTGGTATGACTATGGTTACCAATGAGAAAAATGAGTTGATTCCCACCAGGACTGTCATCGGATGGAGTGTGTGCATAGACTATCGCAAGCTGAATAAAGTGACTCGCAAGGATCACTGTCCATTGCCCTTTCTTGACCAGATGCTAGATAAACTTGTTTGGCATGCCTTCTATTATTTCTTGGATGGGTACTCAGGTTACAACCAGATTTTGATTGCTCTTGAAGATCAAAAGAAAACCACCTTCACGTGTCCGTATGGTACCTTTACATTTTCTAGGATGCCATTTGGTTTGTGTAATGCACCAGCGACATTCCAGCGGTGTACGATGGCTATATTTACCGACATGGTGGAGGAATTCTTGGAAGTGTTCATGGATGATTTCAGTGTTGTGGGTGACTCCTTTGATGAGTGTTAGAAGAATCTTGACAAGGTGTTGGCCCGGTGTGAAGAGACAAATCTTGTGCTTAACTAGGAAAAAATGCCACTTTATGGTCGAGGAGGGCATTGTCCTCGGCCATAAGATCTCAAAGCACGGTGTAGAGGTGGACAAAGCAAAAATTGAAGTGATATCAAAGCTTTCTCCTCCTACTTCAATCAAGGGGGTTAGGATTTTTCTTGGGCATGCGGGGTTCTACCGAAGATTCATCAAAGACTTTTCTAAGGTAGTGAATCCTTTGTGCAAGTTATTGGAAAAGGATGCCAAGTTCATGTTAATGAGGAATGTATGAAAACTTTTGAACTTCTCAAGTACAAATTGACAACCACTCCCATTATTACCGCACCCAATTGGAGCTTACCTTTTGAGCTCATGTGTGACGCAAGTGATGTTGCGGTAGGAACGATTTTGGGTCAAAGAGTAAACAAGATGTTTCACCCGGTGTATTATGCAAGCAAAACAATGAATGATGCTCAAGTGAATTACACAGTGATGGAAAAAGAGTTGCTAGCAATTGTGTTTGCAGCGGAGAAGTTTAGGCCTTATCTCATGGGTGCCAAGGTGATAGTTCATACTGACCATGCAACACTCCGCTACTTGATGATAAAGAAGGATTCTAAGGCTCGGTTGATGAGATGGGTTCTATTTCTTCAAGAGTTTGACCTTTAGATTGTTGATCGGAAAGGGAGTGAAAACCAAGTGGCGGACGACTTGTCCCACTAGGAGGAGGAGGGAAGGCCCCATGATGGCCTCGAAATTAATGATTCATTCCCTGATGAGCAACTCCTCTCCGTATCTGTGAATAGCATGCCTTGGTTCGCAAATGTTCCCAACTTTCTTGTGACCGGTATTGTTCCGTGTGAGCTCTCTTCTAACCAAAGGAAGAAGCTTAAAAGTGATAGTTTGGACTACTAATGGGATGAGCCTTACTTTTCAAAATCTGTAATGATGGCGTGATCCGGAGATGTGTTCCGGAAGAGGAGCAAATGAGTATTTTGGATGTTTGTCATTCCTCTCCCTATGGTGGTCATCATGGTGGGGCAAGGACAACTTCAAAGGTACTTAGTTGTGGTTTTTATTGGCCTACATTGTACAAGAATGCGGGTGAGCTTGTGAAAAGATGTGACAAGTGTCAAAGAGCATGTGGAATTTGAAAGAGGGATGAAATGCCTCTCACTACTATTCTCGAGGTTGACATATTTGATGTGTGGGGCATTGACTTTATGGGATCCTTTGTGAGTTCATGTGGCAACACATACATTTTAGTGGCCATTGATTATGTTTCCAAATGGGTTAAGGTTGTGGCTTTACCCAACAACGAGACCCGGAGTGTGGTGGATTTTCTCAAGAAGAATATCTTTACTCGGTTTGGCACTCCTAGAGCAATCAACAATGATGGGGGTTCTCATTTCTGCAGTAAGGCATTTGACACTTTGCTTGCAAAGTATAGTGTCAATCACAAGGTTTCAACCCCTTACCATCCTCAGGCTAGTGGGCAAGTTGAGGTCTCCAAAAGGGAGATTAAGAGCATATTGTCGAAGACTGTCAATGCAAATAGAACCGACTGGTCAAAGAAACTGGATGATGCTTGTGTGGGCTTACAGGACTGCTTACAAGACTCCGATTGGTATGTCTCCGTATCGGTTAGTGTATGGGAAAGCTTGCCATCTCCCGGTTGAGCTAGAGCACAAGGCCATGTGGGCTTTGAGGAAGTTAAATCTTAAATGGGATGTTGTAGCAAATCTTCGGGTGGAGCAACTCAATGAGCTTGATGAGTTCCGGTTTCATGCCTATTATAGCTCGCCCTTGTATAAGGACAAGATGAAGAACTTACATGACAAGTATGCCCGCAGCGAGGAATTCAAAGTGGGTGACTTGGTTCTCTTATTCAACTCCCGGTTACGACTGTTCCCGACAAAGCTCAAGTGAAAATGGAGTGGACCTTTTGAGGTAGTGCTTGTGACTCCGTTTGGTGCTCTTAATTTGAAAAACAAAAATAGTGAAATCTTCAGAGTTAATGGGCAAAGAGTGAAGCACTATTGTTGGCCCAAAAACAGGTGAAGTTTTAAAGAATGACAAATGAACTCAGTCATGGACCAGGTCCATCTTGTGAAGCACTGTCATGATCTACCTACACATGTGAGATGCACGTGAAGGAGATAAGTCCTACTAATCAAGCAGCAATATCTCCTGATCTGATAAAAAAGCTTGCATATTGGACAAGGGGAGAAAGTCTCCTTATATGAAGAGAACACAATGGATAAAGAGAGTATTAGAGTTTGATATCCTCAAGGACTCAACTACGATAGAAGATCAGAAATTGAGTCCCAATCACTCTGATTTCTAACCTATTAAATGACAGTGATTGTTCTCTTTTACAGGCATTGCATATACACAGAAGTTAAACTGAATTGAAAGCAAAAGAGCAAGGCGATTTTGCAAGCAATTTATGTGAGATTTGAGTGTGCACTCCTGAAGCTACTTGAACGAGATAGAAGAACCAGTTCCATTATGTTTTTTCTTATTCTAGTTCAATTATAGTAGGTGATTTAAAGTTGTACCTTTCAGCTTTCATATAAGCAATTGTATTAGGTACTTTGATTGTTCAAGTTATAAGCTAACTTGAAGTTGTCGCAGAAGTTGAGGCTATGTGCTACAAGGGATTAGAGTTAATCCTTAGGTTTACAAAGAGTTTTTGTAAATGCTATTTTGGCTCAGTGATTTTAGTGGAAGTTTAGGAAAATCCTACTGAGTAGTAGGTCGTGGTTTTTTCACCTTTTGAGCCAGGTGTTTTCCACGTAGAAATCTTTGTGTTCTTTATTTTATGTATTTTTATTCCGCAAACAGTAGTACTTAGAACACCTAGAAGAACTAGGTTCTTCTAAAGCAAAAATTGGGTACCACACAAATCACCCCCCCCCTCTTGTGTGGTATTGACGTTTAGAACATCAATTGGTATCAGAGCAAGTTATCCTTGAAGAGGCTAGCACCTTAGGAAAAGATCAACATGAGTGCACCACCTGGGAACTGGGAAGGGCAATCCACTCCTAGGCCTCCACTTTTCAATGGTTAGTACAATTCTTGGTGGAAGAACAGTATGAGGGATCACATCACAGGAGAAGACTATGAACTCTAGGACATAGTCACTGATGGTCCTCTAGCAACTACTAAGAAAAATACTGAAGGAGTGGATGTGCCAAAGACAAGAGCTGACTGCACTGCTGAAGACTTGAAGAAGTGAGAGAAGAATGCCAAGGCCAAGAAATGGCTTGTGTGTGGACTAGGTCCAGATGAGTATAGTAGAATTTAAAGCTGTACCACTGCTAAGGAAATCTGGGACACTTTGCAAGTGGCTCATGAAGGAACACCTCAAGTGAAGAGGTCTAGAGGAACACTGTTGTATTCTCAATATGAATATTTCACCATGAAGGAAGGAGAAACCATCCAAGAGATATGTACAAGGTTCACTACACTGAAAAATGAACTTAAGTCTCTTGGAAGGATTATTCTTGAAGAAGACAAAGTTTAGAAGATTTTGACAAGGGTTCTGCTAGTCTCTTGGGAAAGCAAAATCACTGCTATTTAGGAATCAAAGAACATTGCTACCCTCAAGCTGGATGAACTAATTGGAAACCTTACTACCTATGAACTGAGAAGGTAAACCATGAAAATAGATCCACCAAAGAAGTAAAGAAGTATGGCTCTCAGAATTGCTGAAGGTTCAGATCTGGAGGATGATGAAATGGCTATGATCACAAGAGATTTCAAAAAGTACCTGATGAGAGGAAAGGGTTCTTCAAGAGGTACAACCTTCAACAAACCAAGGGCTCCTGAGAAACAGACCAATGAGGGTTGCCACAAGTGTAGTAAGACTGATTACATGATCAAGAATTGCCCTCAATGGGAAATTGAGTGGAAGAAGGAAAGGGCTGAACGAAGGAACATGAAGAAGGAATAGGTTCAACAAAAAAGGAACAAAGGATCAACAAAGGCTATGGTTGCTTCCTAGGGAGAAACACCAGATGAGGACTCAGAAGATGAAGCTGGAGATGAACAAACACTTATGGCCATCAGAGAATCAAATGATGAACAAGAGGTAAGTATTCTTCATCTCAAAGACAAGATTAAATTCATGTCTAAAGAAAGGTTGTCTGAGCCACTGCTAGACTTCATTGATGAGTCTCAGATAATTAACAATAAGAAGGAAGAGTTGTCTAGGGAATGTATGATCCTAAAAGCCAAGTGCAAAAATCTAGAGTCGAGGGCTAATGAGAGTGAAAGTGAAAATACTGAGTTGAAGAACAAGGTTCTTGAACTTGAAACTAGTGTCCTAGAACTTAGGTCTGAGAACTTAAAACTGAAACTAGGAACAGGAAAGAAGAAAGTTGATCACACACATCTCACCCTAGAAGAAAACTTAAGAAAAATGAAGGATGAGCTGTACAGGAAAGATGAGCAAATAAAAGTATTAAAAGAAGATCTAGGGAAGGTAAAACATGAACTAGACAGAACTTGCAAATGGAACAAGGCTTCTGATGCACTCTCCTGGTTACAAGAACATCACAGTAGCAACAAAACAGGACTTGGTTTTGGGACTCAAGCACCTAAGTGGGATCCTAAAACCAAGTACCTCACTCTTCTTGAGAACAAAATTTTCACACACTGTGGCAAGACTGGACATTACAAAAATGAATGTAATGCAAAAGAAAAGGCCAGTCAAAAGAACAACACTTTTTTTCAAGAAAAAAATAGGCTGCCTGGGTGGGCTAGAAGGAATCTAATTTATCCCTTTTCCCATAGAAAGGGACCCAAACTAGTTTGGGTTTCTAAGACTAACCCCTGATTTCTTTTTGCAGGTCCAAGTGCAGGGAAGCAGCCAAATATAGTACATGGATAGTGGCTGCTCAAAACATATGATTGGAAGCAAGAACCAGTTCCTTTCACTTGAGGACTTAAGGGGAGGCAATGTCTCCTTTGGAAATAGGAAGAAAGGTGAGATCATTGGGGTTGGAAAGGTAGTTAAGATAGACTCTCACTCTATTGAGATTGTCTACTTGATAGATGGCGTGAAATACAACCTGATCAGTGTGTCACAACTATGTGACAGAGGTAACCTTATAGCATTCAGCTCTACTAAATGCTTTGTGATTAACCTTACCACTGACAAGATTGTTTTGCAGGTAAAAAGAGTTAACAATATTTACATTGTAGATTTGTCTATTCTCTCAGAAAATGAACTAACCTGCCTAAGTGTGCTGGATAATGATCCCCTCCTATGGCACAAAGACTTGGTCATGCCAGTCTGAATCAGCTAAACAAATTGGTTTCTAAGGACTTGGTGATAGGATTACCCAACATCAAGTTCAAAGAAGACAAAGTTTGTGAGGCATGTGCAAAGGGGAAGCATGTAATATCATCTTTCAAAAGCAAGAAAATGGTAAGCACAACCAAGTCGTTGGAACTGGTCCATATGGATCTCTGTGGTCCAATGAGAACCATGAGCAGAGAAGGAAAGAAATATGTAATGGTACTTGTTGATAATTATTCTAGATTTAACTGGGTACTATTTCTAACATCTAAAGATGAAGCATTTGACATGTTCACTGCCTTTGTTAGAAAAACTCAGAAACAATTAGGAAATCAACTTGCATCAATTAGGTCTGATCATGGAACTGAATTTAAAAATGCTAAGTTTGCTGAATTTTGTGATGAAAATGGTATAGTTCATCACTTCTCTATCCATAGGACCCCTCAACAAAATGGAGTAGTTGAAAGAAAGAACAGGACTCTTGAAGACATGGCTAGGACTATGCTTCTTTCTAGTAAACTACCCCATAGCTTCTGGGCAGAGGCTGTAAACACTGCATGTTACATTATCAATAGATGCATGACTAGACCTCTTATAGAGAAGACTCCCTATGAGTTATTTAAAGGGAGAAAACAAAATATATCCCAACTTAGGGCATTCGAATACAAGTGCTTTGTGCACAATAATGGAAAAGAGGTAAGTTTGATCCCAGAAGTGATGAGGGAGTATTCTTGCGATATTCTTCACATAGCAAAGCATATAAAGTGTTCAATAAAAGAACTTTGTGTGTAGAAGAAAGTGTACATGTAGTATTTGATGAAACTAACATTCTTTTTGAGAGACAGGAACATGAAAATGACGCCATTGGATTGGTAAAGGATTTGACTGAAGCCTCAGCACAAGTCAAAGTGGCACTAAAAGAAGGAACAGGTTCTTCCATCCAGGGCAACCTGACAGGGGGAACTGATCAAAGAGGAATTGAAATCCCCTAAAAGAACCTGTTCATGACCATGTTCCTCAGCAACAGAACATGGGAGAAATATCTAGCAGAAACTAGTTGGTTGTAAAACCTCACAAGTATCAAAGTTCTTATCCTATTGAGAACATTATCACTGACCCAACATCTAGAGTCAAAACTAGATCACAATTAAAGAATCTGGATGGTTTTGATGCTTTTTATCTCTTATTGAACCTAAAAATGTTGTTGAGATTTTGCACGATGCAGATTGAGTGAACGCAATGTAAGACGAACTCAATCAGTTTAAGAGAAGTCAAGTTTGGCATCTAGTTCCAAGACCCAAGGACATGTCAGTTATTGGTACAAAATGAGTCTTCAGAAACAAACTTGATGAAGATGGAACAATTACAAGAAACAAGGCAAGACTGGTGGTCCAAGGTTACAGTCAAGAGGAATGCATAGATTATGATGAGACTTTTGCTCCATTTGTAAGACTAGAGGCAATCAGACTCCTCATAGCCTTTGGAACACACATGGAATTCACTCTTCATCAGATGGATGTCAAAAGTTCCTTCCTGAATGGCTACCTAAAAGAAGAAGTGTTTGTAAAACAACCTCCAGGGTTTGAGAGCAAAGAATGTCCTAAGCATGTGTACAAGTTAGACAAGGCTCTCTATGGACACAAGCAGGCCATAAGAGCATGGTATGAACGACTGTCCAAATTCCTACTAGAGCATGGTTACAAAAGAGGTAAAATTGACAGTACCTTATTCTTAAGGGAAAAAGCTAAGGATCTCTTTGTGGTACAAATATATGTTGGTGACATAATCTATGGGTCCACCACTGATAAGCTAAGTAAGGACTTTGCAAAATTAATGGGGAGTGAGTTTGAAATAAGTATGATGGGTGAGCTTAACTTCTTCTTAGGCTTGCAGATCAAACAAAATCCTAATGGAACCATGATACAAATGTAGAAGTATGCAAAAGAGCTTATCAAAAAGTTTAAAATAGAAGAATCAAAAGAAATAGACACACCCATTGCAACTGCCACTAAATTAGACATTGATGAACCTGGTTCATCAGTTGATCAAAAGTTGTATAGGGGTATGATTGGTTCACTCTTGTATCTTACTGCCAGCAGACCTGACATTGTTTTCAGTGTAGGGCTTTGTGCTCGTTTTCAGGCAAATCCAAAAGAGTCTCACTTGACTGCTGTCAAGAGGATACTAATATATCTGAAAGGCACCACTGATCTGCATCTTTGGTACCCCAAAGGTAGTAATTTCAATCTAGTAGGATATGATGATGTTGATTATCCAGGTTTCCTAGTGGATAGGAAGAGCACCTCAGGTATGGCACACTTCCTTGGGTCATGTATAGTGTCATGGGCTACTAAAAAGCAAAATTCAGTGGCCTTATCTACTGCTGAAGCTGAGTATGTTGTTGATGCCTCTTGTTGTGCTCAATTGCTATGGATCAAACAATAGCTAGTAGACTTTGGCATTGAAGTTGGTTGCATTCATATATTATGTGATAACACTAGTGCTATAAGTATGACAAAGAACCCTATTCATCATAAGAGGACTAAGCACATAGATGTTAGGCACAATTTCTTAAGAGACAACTATTAGAAAGGTTTGATCTCCACAAAATTCTGTGCTACTGATAAGCAAATTGCTGACATCTTCACTAAAGCACTAAGTAGAGAAAACTTTGAGAGGAATAGGTTGGAATTAGTGATGATTAAGATCACCTAATAGACCCAGCTCAGAATGCACAAAAAATTGAAAAACAAAATTTTGGCTAGGAATTATAACCTTGTATAAATATCTAGATTAATTCTTACTCAGTTTCATACTTTAATTAGTATACTCCTGTGACATGTGTATATATGACTCACTGATCTCTTACAACATATTCTGTATTATGACATTTGAAGCATGTTCAAGAGAGTTCTATATGAAGAACCTGGTTCATTAGTATGGGTTCATATGAAAGCTCAGGTATGTTTTCTATACTCTGCACAATTAGAAAGATTAATAATTCAATCATAAGCAGAAGTACTATACTTGTCAAATTCCTAGAAAATTCTATCCGTTGAGCATTGAACCAGTTTTGTCCATCTAGAACCCTAAACCGCGATTTTTTCCTAATATCTGAGGAAGCCAAATCTATCATTAAATTTCTAGAATTCAGTTTGATTAGAATTCTATTTGACCCCTGAAAAAGCTGGCGTTAATTATTTAATGTCTAATTCGCTTTAAATACACACCACATCTCCAGTCTTCTTCATAATTCTAAAACCGTCAAAAATTCCTCTTCAATTCTAATTGCCCTCTTCTCCAAAATTCCCAAATTCTCTCAAGAAATTAAGAATCATATCTAACCCACAAGATCATCCTGGCACTCCTCCACCACCATCTCCCTCAAATTCATCCTCATCTACTCCACATAGTGTATCTCCAAAACCTAGGTTTCGAAGGCAGAAAATGCTTTCTCAAAAAATTGTAGCATCTGGGGCTCTGAGGAAGGTTTTAAATGAAAGGTTGAAAGCTAGCCAAGTGAAATAAAGCCTAGATCTAAAGTCTTATTGTAGCTCTGATTCTGATTCCTTTCAATCCTCAACTGAGGGAGATGGATATGGGTCTTCTGACTCTGAAAAGACTCAAGAATCTTCCTTCTTAGGTAAGTTTTTCTATGGTTGAAAACTTAGAAACTAGGTTTGTTCTGGTTGGACCCATTAGGGATGTTGAGTTGCTTGAGATGAGCAGGAGTGGAGGTAAAAAGAAGTCTGAAAAAGAAAAAGAGAGAGAGGGTGCATGTGGTGAAGAGAGGGGAAAAGGGAAGGGAGCAGTTCTTGCTATATATGGGGTTGCACAAGATAGGTTAGATGAGAGTGGCATGAAGTCAGGGGGAAGTGGTTCTGGGAAAGCAGCTGAGGGGTTGGTTCATCTATGCAAACAAAGAGATGAACCTATTTCATCTACTAAAGAAACCTTGGCTGACCTACTGAAAAAGGTTGGGGCAAGTTATGACCTAAAGAAACGCAAAGCTACTACACCAAAAGCCCTTAATGTTCCCAAGCCATCCAAGAAAAGCCTCATCACCAACACCTACTGCCTCTTCAGTGCCTAGGGGTAGAGCCACAAGAAGCAGGGTAAAACAGAGTGAAGCTGATCTACAAAATGCTTTAGAAAAAAGTATAAAAAGGAAAAAGGATAAGGGAAAGAGAAAGGTTGCATAATCCTCAGAGGTTGTTGAGAAAGAAGAGATAAAACTAGTCTATCAAGAGAGGGGTACAATAGAGGAGGTAAGCCTAAGAAACCCAAGACTTCCTCCAAGAAGTCCTCCTCTGTGCTTGTAGCTGCTGAACCCACACTAGCCAAGAGGACAAGATCTACAGTGAAAGCTAAACAAACTAAAGTTTCTGATGATGATGATTGGAGTGGAGAAGAAGAAGAAGAATCTGAGAAGGAACATGATAAGCTTGCCATTTTTGGCAGAAGAAAATTTTTAAAAGGTAGATGGTTGAAGGACCTGGTGGAACCAGGGATAATGAGATTGGTAAACTTTTTAGCTGCTCAAGGATGGAAGGACATGGTCCTTCAGATGGAAGGTAGGCTAGTTAGAAATGAGTTGATTGAATTTATGGCAAATGTTGTTGTTAAGGATGGAGTTGTCAGTAGCCAGGTGAAGGGAGTTCAAGTGTAGTTTGATGCTGTGAAACTAGGAGAGATTCTGGACATACCCTCTGAAGGGTTTGATGACTATACTAGGCAAAGGTGGCCATGCCTGGACTCCCTCCCCATTGACCTTGAAATCACCAAAAGGTTCTGTGATTCAAAGAATGTGAATGAAGCCAAAGCTGTGCAGAAAAGTGAGATGAGGCCTCAGTACAAGGTGGTGTTTGAGTTTGTCAACAAGTGCTTTTTGCCAAGACAGGAGAAAAGGCACACTGCCAACTACATGGATCTGGTTCTTATGGAATGCCTGGAGAGAGGAAAGCAAATCAACTGGCCTGCCCTTATAGTCAAACTGCTAGACAGGGTCATAAATGGTTCCAAGGCTCATGCTACCCCATATGGCTTCATACTAACCACAGTTCTGGACAGGCTCAATGTGCCTCTAAAGAAATGGAAAATGGCCTCGAGCAAAGAATACTTTGGCATCAAACCTATTCTTGCTTGTGACTATTCAGTCAATGCCATCCCAGTTGAACCTGGTTCATCCTTAAGGACACCCATCAACAACAAGGTTAGGACTTTGGTTCAGGAATATGCAGCTAAGGATGTTGAAATTTCTAGGCTCAAGGCTAGTGTGGTTGAAGTGGAAGCTGAGAGGGATGGTCTCAGAATTGAGCTTGCAAACGAAAAGGAGAAGCATGATGGAATCCTTCAGAACATGCTGAATCTTCTCCAAACTCAACCCTCCAATTCCTCCAAGCCTTCGGACTCCTAGTTTGTGTCTCCTGAACTAGTTCTAGTACCCCCAGTGACACAGATTAGGGAATTTTCTATTTTTTTGCTCATGGTTTTGATGTTTTTCTTTCTTTTTGTGGATTTTTAGTGGCAACATATCTCTCTCAATGACAACTGTTGGTTTCTCTTGTTCAATGATTATTCTGACCTCGATAGTTTAAATATGTTTGTTTGATTACTGATGATTGCACCATGATTGCACCATGATTGCACTTGCAGTTTCCCTAATGACCATGAGTACTTATTAAAATCTGGAATTCATACTGTGTATGCAACTTTTCGATGATGCCAAAAGGGGGAAGATATATTGTGCTTTACACATTATTCTGAAATAAGTGATATTTATAACTTAATTAACTTAGTCCTTGATGAAAAGAAAATTTTCTAATTTAGTGTTGATGGTTAAGCTGAGTTATTACAGGTTTTTTTGATTAGTAAAAAGCACAAAGTTTGTCATCATCAAAAAGGGAGAATTTATTGGCCCAAGAACAGGTGAAGTTTTGAAGAATGACAAATGAACTCAGTCCTGGACCAGGTCCATCTTGTGAAACACTGTCATGATCAATCTACACATGTGAGATGTACGTGAAGGAGATAAGTCCTACTGATCAAGCAGTAATATCTCTTGATATGATAAAAAAGGTTACATATTTGATAAGGGGAGAAAGTCTCCTTATATGAAGAGAACACAATCCGAATAAAGAAAGTATTAGAGTTTGATATCTTCAAGGACTCAACTACGATAGAAGATCAGAAATTGAGTCCCAATCAAACTCTGATTTCTAACCTATTAAATGACAGTGATTGTTCTCTTTTACAGGTATTACATATATGCAGAAGTTAAACTGAATTGAAGCAAAAGAGAAAGGTGATTTTGCAAGCAATTTATGTAAGATTTGAGTGTGCACTCCTGAAGCTACTTGAACGAGATAGATGAACCAGTTCCATTGTGTTTTTTCTTATTCTAGTTCCATTGTAGTAGGTGGTTTAAAGTTGTACCTTTCAGCTTTCATATAAGCAATTGTATTAGGTACTTTGAGTGTTCAAGTTATAAGCTAACTTGAAGTTGTCGCAACAGTTGAGGCTGTGTGCTACAAGGGATTAGAGTTAATCCTTAAGTTTACAAAGAGTTTTTGTAAATGCTGTTTTGGCTCAGTGATTTTAGTGGAAGTTTGGAAAAATCCTACTGAGTAGTAGGTCGTGGTTTTTTTTTTTACCTTTTGAGCCAGGTGTTTTCCATGTAAAAATATCTGTGTTCTTTATTTTATGTATTTTTTATTCCGCAAATAGTAGTAGTTAGAACACCTAGAAAAACTAGGTTCTTCTAGAGCGAAAATTGGGTACCACACAAATCACCCCCCTCTTGTATGGTATTGACATTTAGAACATCAACTATCTTGGCCAGTTTGATGATAGCCACGTGGTGACAATGATCCATCTCAAGTGATCGATGGTAACCTGCATCGTGCCGTGACGTTAAATCAGGCACTTCTTGGGAGGCAACCTATGTGTTTTCTTCTTTTTGATTTTCTTCTTAGTGTAGGATTTGTTTTTGAACTAACTGGTTGTGAGATGTGTGTAGGAATGTTTAATGCAGTGCAGAACTAAGCTGGAAAAATTTGGCACTCTCTAAAGTTGGACCGCTAACAACACTCCATTTTTTGCGGTCAGTGATGGCCTTATCACGGAGGCGGAAATTGGTGGCGGACACGGGATTGAAAAGCCTAAAAATGAGACTTCTCTGAAGTTTCCACCGCGTCCGCGGTGCTATTTTTTGCTGAGAGCGGTGCCTTACCACGGCCGCATCCCATTTACCGCTCTCAGCGGTAGTCTCAGAAAAGCAGCTCTTCATTTCTTCACAAGCGCGGACTGCGGTAATTTACCGCGGCCGCGCTAGGTAAGTTGTGTGGGCCCCTGGGTTTTTTCTATAAATAGGACCTTAGGAACCCTTTTACACATTTCGATCTGTTCTCTCTCAAAGCAAAATTTTTACTATTCACGTCAGCCCTAATCTGCACAAACACAATATACGTTCATTTTTCACCACTCATCTCACATCTGGTAATTTCACTCATTCATTAGTCTTTAATCTTGTATTTGTTTTTCTTTTATTTGTTAGTTCTTATTTCTCTTTTCTCTTGTTCTTTTAATTTTAGTATAAGGCTCCTTAATGTTAATTAGATTGTGTTTAAAATAATTAGGAGTTATTAATGAACACCTAGTAGGGTTAAAAATGTAGAGGTGATTGCTAAATGCATGAAATTCTAAAACCCTAGGTTTGCTGATCCCGACTTTAACTTTCGCGGCCGCAGTTGATTTTTCACAGTCAGTGTTGCTGTGGTATAACTGAGTTGGAAATATTGACGATCGCGGTCAGCGGTGACAATTTTTGCTGACAGCGGTCCAAATATCGCGGCCACACTTCTTTTCTCGCGGTCTGCGGTGCTTAAGTTCAGAGAAATATAAACATGGGTCTGCAACCGCGGTTGATTTTCCATGGACAGCGGTGCAACCTCCGCAGCCACGCTCAATTTTCCGCTCTCAGTGGTTGTATAGAATCAGAGGATGGGTAGTCTGATCCCCACACCTCCGCGGTTGCGATGCATTTTCCACGATCAGCGGTGCAACCTTCGCGGCCACGCTTCTTTTCCCGCGATCAGCAGTCTGCAATTTTGTTCAAGCACTGTCAACTAATTCTTCTATTTTTCTGCACTGCTTTTTCTGGCACTAGTACTAACAATTCTCCATTGTTTACGTTTGCAGACATTGATTAAATCTAGAGGTGGTGGTGAGTGTTCTTACGAAAGAACATCTTTACCCTCTTTGGGACACCTTGAGTGATTATCATTGACAATGGGTCGCACTTAGTTAACAAGCAGTTTATTGCATTGTTGTCAACGTATGGGGTCACACATAAAATTGGAACCCCGTATCATGCCCAAACTAGTGGGAAAGTTAAAGTGGATAACCGTGACCTAAAACGAATTCTTGAAAAAATGGTTAGTGCTTCTCGTAAAGATTGGTCTTAAAATTGGATGAAGCTCTATGGGCGTACAGAACTACATTCAAAACAACCATAAGGACTTCACCTTTCAAATTGGTGTATGGAAAACCATGTCACCCACCTGTTGAAATAGAACATAAATCTTATTGGGCAATTAAATTGATTAATCTTGATCTTCATCTTGCGTGTGAACATAGGTTATTACAGATGAAGGAGTTGGAGGAGTTTAGACTAGACGCGTATGAAAATGCGCGAATTTTTAAGGAAAGATAGAGATGTGGCATGATCGTCCGATTAAGCCAAAGGAGTTTCATGAAGGGGACAAAGTTCTTCTAGACAATAGTAGACTCAAGTTGTTCCCCGAAAAATTTAAGTCAAGGTGGACGGATCCATATGTGGTGAAACATGTCTCACCGTATGGCGCCATTGAAATCCAATATGAGGAAGGGACTAAGATCTTTAAAGTGAATGGCACAGGTTGAAACCGTACATTGTTGGAGGATTTTAAAAGCAGTCCTCTAGCATAGTGATCAAATGAGCCTAAGTGACAAAGCCAAGCTAACGACTATAACTCGTAACTACTTCTAACACTTTTTCTTACTTTTATAGAATAGTTAGATGATTGTAGATTAGTATTATTAGTTAGGATTTTTGATACTTGTTGGGAAAGGTATGAGTATGAATTGGACACAAACCAAGTATAAAATGGAATTGGGGAGCAAATTATTGGCAAAATTACAAAAATTAGTGGAACTCTAAGAAAATTGGCCTAGCGTGCTGCGTGGGGAGCTGTGACCTGTGCCGTGCTAGGAGAAACACACCCCTCTAATAGGAAAACAAGTCTTTGAACTTTTCCACTACCGCGGTGCGCGGGACACCGTGCCCCCGACACGGTAGTGTGTCTTTTCGGCTAGTTAGTGAAAAAATTTGAATAACATTAAAACTAATAATAATAACACCCGAACCCATTTCCTCCCTTTCCTTTATCCTATTCTTCTATTCTCCTCTCTCTAACCCACTCTACATTCCTTCATTCTTCTTCAAATCATTTCCCACTCACATCCTACCATCTTCCTCAAATATCAAAGTAGGTTTCTTATCTCTCTTCTCCACCCCATTTTGTGTTTTCATTGTAGTATTTGGGTAGTGTTAAGTTTTTTTTTCCAAACCCTAGTTAGCTTTTCCTTTATAAATTTTAGTAATTTTACTTATTATGGTCAAAATTATGCTTGATTATGGTGGGTTTTGTTAGAACTTATGCTTGTGGAGGGTTTGTAGTATGTAATGGTGATATTATAATATATTTTTGATAAATCATGGTGGGAGTTGTATTATGGCCAAAATTTATGGCCTTTTTGGGTGAAATTGGAGAACTTTGTAGTATTGCTAAAATTCCGTGATGTTGTGGTTGTTGTTGGGTGTGAGATTGGTTTATGTGTGTGGTAGTTCTAGAAAACCTTGAGTTGAAATTATAAATTGAACTTAGTGTCTACAATGTCTTTGATAAAATGCCCTAATGACATAGAATGTGTAGTTTATTGCTAAATTGGATGGTAATTGCTTTGTAATGATGTGATGATAGATGATGAGTGTGGGGTGGGTGGTCATATGCTAATTTTGTGACATTGTGAAGTGTTAGCCAAGTGATAATCAAATGATCACCCCATGCTATTGTGTTACTAGTTGCTAATTATGGTGCCCGATTCATGCTCTATACTTGTGTAGTTTTGTAGTGTAATTTCTTATTTTTTTTTGTATTCAATTAGTATACCTTCTTGATTCTCTTTTCGTAGTTACTAGTTTAGATTCTTGGTTTTGTACTTTAACATAGTGTAGTATAATCATTGGTTGTTGTTCAAATGTTATTTAGGTGGTTGGGTGAATTGGTAATAACTTTTGACGTGCTCATAATGGGGTAGTGTGACGACCCGACCGGCTGTCTTAAGAATTTACGACCTGATTCCCTTTTAACTGCTTTCCTCGAGTTTATTTCTGCTATTTTGATTTTTCGGGATGTTCGATTTTGAATTTCGAAGAGTTTTGGGACACTTAGTCCCAAAATGAGAGCTTAAGTGTTGGAAAGTTGACCGTAGTCGAAACAGTGTGAAGACGGCCTTAGAATGAAAATTTGATGGTTTCGTTAGCTCCGTTGGGTGATTTCAGGCTTAGGGGCGTGTTCGGATTGTGTTTTGGAGGTCCGTAGCTAATTTAGGCTTGAAATGCCGAAAGGTCAAATTTTTGAAGTTTCCGGTTCGATAGTGAGATTTTGATCCGAGGATTGGAATGGAATTCCAAAAGTTGGAGTAGCTCCATAGTGATAAATCTGATGAGTGTGCAAAATTTCAGGTCATTCGGACGAGGTTTGATAAACTTTTTGATCGAAAGTGTATGATTAGAGTTTTTAGGATTCTTAGGCTTGAATCCGATGAAAAATAGATGTTTTGATGTTATTTTGAGCATTCCGAAGGTTGGAAAAAGTTTGAATGAAGTTATGAGATATGTTGGTAGGTTTGGTTGAGGTCCCGGGGGCCTCGGGATGATTTCGGATGGTTGACGGAAAGTTTTTTGGGATTTTGAGTTGCAGCTTCAACTGTTTTACTATCATAACCGCATAACCGCACATGCAAGTGTGGAACCGCAGGTGCAGAGCCGCAAAAGCGGCGGATCAATTACAGAAGCAGAAATGGGGAGGTTCAGCAGGAGCCGCAGAAACGGTAGGCTTTCTGCAGGAGCGGTACCGCATCTGCAAATGGTGAATCGCAGAAGCGGAATCCAGTTTTAAGTGAGGAGTCACAGATGCGACCAGTATTCCGCAAAAGAGGGACTGCAGAAGTGATCCTAGGACCGCAGATGCGGTAACAACTGGCAGAAATATGAAATTTCGAGGGCCTAGTTTCAAAAGTTGAAAATTCGATTTGGAGTTCAGGAGAGGGCAATTTTGGGAGGAAATTTAAGAGGAGATCAGTGGATAACAATTCGTTAACCCTTCCTAGTTATATTCCATCAATTTATAATTAATTTCATCATTTAATTTCGGATTGGAGATGAAAATTGGGAAAAAGTTGGAAGAAAGTTCTTAGACCTAGAATTCCACTTTTGATTGGTAATTTGACCTTAGATTTGGATAATTTTTGTATGCATGAACTCGTAAGAGTATGAGGATTCTGAAAATATAAATTTTACCTAATTCTGAGACGTGGGCCCGGGGGCGTTTTGGTTATTATACCTAATTTCACGTATTAGCTTAGAATTTAATTGTAGATTCAGTTACTTGAGTGTTATTTATGAGTTTTATTCGGAACGGTGTATCACCTTGGTGTTCTCCTATCGTGTTTGTTAAGAAAAAGGATGGTTCTATGCGTATGTGTATTGATTATCGCCAGTTGAACAAAGTTACAGTTAAGAACCGTTATCCTTTTCCTCGTATTGATGATCTGTTTGACCAGCTTCGGGGCGCATGGGTGTTTTCTAAGATTGACTTGCGCTCAGGTTACCATTAGTTGAAGATTCGGGGGCCAGATATCCCGAATACTGCTTTGAGGACTCGGTATGGTCATTACGAGTTCCTTGTTATGTCATTTGGGCTGACCAATGCCCCAACAGCCTTTATGCATTTGATGCACAATGTGTTTCGGCCGTATCTTGACTTGTTCATCATTGTCCTTATTGATTATATTTTGGTGTATTCCCGGAGTCGGGAAGATCATGAGCAACACTTGAGGACTGTGCTTCAAACTCTAAGAGAGAAGAAGTTATATGCTAAGTTCTCGAAATGTGAGTTTTGGTTGGATTCAGTGGCAATCCTAGGCCACGTGGTGTCGAGTGAGGGTATTCAGGTGGATCCGAAGAAAATAGAGGCCGTGCAGAGTTGGCCTAGACTATCCTCAGCTATAGAGATCCGGAGTTTCCTTGTCTTGGCGGGTTATTACCGCCATTTTGTTGATGGGTTTTTATCGATTGCAGCCCCTATGACTAGACTGACCCAGAAGGGTGCTCCGTTCTAGTGGACGAATGAGTGTGAGGGGAGCTTTCAAAAGCTCAAGATAGTTTTGACTATAGACCTAATTTTGATACTGCCTACAGGTTTGGGATTTTATACGGTCTACTGTGATGCCTCGAGGATTGGCCTCGGAGCGGTGTTGATGCGGGACGGTAGGGTGATTGCCTACGCGTCCAGACAGTTGAAGGTACATGAGAAGAATTACCCTGTCCATGACCTTGAGTTAGCTGCCATTGTTCAAGCCCTGAAGATCTGGCGCCATTACTTATACGGGGTTTGTTGTGAGATTTATACTGACCATTGGAGCTTGCAGCACCTGTTCAAGCAAAAGGATCTAAATTTGCACCAGAGGAAATGGTTAGAGTTGCTGAAGGACTATGATATCACTTATCACCCGGGCAAGGCCAATGTGGTGGACGATGCTTTGAGTTGCCAGGAAGAGAGTTTGGGGAGTTTGGCTTATTTACCAGCATCGGAGAGACCTATGGCGATGGATGTTCAGGCCTTAGCCAGCCAGTTTGTAAGATTGGATCTTTTGAAGCCCAGTCGGGTTCTAGCTTACGTGCTTTCTCGGTCTTCCTTATTTTATCGTATGAGGGTGCGTCAGTATGATGACCCTCATTTGCTTGTCCTCAATTACAAGGTTTAGCACGGTGATACCAGAGACACGACTATTGGCGATTACAGTGTATTGAGGATACAGGGTCGGATTTGTGTACCCAATATTGATGGGCTTCGGGAGTTGATTCTAGAGGAGGCCCATAGCTCGAGGTATTCCATTCATTCGGGTGCTGCGAAGATGTATCAGGATTTGAGGCAGCAGTATTGGTGGAGGCGGATGAAGAAGGACATAGTTAGATTTGTAGCTCGGTGACTCAACTGTCAGCAGGTGAAGTATGAGCACCAGAGACCGGGTGGATTGCTTCAGCAGATAGAGATTCCGGAGTGGAAGTGGGAGAGGATCACCATAAACTTTGTAGTTGGGCTCCCACGAACTTTGAGAAAGTTCGATGCTATTTGGGTGATTATGGATTGGCTGACCAAGTCCTCTCACTTTATTCCTGTGTGTACTACTTATTCTTCGAAGCGGTTGGTGGAGATTGTACATCTGCATGGTATTCCAGTGTCCATCATTTCAGATAGGGGTACGTAGTTCACATCACGTTTTTAGAGAGCCGTTCAGCATGAGTTGGGTACTCGAGTAGAGTTGAGTACAATATTTCACCTTCAGACGAATGAATAGTCCGAGTGCACTTTTCAGATTCTTGAGGATATGCTTCGTGCATGTGTGATCGAGTTTGGAGGGTCTTGGGATTAGTTCTTACCATTGGCGGAGTTTACTTATAATAACAACTATCACTTCAGCATTCAGATGGCACCGTATGAGGCTTTATATGGTAGACGGTGTAGATCCCCAGTGGGTTGGTTTGAGCCGAGTGAGGCCAGATTATTGGGCACAGACTTGGTTTAGGATGCTTTGGAGAAGGTCAAGGAGATTCAGGATAGACTCCGTACAGCCCAGTCCAGACAGTAGAGTTACACGGACCAGAAGGTTTGTGATGTTTCCTATATGGTTGGAGAGCGAGTTCTGCTTCGGCTTTCGCCTATGAAGGGCGTTATGAGATTTGGGAAGAAGGGAAAGTTGAGTCCGAGGTTTATTGGGCCTTTTGAGATATTGAGGCATGTTGGGGAGGTTGCTTATGAGCTTGCCTTACCTCCCAGCTTGGCAAAAGTTCATCTTGTATTTCATGTCTCGATGCTCCGGAGGTATCACGGCGATCTGTCGCACGTGTTGGATTTCAGTTCAGTCCAGTTGGACAAGGATCTATCTTATGTTGAGGAGCCAATGGCTATATTGGACAGGCAGGTTAGAAAGTTGATGTCAAAGAACATTGCATCGGTAAAGGTTCAGTGGTGGGGTCAGCCGGTCGAGGAGGCGACCTGGGAGACCGAGCAGGATATGCGCAGTCGTTACACTCATATTTTCACTACTTCAGGTATGTCTCTATACTCGTTCGAGGACGAACGAATGTTTAAGTGTAGGAGGATGTGACGACCCGACCGGTCGTCTTAAGAATTTACGCCCCGATCCCCTATTAATTGCTTTCCCCGAGTTTATTTCTACTATTTTGATTTGCTAGTATGTTCGGTATCCCACACCTCAGTTCAAATCATAAATACGTACAGGGGATCTCCCGGGATACCGTCCCGTAGTCCCAAAGTAAAACACACAGTAGAAACACAACAATACTCAATTAAGCTCAATTTCGTATCAAGCAAACAGGTACTTCTAATCTAACATGCTTCACATAATTCAATTAAGGCAGTTTAAGCAAATAAAGAATTAAGTCAATTAGACATGTTTTTTCTATGTTAACAACATGCTTAAATTGCAAGTAAAATGAAACACGAAAAGGAACACAATTGAAATTACTTAAAGAAAACCGAATTTTCAACAATTAGCTCAAGTACGCACTCGTCACCTCACGTACAAGGCATTTCAAACATCAATATACCAAATCCTAAGGGGAAGGTCCCCCACACAAGGTTAGACAAGCCACTTACCTCGAACAGGCTCAATAATCAACCCGAGACCACGTTCTTGCCACGAGTACTCAACTCCAAATGGACCAAATCTATTCAATTCAATTGCATAATGTAAATAACACTTCAAGTAACTGATTCTACAATTAAATTCTAAGCTAATACGCGAAATTAGGTAAAATGACCAAAATGCCCTCGGGCCCACGTCTCAGAATCCAGCAAAATTTATATTTTCAGAATCCTCATACTCTCACGAGTTCATGCATACAAAAATTATCCAAATCTAAGGTCAAATTCCAAATCAAATGTCGAATTCTAAGTCTAAGAACTTTCTTCCAACTTTTCCCCAATTTTCATCTGCAATACGAAATTAAATGATGAAATTAACTATAGATTGATGGAATATAACTAGAAAGGGTTAAAGAATTGTTACCCACTGATCTCCTCTTCAATTTCCTCCCAAAATCGCCCTCTCCCGAGCTCCAAATCGAATTTCCAACTTTTGAAACTAAACCCTCAAAATTTCATATTTCTGCCCAGTTATTACCGCATCTGCAGTCCTGGGATCGCTTTTACGGTCCCGCTTTTGCGGAACACTGGTCACAACTGCGACTCTTCACTTAAATCCTGATTCCGCATCTGCGACTCACCATCCGCAGATGCGGTACCGCTCATGCGAAAAGCCTACTGCTTCTGCGGCTCCTGCTGAACCTCCCCATTTCCGCTTCTGCAATTAATCTGCCACTTCTGCAGCTACGCACCTACGGTCCCACACTTGCAGGTGTGGTTATGACAATCAAACAGCTGAAGCTGCAACTCCAAATCCCCAAAATCTTTCCGTCAACCATCCGAAATGATCCCGAGGCCCCCGGGAGCTCAACCAAACCTACCAACATATCCCATAACTTCATTCAAACTTGTTCTAATTTTCGGAACGCTCAAAACAACATCAAAACATATATTGTTCATCGGATTCAAGCCTAAGAATCCCAAAAACTCTAAAAATATGCTTTCGATCAAAAAGTCTATCAAACCTCGTCTAAATGACCTGAAATTTTGCGCACACGTCACATTCAAAACTACGGAGATACTCCAACTTTCGGAATTCCATTCCGACCCTCAGATCAAAATCTCACTATCGAACTAGAAACTTCAAAAATTTAACCTTTCGTCATATCAAACCTAAATTAGCTACGGACCTCCAAACACAATCCGAACACGCCCCTAAGCCTCAAATCGCCCAACGAAGCTAACGGAACCATCGGATTTCCATTCCGAGGCTGTCTTTACATTGTTCCAACTATGGTCAACTTTCCAACACTTAAGCTCTCATTTAGGGACTAAGTGTCCCAAAACTCTCCGAAATTCAAAACCGAACATCCCGGCAAATCAAAATAGCAGAAATAAACTTGGGGAAAGCAGTTAATAGGGGATCGGGGTGTAAATTCTTAAGATGACCGGCCAGGTCATCACATCCTCCTACACTTAAACATCCATTCGTCCTCAAAAGATCATAGAGACATGCCTGAAGTAGTGAAAAGATGAGGATAACGACTGTGCATATCCTACTCGGTCTCCCAGGTCGCCTCCTCGACCGGCTAACCCCGCCACTGAAACTTTACAGATGCAATGTTCTTTGACCTCAGCTTTCTAACCTGCCTGTCGAATATTGCCTCTAGCTCCTCAACATAAGATAGATCCTTGTCCAACTGGACCGAATTGAAATCCAACATGTGCGATGGATCGCTGTTATACCTCCGAAGCATCGGGCCATGAAATACCGGATGAACTCATGCCAAGCTGGGAGGTAAGGCAAGCTCATAAACAACCTCCCCAACACGCCTCAATATCTCAAAAGGCCCAATAAACCTATGACTCAACTTTCCCTTCTTCCTAAATCTCATAACGCCCTTCATAGGCAAAATCTGAAGCAGAACCCGCTCTCCAACCATATAGGAAACATCACGAACCTTCCAGTCTGCGTAACTCTTCTGTCTAGACTGTGCTGTACGGAGTCTATCCTAAATCACCTTGACCTTCTCCAAACATCCCGAACCAAGTCTGTGCCCAATAATCTTGCCTCAGCCGGCTCAAACCAACCCACTGGGGATCTACACCATCAACCATACAAAGCCTCATATAGTGCCATCTGAATGTTGGGCTGATAGCTGTTGTTATAAGCAAACTCCGCCAATGGTAAGAACTGATCCCAAGACCCTCCAAACTCGATCACACACACACGGAGCATATCCTCAAGAATCTGAATAGTGTGCTCGGACTGTCCGTCCGTCTAAGGGTGAAATATTGTACTCAACTCTACCCGAGTACCCAACTCATGCTGAACGACTCTCCAGAACCGTGATGTGAACTAAGTACCCCTATCCGAAATGATTGACACTGGAATACCATGCAAATGTACAATCTCCCGGATGTAAATCTCCGCCAATCGCTCTGAAGAATAAGTAGTACACACAGTAATTAAGTGAGCAAACTTGGTCAGCCGATCCACAATCACCTAAACAGCATCAAACTTTCTCAAAGTCCGTGGGAGCCTAACTACAAAGTCCATGGTGATCCGATCCCACTTATACTCCAGAATCTCTATTTGCTGAAGCAATCTACCCGGTCTCTGGTGCTTATACTTCACCTGCTGACAGTTGAGGCACCGAGCTACAAATCCAACTATGTCCTTCTTCATCCACCTCCACTAGTAGTGCTGTCTTAAATCCTGATACATCTTCGCGACACTCGAATGAATGGAATACTGAGAGTTATGGGCCTCCTCCAGAATCAACTCCTGAAGCCCATCAACATTGGGTAAATAAATCCGACCATGCATCCTCAATACACCGTCATTGCCAATAGTCACATTTCTGGCATTACCATGTTGAACCTTGTCCTTAAGGACAAGAAAATAAGGGTCATCATACTAATGCTCCCTAATACGATCAAATAAGGAAGACCGAGAAACCACGCAAGCTAGAACCTGACTAGGCTCCGAAAGATCCAATCTCACAAATTGGCTCGCTAAGGCCTGAATATCCATCGCCATAGGTCTCTCTGATTGCTGGTAAATAATCCAAACTCCCCAAACTCTCTGCCCGGTAACTCAAAGCATCAGCCACCACATTAGCCTTGCCTGGGTGATACAAACTAGTGATATCATAGTCCTTCAACAACTCTAACCACCTCCTCTGGCGCAAATTTAGATCATTTTTCTTGAACAGGTGCTGCAAGCTCCAATGGTCAATATAAATCTCACAAGGAACTCCGTATAAGCAATGGTGCCAAATCTTCAGGGCGTGAATAATAGCGCTAACTCAAGGTCCTGGACAGGGTAATTCTTCTCATATACCTTCAACTGTCTGGATGTGTAGGCAATCACCCTACCGTCCTGCATCAACACCACTCTGAGGCCAATCCTCGAGGCATCACAATAGACCATATAAGACCCCGAACCTGTAGGCAGTATAAAAATTGGGGCTGTAGTCAAAGCTGTCTTAAGTTTCTGAAAGCTCGCCTCACACTCCTCTGTCCACTGGAATGAAGCACCCTTCTGGGTCAGTCTGGTCATAGGGGCTGTAATCGATGAAAACCCCTCAACAAAACGATGGTAGTAACCTGCCAAGCCAAGGAAATTGTGGATCTCTATAGTTGAGGAGGGTCTGGGCCAACTCTGCACGGCCTCTATTTTCTTCGGATCCACCTGAATACCCTTACTCGACACCACGTGGCCTAGGAATGCCACTGAATCCAACCAAAACTCACATTTCGAGAACATAGGATATAACTTCTTCTCTCTCAGAGTCTGAAGCACAGTCCTCAGGTGCTGCTCATGATCTTCCCGACTCTAGGAATACACCAGAATATCATCAATAAATACAATGACGCACGAGTGAAGATACGGCCGAAACACACTATGCATCAAATACATAAAGGTTGCTGGGGCATTGGTCAGCCCAAATGACATAACAAGGAACTCATAATGACCATACCGAGTCCTGAAAGCATTCTTCGGGATATATGGCTCCCGAATCTTCAACTGATGGTAACCTGAGCGCAAGTCAATCTTAGAAAACACCCTTGTGTCCTGAAGCTGGTCAAATAGATCATCAATACGAGGCAAAGGATAACGGTTCTTAACTGTATCTTTGTTCAACTGGCGATAATCAATACACATACGCATAAAACCATCCTTTTTCTTCATAAACAAGACAGGAGCACCCCAAGGTGATACACTAGGCCTAATAAAACCCTTATCAAGCAATTCCTATAACTAATCCTTTAACTCCTTCAACTCAAGAGGAGCCATACGATATGGAGGAATAGAAATGGGCTGAGTGCCCGACAACAGATCAATGCCAAAATCAATATCTCTATCAAGCGGCATGCTTGGAAGATCAGGTGTAAACACATCGTAAAAATCCCTTACTACTGGAACTGAATCAACCAAAGGGGTATCAATACTAACATCTCTCACATAGGCTAAATACGCATCACACCCCTTCTCAACCATACGCTAAGATTTAAGAAAGAAATAACTCTACTGGGAGTGCGATCTAAAGTATCCTTCCACTCAACACGGGGTACACCTGGTATAGTCAGCGTCACGATTTTGGCGTGACAGTCAAGAATAGCATGATGGGGCGACAACCAGTCCATGCCCAAGATAATATCAAAATCTATCATGCTGAGCAACAATAAATCAACTCTGGTCTCAAAACCATTAAGAGCAACCAAACACAACCGATAAATGCGGTCCACAACAAGAGAATCTCCCACATGAGTAGAAACATAAATAGGGGAACTCAAAGAATCCTGAGATACACCCAAATGTAGAGCAAAATAAGAAGACACATAAGAGTAAGTGGAGCCTAGATCTAATAGAACCGATGCATCTCTGTGATAGACCAATATAATACTTGTGATGACAGAATCGGAGGCAACAACCTCGGTATAGGCAGGAAGGGCATAGTATCTAGCCTGGCCTACCCTTCTAGGGTGACATATACCTCCTCGACCTCCACCTCTGGTCGGTTGAGCAGGTGAGGTAGCAACTGGAGCTGTAACCGTAGCCTGAGAACTCTGCGGGGCGCACTGTGGCTCAGAAGTATGTGAAGGCGCACCCCTCCCAAGTCTAGGTCAATCCCTCACCATATGTCGTGTGTCACCACACTCAAAGAAAGCTCTGGGAGGACGTGGTGGTTGTGACTAGCTCGGGCCAGGTCTACTGGACTGACCTCTAAAAGCACCCCACGCAAGAGGCACACTAGATATCGAAGGTTCATAATAAGGCTCCTGAGGTCTAGGAGGAGATGGAATACAGTTGGCTGCTGGAAGAGCTGAATGGATAGGGCGACTCATATAACCCCTACCATGATGACCTACTGCTGGGGCACGGGCACCACAGAAATGGTCCAACTCTCGAGACCTCTTGGCCTCCCTTTCCTCTCTCTCCCTAGCATGCATACCCTCAATCCTTCTAGCAATGCTCACCACCTGCTGATAGGAAATATCCATCTCCAACTCATGAGCCATGCTAGACCTGATGCTGGGAATAAGTCCCTCAATAAACCGGCGAACCCTCTCGCGAATAGTAGAAACCAAGGTTGGGGCATGTTTAGCCAAACTATTGTAACAGACAACATACTTTGAGACAGTCATAGCACCTTAGCCCAAATGCTCAAACTCTGCATGCCATACGTCTTTGAGGCTCTGAGGAACATACTCTCTCAAGAATAGATCTGAACATTGAGTCCAAGTCAATGAAGCAACCTCATCTGGACTGTCTAACTCATAGGTGTGTTACCACTCATAGGCGGCCCCTCGAAGATGGAAAGTAGTGAAGGAAACCCTGCTCGATCCTAATATACCCATGGTTTGGACAATGCGGTAACACTCATCTATAAATACCAGAACATCATCCGATGCTAGACCACTGAATATAGAAGGCTTGTACTTCTTTAACCTCTCAAGCCTCAGCTCCTCATCCTCGAAAGCCGCTGCCTTGTCCTCAGGCTAATCTCGAATTGCAGGTTATGCATGAATAATCTCAGGGACCTGCTCAATATGCACTCGCTGCTCAGGAGTGCGGGCAGCGGGAGTTTGTGCTCCTCCCCCAGCCTGAGACGTAGCTTCAGCAAGGGGAAGCAACCCTGCCTGAGCTAAAGTGGTGTACATGCTCATGAACTGTGCTAGAGTCTCCTAAAGAGCTGGAGTAGTTGTAGCAGTAGGCGTATCAGGTGCCTGGACTCCGGCTAGAACTGTTGGTGGTACCTCGGCGGTAGCTTGCATAGGTGCTCTAGCTGCACCACGTGCACGTCCTTAGCCTCTACCCCGACCCCAGCCTCTGACGGCTGTAGTAGGGGGTGCGGGTGCCTGATCATCTCGAGTAGCGCGTGTCCTCACCATCTCTGAGAGAATAGAAGACAAAAGCTTAGAATTGTGATATCAAAATATCGTATAACAAGGAAATCAAATGAAGTGTAATTTTCCTAATAGTTAAATAGTCTCTCGTAGATAAGTACAGACATCTCCGTACCGATCAGAGAGACTCTAATAAACCGGCTTGTGATCCATGACTCCTATGAACCTAGAGCTCCAATACCAACTTGTCACAAGCCCGGTTCGCCCTCCGTGAACCATCGTGATGGCACCTAGTCGTAAGTCTCTACGACTAGGTAAGCCTAAAATGCGGAAGATAAACCAATTTGTAGAAGAATACAATTTAAAACAAAAATAATGTAATAGAACAACATTTTAAAGGTTCCGCTCGACATACAAAATATAACTCTCAAATCCAATATATATCTCTCCCAAAACCCAAAAACCCATGAATCACAAGCTAAGGATATTACATAGTGCTCTAACTCCAGAATAGTCTAAAACAAGTAAATACAGAAGGGCTGTAACTATAAGAGAGAATAGAGAGAGACTCCTCGGTCTACGGACGCGGTAGATATATCTCGAAGTCTTCGAAGGGTTGCCTCGCCTCAAAGATGGTAAGTATGAGTCAAGGTACCTGGATATGCACATGAAAAATATGTGCAGAAAGGGCATGAGTACACTATAATGGTACTCAGTAAGTACCAAGCCTAACCTCGGTCGGGTAGTGACGAGGAAGGTCAGGGCCCTACTGAGATAAAATAAAAATATAAGATATGACAGTATAAGATAAGCAGTACAGTCGAAAACTAACACTAAGAATTTAATACAGGAAAACAAGTAATTCAATAATTAAAACAGAGGCAAAAACAATCACAAGGAAATAACCGGGGATCACTTAGTATCCCGAGGATCTCTTAGTATCCTCAATATATGCCAGGGATCTCTTGGTATCCCGAGGATTTCTCGGTATCCTCAATATATATTAGGGATCTCTTGGTATCCCGAGGATCTCTTGGTATCCTCAATATACGTGCCGGGTATCTTTCGGTATCCTGCACCTTAGTTCAAATCATAAATACGTACATGGAATCTCCCGGGATGTCGTCCCGTAGTCCCAAAGTAAAACATATAGTAGCAACACAAGAATACTCAATTAAGCTCAATTTCGTATCAAGAAAATAGGTACTTCTAATCTAACATGCTTCACATAATTCAATTAAGGCAGTTTAAGAAAATAAAGAATTAAGTCAATTAGACATGCTTTTTCTAAGTTAACAACATGCTTAAATTGCAAGTAAAATGAAACAGGAAAAGGAACACAACTGAAATTACATAAAGAAAACCGGATTTTCAATAATTAGCTCAAGTACGCACTTGTCACCTCACGTACAAGGCATTTCAAACATCAATATACCAAATCCTAAGGGGAAGGTCCCCCACACAAGGTTAGACAAGCCACTTACCTTGAACCGGCTCAATAATCAACCCAAGACCACATTCTTGCCACGAGTACTCGACTCCAAATAGCCCAAATCTATTCAATTCAATTGCATAATGTAATAACACTTCAAGTAACTGATTCTACAATTAAATTCTGAGCTAATACGCGAAATTAGGTAAAATGACCAAAATGCCCCCGGGACCATGTCTCGGAATCGGGTAAAATTTATATTTTCAGAATTCTCATACTCTCCCGAGTTCAGATATACCAAAATTATCCAAATCTAAGATCAAATTCCTAATCAAACGTCAAATTCTAGGTCTAAGAACTTTCTTCCAATTTTTCCCCACTTTTTATCTCCAATCCAAAATTAAATGATGAAATTAACTATGGATTGATGGAATATAACTAGAAAGGGTTAAAGAATTTTTACCCACTGATCTCCAACTATACGGAGGGCGAACCGGGGTCGTGACAGGTAGTCTGAGTCCCAACTATCCATTGTACTTGTGAACATGCCAATGACATAAGTGTGGGGTAGTTATCCCGTTTGGCTTTGCTTTTTGTTTTAAGTGTTATGGTTAATTGTGTTCATCTTTTGCATGTACAATGGCTCGTTATCCAAGTAAGCGTGTCAACACTAGTTCCTCTATAGTGGCCTCAAGTAGTAGGAGAGGAGGTAGGCGGGCAGAACCCGCTGCCCTAGTGAAAGAGGAGATAGAGCAAATTGACCCTGATACAGACATGGTCCTTAAGGGGCAAGTTTGGTATTTAGGTTGTCCCAGCTCACAATAGAAATTGGTTTATGACCTTTGTCCCTGCTGTGAACCCGGATGCCGAGGTTGCAATTGATGATGGGAAGTTATCTCAGAAGTATTCTTTGATCTACAACAACATTTGAGCCCTGGGCTTTGATAGTTTGTTATGTCTCAGTGATGCAATTAACATGAACTTAGTTAAGGAGTTCTACAACCTGAGGCTAGTTTGGATGCTATGTACCAAGTATAGGTGCGAGACAAAGTGATCATATTTTCAACCAGGTTATGGGATTCACAGAGCACTCTCACAAGTTGTTCCAGAGGTTTCTTCGTCGCCCTAACTATCCTAACATTTGACACCAGCTGTGTGGACTTAAATTTGTAGCTACATGGATGTGGTATACCAATAAATGTCACAAGGATATGGAGAAAGGGACATTCCAGCGTCCGGTCAAGGTTCTTTTGCGGTTGATAATGCCAAGGTTATTCCAACTCAGAGTGACACTGATGTATCGTGAAGGTTTGTTTGATATATGCCTTCCTGACCTGGATGAAGTTCGATTTCGAGAAGGTCAGGCTTGAGAACTAGCTAGAGTGCGACCTTATAGGACCTACCGCTTGTTCTACATGAGTATGATCACTCGGCTACTGAGGATGCACCACGTAGAGGAGGAGCTTCACTATGATCGAATGATTCCTATGTTGTGGCATATTAAGGCCTTTGATGTTATGTATGTGATAGACCCTGCTACTGCTACTATGGACCAGAGGATTATTCATGTTGAAACATTGCGGCTGATGTTCGCTTATATGCACCTTCGCGCTGATATGAGGATGGTTGACTTGGCTGAGTTTCAGCAAGATCATCCCCTCTCTACTATCACATAATAGTGGTTGGGTCTGGCTGAGGGAGTGGAGCTGCCACCTAGCAAGGATGTGAACTACGTGCCCTTTGATAATGAGGAGTATTTGTGCACCTTCGAGGGTACATATTATAATTAGGCTGAGGGCCTCAAGGAGTCACCTTTTTCACCTTTTTGATCTATTTTTTGCTTTCATTAGACAATGTTTGGTCTATAATAAACTTAACTCTAGTTCTGACGGCATGCAATAGTTAGTAATTGCAATTGTTTAATTTTTACTCTTCCCGGTGATGGATTTCTCGATTGTCTTCTTGAGGGATTTGAAGTTGAATGAGAAAAGTACAAAAAAGTCAAAAAAAAAAAATTAAAATCTAAAAATATTACTTTTATTTCTATTTTACTTTCTTAGATAGTATAATAATTCCCGTTTAATTTTTCTTTATGGTGCGGTTCTTTTCCGAGGGTTTTACTTGAACCGGGGTGGAGTTATTTTTTTTATTTTTGTAGGAAGAAAGAATCTTGAGACATTGTGCTAGTTGAAAGCAATTATAACGACCCAACCGGTTGTTTTAAGCTCTAGCTCATTGTTCAGCAGTTTGAGGCCCTGAGCAGCTTCACTTCAGGTATTATGACTTGTATGCATGGTCGGATTTGAATTTTGCGAAGTTCGGAGTTGATTTGGAAAGAAAATCCTCATTTCGGAAGCTCTAAGTTGAAAGAATTGACTAAGATTAGGTTTTTGAGTAAACGGCCTCAGAATTGGGATTCGAAGGTTCCAGCAGGTTCATATGATGATTTCGGACTTGGGCGTATGTTCGGATCAGGTTTTGGAAGACCCGGGAACGTTTCGGCACCTATTGTGGAAGTTAGCATTTTTGGAAAAATTTCATAAGTTTAGGTTGAAGTGCATTTCAATGTTATCAATGTCTGTTTGGGATTCTGAGTCTGGGAATAGCTCCGTATAGTGATTCTGATGTTAGGAGCGCAACCAGAAGTGAATTCGGAGGTCCGTGGGTCATTTTGGAGTCATTTGGCTAAAGATAGAAATTTGAAAGTTTTTGAGAAGTTTGACAGGAAGTGAACTTTTTGATATCGGGGTCGGAATCTGATTCCGGAAGTTTGAATAAATCCTTAATATCAAATATGACTTGTGCGCAAAATTTGAGGTCCATCAGACGGGATTTGATAGGTTTCGACATCGAATGTAGAAGTTTGAAATTCTAAAGTTCATTAAGCTTGAATTGGAGGGTGATTCATGTTTTCGATGTTGTTTGATGCGATTTGAGGCCTCGAGAAGGTCTATGTTATGTTAGAGGACTAGTTGGTGCGATTAGACGGGGTCCCTAGGGCCTCGGGTTTGTTTCAGGGTAGTTTTGGAGCATTTCGGGTTATTTTGGAACTGCTGTTTGCTGGTGTCTGGTTTCCTTCTTCGCAAACGCAAAGGGAGTTCCACGTTCTCCAAGAGGAGTAGATGGGGCTGCTGAGTTTAGACTTCGCGAACACGACCAAGGCTACGTGAACGAAAAGGAGGTAAGGGAGAGTTGGGCCCAAGTCCATTTGGCCTACGCGAACGTGTAGAGGACAACGCGAACACGATGGGTCTGGGCAGCTGGCTTACACGAACGCGATCAGTGGGTCGCGAACGCGGAGAAGGATTTTCTGAGCATGAAATTTCTGAGCTTCGCAAACGCGAGGGATGTTCTGCGTTCGCGATGAAGGGCGTATGGGCAGTGTTCTTTTAAAATCAAAGTTTTGGCTCGTTTTCACTTCATTTCTTCCATGGGAGCGATTTTGGAGCAACTTTGGAGTGCCATTTTCATCACCAAGCATGAGGTAAGTGATTTCTACTAGTTTTGAGTAAATACAAGATTTATATATGGATTTAGACAAGGAAATTTATAGAAATTTGGGGATTTGAGGAAAACCTAGAAATTTGTATCCTTGGATTTATACTACGATTTTGGACATGAAATTGAGAGTAAATTATATATTTGAGTTCGTGAGGTTATGGGTAAACTTTATCTTTGAAAAGTTTCGGAATCCGGGCACGTGGGCCGGAGGGCGTATTTGCCAACTTTTCGATCGGGGTTAGGAATTGTTATAAATTAGATTATTATGAGTAGTTGATCATATATTAATCGATTTGCATAATTATTGGCTAGTTTTGGAGTGTTGTGCATCAATTTGAGTCCTCGCAAGGGCGTGGAATGCCGGTTATGGAACTTCGGAGCAAGGTGAGTCTCCTTTCTAAGTTTGTAAGAGGGAATTGTCCCCATAGGTGAATTAATTGGATTTGTGCTTCTATTTGTGGGGGCTACGTACGTACGAGGATACGAGAGTCCGTGTGTAGCTACTATTATGTTTAAGTCCGGGTAGTCTAGGACCCAAAAGCATGCTATACTTGGAATATTTGTAATCTTATTGACAGTTTGAATTGCTTAAATCACATCGAATTAGTAAATGAATTTCTGAAAAGATTAAGAATTCATTTTCTTAAATTGTTAAAAGAGAATTAGCTTTTCATTGGATAATTATTCCCCGATGACTTCTTGAATGACTGTCTGTGTGTGTTAAATTTTGGAGCCGGCCGAACGCCTCGGCAGACTAAATAGATGCATCTATGTTCGCACCATTCCACCATCTCGCAGTGCACAGTTTAAATATTTGTTAGATCTGGTCGTACGACCTTGGCATGATTTGTGCATGCTTGTAATGCTTGCTTGAGATTTACTAGCTGATATCGCCTCCCTGGTCTAAGATAAATTGATAAATAATAGATTATGAATTTGGAGACTTCTTAATATAAAAAAAAGGGAATGTTTATTTGTTTCTCGACTTACTTGAATTTATTGTCGTTTTTAATAAATCCTCGATTATTCGCATTATTAATATATATTTATTGGACCACTAATAAGTGTTGAAGTCGACCTCTTGTCTCTACCTCTTCGATATTAGACGGGATACTCATTGGGTACACGTTGTTTTCGTACTCATACTACACTTGCTGTGCATATTTGTTGAATAGGTTCATGTGCGGCTAGTGGCATAGCGGCATGGTTGATATGGAGACTTAGGTGAGCTGTATTTGTTGAGACGACCCGCAGCCAGCAAAGTCCCCTTCAGAGTATTGTATTGTACCTTCATTTCTGTCCACTTTGTATTCCGGACAGTTACTGTATTTTATTTTATTCCTAGTAAATGCTCATGCACTTGTGAGACTAGGTTCTGGGATGATTATTGGGTATCTTGTATTTACTTCTAAATATTTTTTTTATTTACATTGTAAAGATTATCTTTAATTAGTAAAACTGAAAGAAAAATCATAGTTTTCAATTTTTTTTAAAACGAGAATTTGATTAAGTATGTTGGTTGGCTTGCCTGACAGCAGTGTCCGGTACCATCATAATCCTTAGTGGATTTTGGGTTGTGACAACATAGTATCAGAGTACTAGGTTCCCTTAGGTCTTACGAGTCTTGAGCAAGTCTAGTAGAGTCTCACGGATCGGTACGGAGACATCTGCACTTATCTTCGAGAGGCTACAGGGCTGTTAAGAGTACTTCCCTTCTTGATTCCTCATCGTGCGATTTGATTCCTTTGAGGCTTATGCCCTTATTTCCTTCCTACTCAATCTTATGCGACGCAAAACGCTTATTATAAATCGAGAATTGAAGAATTCTAGTGGCGCTACAAGATGTGGTGTAGCATAATACTCCCTTCATAGTGGATTGGGCTATTATCGTCACCTGGCGGAAGGATATTCTATCCTGTCAGCTCGGTAGATGCACTTTTGAGAGCTTTGAGGTTATACGCAGATTGCTATGATTGCTCATGATTGGTTATCGCACAGTATTGACGTGATAATAGGATACTTGCCTATGTGTTGGGGCAATGAATAACTTGGAAGGACGTCTACTCAGTGCATGATTCAGAGATTCGGTATTTCATTTCCGGCGGAGGAAAAGCAGTTGGCCTATAAATTTCCAGATTTGGATTGATGGAGTAATGAAACTGGTGTTTTCAAGTGTGGTGGAATTTTCATCTGCGATGTGGTATCGTCATCCTCAATTGGATGTGTTAAGTTCGCCGATGTTATGATCTTCTACGATTCGCTTTTGGGGCATGTTATTGTGCAAAATTATTGGAGAAGTGGCTGTCATATATCTCGGGGTGCAGTGGTTCAGGATTGAATGAGTGTTTTTAATGTTGACGGCTCGAGAAAAGATGATCTTCAAAAAAGTTTAAAGTTAGTAATGATTTGCTGGCTCGAATGTTACAGGGATAGAGATTGAATTAGAGCAACAACTGAGCAGCAAAGGATGAGGAAGGACATGTAGGAAGTGTCAGGCGGTGGTTAAATTTTCTAGAAGGTCAAGCATAAGAAGCGAAGGTCGAGTAGCTGATTAAAGGAGTGAGTTCCGCCATACTTGGTTTGATTTCTTTTTAGGGAAAAATCGATCCAAACCGAATCATGAACACCCCTAGTACAGAGATAGTTTTTAGAAACTCAGATGTGGTCATATTAGTGAAGTTCGGTGTGCTGATGTAACAAAGTATCAACTATTCTGCTCGTAATTTCTTAATATCAACTCAATGTTGTTTTATGTTTAAGAAAATCTTACCTCATCAATAAAAAAATGTTTCAACTACTCTGCTTATAATATAGTTTTAGTATAGGGTATACATGTCAAAATTGAATCTTGGCCAGTGAAAAAACGAAGAAATTGACAGAAGGTAAGAGAAGTTTGGCTGGGGTTAAATTTATGTGTTCAGAGAAGTTTGAAAAACTGAGTGCAATATTGAGATTGGAGTTATAATACTAATATAAAAAATAGAAAGTATTAGTAATATGTTAATTTACCAATAAGAGGAAACTACATATAGAAGCCAGTCAATGCAATGAAGAATTAGTTTGAAGCAGAGAATAAACTATATTGGCCAAGATGAAAGACTTAAAAGACTTTAACTAAAGTGAGGTCATTTTTTGGAGGAAACCACAATTGAATTGTTCTGAGAATATTTATTATTAGTCTATCAAAGAGAATGAAATATGTAGGAAAATAGATTAGTGATAATGAGTTAGAAAACAAACTAAAAATTTATAGTAATAAATTGAGAAATTTAAGACAATTATATCTCTCTATGATAACTTTGGTATTGTGAATTTGGGATATCGTATTCTTATAACAATTTCATAGTTCTGCTGAATTTCTCTTTCGTTGAATGAAGCAAGCTACAATGCCAGAAAACAACAACCATATTACATAACTATAATAACATTTAGTCCATAGTCAATATGTAGAATAATATAAGGAAATTAAATATTTAATTTTAGTTGCTTTGTTCTTTCTCTTTGGTTAATTTGTTTGTTCGGATAAAGATGATGCGTGAAGAATGCTTAATTAGAAATGTTGTTTGGAAAAAATTTAATGTAGTAGAGAAAGAACAAAGCAATGTTATTTTATTCTTCAATTTGCCATAAAGTGGGAGAGTGGCGGAGTTGCATATGGATTTTGTGGTAGGATGACTATGCACCCTGGAGGAGAGTTTGGAATGATTCGGGAATGTTAATGGACAGTGGTTGGGTCTACGGATTTAATTTGAAGTATTGGCTATTATGCGGCGGGAGGTTGGATATGACAAAAGGGAGTTGCTTGATCTGAAGAAGGATGCAACATGACTTGGGATGGGAAGATATTGTTGTACATTTAGTTAATGTCCACGAGGAGTGAATGGACTTGTGCAGCTGGTGGATGAGCACAGGCTCGGGATGGATTATTGATGTCTTAGTAATTGTACCCCGTGCAACAATGTTGGAAGATGTCGGCGCGTAGTCTCTATATTTGGGGGATGTCTCCTATGAGCAGATCAGTGGTCGCTTGGTTGGCAAAGCTTCGACAAAGGATTCTATTAACTACCCGGTAAGAGGTATAATATGTGAATGTTGCTAGGGATTCAAAGTGTTCATGAAATGCTAAAGGAAGGATTTTGAGGAGTCTGGCGGTTTAATTTTGCAAGGTCATGTCAATAATAGATAAAGAATCTTGGTGGGTTCCAAAGTGGTGTAATAGTGGCTTCAAGCTAAGTGGGAGAGTCCCACCACCTACGGTTGGATTGTCTAGTCGCCTATTTGTGAGATTTCTAGTTATCAGCATATTAATGGGTTACCGCGACTAAAGAAAGAGGAAATCAGTAGTAATTGAGCAAGGGAATTGAAGAATGTGTTCTATAATTAGCATCATCGACTTATGATTCAGGCTTGGGGAAGACTCAGGAATTTCGCTTTGCGTAGAGGTGAGTTGCAAGGAAGGTGATTCGGCCGGGTGCATCTTTGAGGAGGGGGTCATGTGCTAGCAGAGCCTTGCAATTGATTATATTCGGGACCATATCAGAGTGGGTGACTCTCAACAACGGTCCTAGTGCATCCAAAGGTTAAAGTATAATGTCTAAAGATTTTGAGTCCATAAGTATGGTTAAGAATCGAGCTTTTCACAGTGGATTATGATAAGAGAATCGGAATGTTCTATGAAACTTTCGGCTTGTAGTGTAGCATTTGAAGGAATGGGAGGAAACAGACTTCAGATCCATAGCGAGATTATCGGAATGGGTATACCGATTGAGGATGCGGATATGCACATAAGGAAGGTAAGAGATAGTTCATAGGATTTGAGACAGCATGGTCTCGTGATTCAAGGTCACTCAGGGTGAGAGCGGATGGAGTGTGTTATGTGTCAAATTGAGTTATTATTATTACTGAGGCAGTTGAGGATAAATTAGAAGAGGTTGGATTGGTTAGCCGTGGTTGAATTGCCATGCTGGTGGCAGTGATCAATTCCTTCAGTGTGATTAAGTAATGCATGTGATTGGTGACAGTACGTGTGAGGCTTGACGACCGTCGTGATTGATCCTATTTTGGAAGTATTCAACTATTATGACCTGTTATGGGTAGGCAGATCTCTAAAGAGCTATGGTGGCTTAGACCACTACTTGAGGATTTACATGTCCTAGAATTATAAGGATTCACTCGCGTGATGCTATAGTTCTCCTGAAATAAGTTAAGTGAAAAGTTTTTATATGATGAAGTATTAATCTATTAGTGGTCCAGGAGTTATGATAAAATTCTGGTGCTATCGCATATTGGCGTGGTAGGTGCGGTGAGTGGTATGGAATTTGAAAGTGAGGATCAAGGTTGCAGTTCGGTATTGACACGGATGTCACGAGCTCGGATGAGCAGGAAAGGGATTTGAATGTTTAGAATAATCTGGCATTGTCTTCCACGTCACTTGAGATCGGTATTTTGTGAAAAAGGCTTGCATCCTGGTTAAGGATTCCTGATTGTTTTTCAACATTAGTGTGGCTGGTGGTTTGGATGTACAGACCTGTTATCTGTTACGGAAGGCCGTGGGAGCGTGCTCCACGGGAAGGTTTTATAAGTGTGGCATATAGTCACTTGATTGATTGAAGAATTAACCCAAGTATGAAGGTTGTGGTGATATCGTTAATTTGAGAATTTATGGTTTGAGGGCACTCCGTTTATGGGTTATGGACTGTGGAGGATTGCTACAGTTGTGATGGTTGTTCTTGTGTGTTATGGAAAAAAGGGGGTTATTATGGACCCCAGGAAAGATTATTAGCCTAGTTCGGTACGATCAAAATCGACTTGAGGTCTGTGGATGGATTCAAATATGAATACGGGATCTGTATCAGGCCAGATGTGTTCATTCGGCAATGCGCTCCTTATGGAGGAGTATTTGGGCGTTGGATGTTATTTCTTCATCGGCTGTTTCATGTAATGCTATATTGTGCCATGTGAGTTTCAAGACGGCTCGATAAATCCCTTATGTGTTGAGGATCCACGCAGTGATGGAGTTATGTGAGCAGGATGGCCCTTGAGATTTAGATCATATATCGCACTTCAGTTGTGCTTGGATTTTGTAGCTTATGGAACTATTTGTCTCCCCAGGGATGGTATTATGCACTTAGCGTGCTTGTGGCCGACATTCGGTATTTTGTAGTAATGAGCAATTTAGCTCGGTGTGTATCTTCTTATGTGAATTTCATGTATGGATCAGGTGGCATGCCTCCATGGGTATGTTGTTTGGATCGGGTTGCACGCCGCAACATTGTGATATTGAGTACAGTTCCCTATGTCTATTTTTATGTTCTTTGTTTCCCATTTTTTTAGGAAAGCTCATTTTAGCTGTGTGAGTTGAGTAGTCCCTTCCGGAGTTCATTTCCTTTATGTATCATGTTCGAATTGGTAGCCTATTGGCACATTGTGGTAGCATATGAGACTTTTGGTCATGACTGGGGTGGCTTGTTGCCTGAGCAGTTTGTACTAGGTGAGACAAGGTTATTGGATTTAGGATCAGTGCGATCGGATTATATATTAAAGAGCAAATACCATTATTTGGTTCAGAATGAGGTAACGATATTTGTCAGAAGTATAGACCCAACAGCTTGTCGGCTCAGCAGTTGGTTATGAATTATTCACATCTCTTCCGTTGTGGCAGTATTGTAAGAATTGGAATGAGACTTATACATGTCATGAGGTGCATTGGGAGCATCAGATTCGGGGAATGTTAGTTGTTATGATCAGAGAATGTTAATATGGTTCTGTGGAGGATGTGGTGCATGGTGAGAATTCGGCAAAGGTACTCAGTCATGTTCTGGCTCACCGTGTAGTGATTGATATGGTGTTCAAATATTGGAAGCAGGCCTCGTAGAGAATTTCGGATATCGAAACTGGGTTCTAAGCTTATTTGTTGAATAAAGGAGAATATTTTCAGATTTGATCAAGTTAATGTGCTCAACTGAGCTGTGGTAGCACGGGTAGGTGCTCAATGTGTTAAACAGTGATTTCAGAAAGCTCCAGTACAATACTCAGCACGTTCGAGGACGAACGTATGTTTAAGTGGAGAGAATGTAACGACCCGACCGGTCGTTTTAAGCTCTAGTGCGTCGTTCAGCAGTTTGAGGCCATGAGCAGCTTCACTTCAGGTATTATGACTTGTATGCATGGTCGGAATTAATTTTCGGTAAGGTAGGAGTTGATTTGGAAAGAAAATCCTCATTTCGGATGCTCTAAGTTGAAAGAATTGACTAAGATTGGATTTTTGAGTAAACGACCTTGGAATCAGGATTCAAAGGTTCCAGCAGGTTTGTATGATGATTTCAGACTTGGGCGTATGTCCGGATCGGGTTTTGGAAGACCCCGAAACGTTTCGGCACCTATTGTAGAAGTTTAGCACTTTTGGAAGAATTTCATAAGTTTGGGTTGAAGTGCATTTCAGTGTTATCAATGTCCGTTTGGGATTCCGAGTTTTGGAATAGCTCCGTATAGTGATTCTGGTGTTGGGAGCACAACCGGAAGTGAATTCGGAGGTCCGTGGGTCATTTTGGACATTTGGCTAAGGATAGAAATTTGAAGGTTTTTTAGAAGTTTAACAGAAAGTGGACTTTTTGATATCGGGGCTGGAATCTGATTCCGGAAGATGGAGTAGATCTGTAATGTCAAATATAACTTGTGTGCAAAATTTGAGGTCCATCGGACGGGATTTGATAGGTTTCGACATTGAATATAGAAGTTTGAAATTCTAAAGTTCATTAAGCTTGAATTGTAGGGTGATTCATGATTTTGATATTGTTTGATGTGATTTGAGGCCTCAAGCAGGTTCGTGTTATGTTATAGGACTAGTTGGTGTGATTAGACGGGGTCCCGGGGGCCTCAGGTGTGTTTCGAGGTGGTTTCGGAGCATTTCGGGCTGTTTTGGAATTGCAGTTTGTTGGTGTATGGTTTCCTTCTTCGCTAACGCAAAGGGAGTGTCGTGTTCGCAAAGAGGAGTAGATGGGGCTGCTGAGTTTAGCCTTCGCGAACGCGACCAAGTCTACGCGAAGGAGGTAAGGGAGAGCTGGGCCCAAGGCCATTTGGCCTACGCGAACGCGTAGAGGATAACTCGAACGCGATGGGTCTGGGCAGCTGGCTTTCGCGAACGGATCAGCGGGTCGCGAATGCAGAGAAGGGTTTTCTGGGCTTGAAATTTCTGAGCTTCGCGAACGCGAGGGATGTTCAGCATTCGCGATGAAGGGTCGTCTGGGCAGTGTTCTCTTAAAATCGGAGTTTTGGCTCATTTTCATTTCATTTCTTCCATGGGAACCGATTTTGGAGCAACTTTGGAGTGCCATTTTCATCACCAAGCATGAGATAAGTGATTTCTACTAGTTTTGAGTAAATACAAGGTTTATATATGGATTTAGACAAGGAAATTTGTAGAAATTTGGGGATTTGAGGAAAACCTAGAAATTTGTATTCTTGGATTTATACCACGATTTTGGACATGAAATTGAGAGTAAATTATATATTTGAGTTCATGAGGTTATGGGTAAACTTTATCTTCGAAAAATTTCGGAATCCGGGCAGGTGGACCCGAGGGCATTTTCGCCAACTTTTCGATCGGGGTTATGAATTGTTATAAATTGGATTATTATGAGTAGTTGATCATATATTAATGGATTTGCATAATTATTGGCTAGTTTTGGAGCGTTGTGCATCAATTTGAGTCCTCAGAAGGGCATGGAATGCTGGTTATGGAACTTCGGAGCGAGGTGAGTCTCCTTTCTAACCTTGCAAGAGGAAATTGTCCCCATAGGTGAATTAATTGGATTTGTGCTTCTGTTTTGGGGGCTACGTACGTACGAGGTGACGAAAGTCCGTGCGTAGCTACTATTATATTTAAGTTCGGGTAGTCTAGGACCCAAAAGCATGCTATACTTGGAATATGTGTAATCTTATTAACAGTTTGAACTGCTTAAATCACATCGAATTAGTAAATGTATTTCTGAAAAGATTAAGAATTCATTTTCTTAAATTGTTAAAAGAGAATTAGCTTTTCTTTGGATAATTATTCCTCGATGACTTCTTGATTGACTGTTTGTATGTGTTTAATTTTGGAGCCGGTCGAACGCCTCAGCAGATTATATAGATGCATCTATGGTTCGCGCCATTCGACCCTCTTGCAGTGCACAGTTTAAATATTTATTGGATCGAGCCGTACGACCTCGGCATGATTTGTGTATGCTTGTAATGCTTGCTTGAGATTACAAACTGATATTGCATCCCTGGTCTGAGATAAATTGATAAATAATAGATTATGAATTTGGAGACTTCTTAATATAAAAAAGGAATGTTTACTTGTTTCTCGACTTACTTGAATTTACTGCTATTTTTAATAAATCCTCGATTATTCGCATTATTAATATATATATATATAGACCACTAGTAAGTGTCGAAGTCGACCTCTCATCTCTACTTCTTCGAGATTAGACGGGATACTCATTGAGTACACGTTGTTTTCGTACTCATACTACACTTGTTGTGCATTTTTGTTGCACAGGTTCATGCGTGGCTAGTGGCTTAGTGGCATAGCGGCATGGTTGATATGGAGACTTAGGTGAGCTGCATTTGTCGAGATGACCCGTAGCTAGCCGAGCCCCTTCAGAGTATTGTACCGTATCTTCATTTCTGTCCACTTTGTATTCCGGACAGTTACTGTATTTTATTTTATTCCTAGTATATGCTCATGCATTTGTGACACTGGGTTCTGGGATGATTATTGGGTATCTTGTATTTACTTCTAAACATTCTTTTCACATTGTAAAGATTATCTTTAATTAGTAAAATTGAAAGAAAAATCATAGTTTTTAATTTTTTTTAAAACGAGAATTTAATTAAGTATGTTGGTTGGCATACCTGATAGCTTTGTCTGGCTCCATCACGATCCTTAGTGGATTTTGGGTCGTGACAGCAATTTTCGTAGACTTTGTGTGCCTCGAAAGCGGTGAGTACCGTAGTGTGGCACTTAGGTTGAGTTCTTACTCGTGTATAATTGCCTTAATTTGTTTGATTTCGACTTTGCTTAACTGCTTTGACTAGAGAGTCGGGATAGATCCGATCTTAAGTGAGTTATGGGCTAATGTGTGTGTGAGCTTTTTGTTGATACTCTATGCATATCAGTTGATATCTAGAACTTGCATGTGTGTTTGCAAAGGAAAATAGCAGTCTTATTCAGTCTAGGATGTGATAGAGGCATTTTTTTGTTGAGACAGATATATCATTTTATCCACCTAATTAATAGGTATCTTAGTTAGCCCTTTTGAGCTTGTACTCTTATTTTTTTGGAAATCACATTACAAGTTTGACCTCTTTGATTGAATTGGTAATCTGTTTGAACTTTTTACCTCTCTTGAATACTTGAAATTGTTATGAGCTTGTTAAAAGCTAAGTGAAGGCGTGGTTGGGTTTTTGAGTGAAACTAAGAAAAATAGAGAAAGGCACATTGTTTGAAAAATTTTTAGAGCCACTTGTAAGGAATTGAAAGAAAATATTGAAGTTGCTTGAGGAAAAAAATATAACTTTGAAAAGAAAAAAAAGGAGTTTGTGTATGTATTAGAAAGAAAAATAATTGATTCCTTGCTAATGATAGTTCTCATCGTGTTGTGCTTAAAGACATTGGAACCTTTCAAGTTAAGAAGATATTTTGGAGTTGTATTGAATAATTTGGAGCCTTAAAGTCTGAGCAAAAGCCAAAGAAATTAAACTGGAATCACGTCCAGAGGTCGAGGATCAAGTCTGAATATCAAAAGATGAGGGAAAACCCCACACTGATAAATTTGCACTAACGCACGACGGGGCGGTGCATTTGGTGAATCTTTATCAGAATCAGCTATCTGATATCCCTATTGGCGTGCTGCATGGAGTGTCGTAGGGCACATCGCACATGTGCATTTTTGTTAGAATATTTTCCCACATCTTGGAAAGAGTAGTTCCATCCGAACCTGCTTCTACATGGTATAAATATACCAAAAATATGATTTTAAGGGGATTTTTGACCTACAGAATATTGGTAAAGCATTAGAGACTCTAAGGCGCAAGAATTCATCATTCTTCCATCAACTCAATACTCGAGTTTGGATTGAATTCGTGTTTTCTTACTTAACTTTATCTGTGATGATTTCTCCTACTGTTATGAATTAGTTTTCCCTTAGGATTTTGATAGAAATGGTGTATTGATAATTTGATTAGGGATTCGATTCTTGACAATTGCTTGGCTTAATTGATGGAGTTTTAAATTGTATTGTGAAGTTATTTATTATTTTACTTAATCAAAGAAGGAGTTTGATATTGAATTTCTTTACATCTCATGCTCTAATTTAAATTCGCGATTCTTCTAGGTAATCGAAAGAGCCTCTTGAATTATTAATTAAACTAGAAAATAGAAAAATATTCGTGATAAGTTACCCTTTAGACTGAAACCATCATTATATTCATAGCAAGTGTTCAGAGTGCTTCAAGTGGGAAATAAAGTTTAATCGAAAGAGAAACCTTAACTTCAAGTGTATTCTAATTATTTGGTGAATTCGTAAGAATTGGCAGTATTATAGAGTGAACTAATTCAAGAGATGGATCTCGAGGTAATTGTAGTACACTTGTCTAGTCAATTACCCTTATTTCAAGAGCTAGTGAATTCGTGAGAATTGGCAGTGTTATAGAGTAAACTAATTCAAGAGCTGGATCTCGAGGTAATTGGCGTACACCTGTCTAGTCAATTATCCTTATTTTTCCCACTAATACTTATGTGTTGCTCGGCTCTTGTTCCGTGATACAATTGATATTCGCTTTGCTTTTAGTAGTTAATTGTAGTTGATAATATTTGAATCAAAGTGTTAATGATCATGGATAGCATGTAGCTGAAAATTATTCGAACAGTGTTTAACTCCAATTCCTATGGAGATAATAATTATACTATACTATTTTTGACTAGCGAACATTAATTTTGTGTTGTGTTTTTCGCTCGTCAAAGTGTCACGTACACAATATCTTGCCAATTTTATTAGATATAGTAATTGAGGCTAAGTGACTTTGGGTACGTGCTATAGTTAGGGTTGTCAATGGTGGTTTGGTAGTTATTTTCACAAATATCTATCAAATTAATTTTTTTATTACTCTATTAGTATAACAAAATTATTTTTTTTGAATCAATGCCAATTATTTTGATTTCTCTTAGGTTCAATTAATTTTTGATACTTTATTTTTCAAAACGTCAAGTAAGAGCTGCAAAGTTAGTAGAATTTGTCATTTTTACGTAAAATAAGAGCCCTATGTAATATGACACATAAAGTATAGATTAAAGTATTATATGTGGTTTGCCTAAAACTAAAGGCTAAAGTAATTAAATTTATATCTTTTGGGCACTAGAATTTGATTGGATTCACTTTCTAAAATATAAATGGCAAGAAACAATAACAACAATGAATAAGGTAATCAAATTTAAAGCAAAAAGAAAGAGGATTCTTATTGATCAAGATATCTCCTTATGTGTATTTTGTTTTGATTGGTTCGTGAGAGATACACTGATTGTAACTATTTGATAAGTCATTTTTATTTCTAGCTCTATGTTTCATAATTTAAGACCTTGAATAGCTTCGTTTAATGATTTTTGACTTGCGTGCCTAGTACGTATTGATTTCGTATGTGTTCTGGTAAAGAAAACCTCGATTCTAGAGTTTTCATGTTGTTGGAGTTGAGCACGGTCAACATTCTTGGTAGACGATCTTAGATCACTGTTTTAGATTCATATAATAATTTTGGACTTGTACATATGTTAGATGTAGGTACTGAGTGGCCCGAGGCCGCTTCAACACTTGTAGTTGAAAGCTAAAAATTTGAGTTTAAGAACATTTGAAATCCTTGTTTTGATGCTTGATTGTTGATTTTTATGTTTTAAGCTTACAAAAGAGTTCGTGTTAGGTTTACATACGAGCTCGACCCATCTTGGGTTGGTCCGCATTTGTAATGAAGGGAGCCAAGGCGCACTTTCGCACCTGCAGTTCTAGGTGCGCAGGTGGGAGGCCTATCTTTGAGATGCAAATGCGAAGGAGGAATGTTCAGTAGTTGTCAAATCTATAGTGCCCAAGGAGCACCTGCGATGTCCGCTTCTACAAAGTGTTGATCACTTCTAGGACATCAAAACTAATGCAAGCTCGCATCTACGAGCCCGTTGTTTTGCGCCTCCAATGTTGCTTCTACGAGGTCAGTCTCGCACCTGCAATAATAGAGGCTAGGAAAAGGGGTAGGGCTTCTGTCACGACCCAAAATTCAACATGTCATGATGGCACCTATCATAGTACTAGGCAAGCCGATATCACAAATAACCACGCATCTTTAAATTTAAGACATAATGAAATAAGCTTAATAGTGGAAATCCCGTAATAACTGATAAGAAAAACACCACAACCCAATACAAAATCTCCCAAATTCGGGTGTCACTAAGTACATGAGCATCTAAATGACAACATAGTCTGACTGCTAAAACACTATCTAGAAAGATAGAACTATACTAATAAACTGAAAAGAAGGAGAGTATGGTCTACGGGCGTCAAGGCGGCTACCTCAATAGTCTCCGAATAAAGAAAGCTCCAAAGCTAGCAATCGCTGCACCTAGAAGTACCTAGATCTACACACGAAGTGCAAAGTATAGTATGAGTACAACCGACCCAATGTACTCAATAAGTAACAAGAATAACCTTGGGCTGAAAGTAGTGACGAGCTCTAAAAGGCACAATCCAAATTCAGATTACAACTGTATAGATATGACATGAAATATGATAGTAATATCTCATAGAAACTCATAATCAGATGGTACACTGTATAGAAATGTATACATGTTTACAAGTATAACAGTTAGCTCAACACGGATGAAATATGCCAAGTATGACTAATATGAGAAATGTTACATCTCTATATCTACATGTCAAATGTGCATGTCATATGTAATGCATCACAATGATAACCTCATGTACTCCCACTCTTAGAGTACTCAATCTAATTGTCTCAACTCCCACTCATCACACTCAGTCACTCAGAACTGTACGGTACGTGCGCTCACTTCTGGTATGTCAAACTTCGCAGGGGCAAATCCTTCCCAAGTGTTAATATAAAGACAATATGGTCTGTTGCGGCATGTAACCCGATCCCATAATAGTAATATATAAAGCCTATAAGGCCTGCTGTGGCGTGCATCCTGATCCATAATAAAAATATACATAAAGCCACAAAGGCCTTCTGCGGCGTGCAGCCGATCCACAATCTCACTGACAATATGGCTCTCAGGCCCCAATTTAGTCATCAATCTCTCCAGTCTCTCGGGCTCACATATTTCATGGCAATCAGCCCAAAAATGATAATACCATGTAACAATAAATAGCAACAAAGACTGAGATATGATATGTAAATAATAGATGTGATTGAGTACATAATTACAAATTAAGAAAATAATTCAACAACAAAACGACCTTTGTGGGTCCCAACAGTACTAGCATATAGCCTAAGCATGATTTCTAAGATGAATCATGACTTAGTTTCTTTAATACATGAAGGATACATGAATAATAACAAGATTAGATGACTACACAGTTCCATGGAATCAGCCAAGTCACAATTACTATAGTGCACGCCCACACGCCCTTCACCTAGTATGTGTGTCACCTCAACACCAAGTACATAACACGTAATTCAGGGATTTATACCCTCAGAACCAAGTTTAGAAGTGTTACTTACCTCGAACCATATAAATCTCTACTCTAGCAAGCCCTTGCCTCGCGAATAGCCTCTGAATGACTCGAATCTAGCCACAAATAACTCAATACAATCAACACGATCTATAGGAATGGATTCCATAAGATAAAGTTAAGTTCTTTAAAAAAAATCTAAAAGTCAACTCAAAAGTCAACTACAGGCCCATGTCTCGGAATCTGACAAAATCAATAAAATCCGAACACCCATTCAACCACGAGTCAAACCACACCAAAATTACCAAATTCCGACACCAAATCATCACTCAAATCCCAAATCTTACTCTCCAAACCCTAGTCCAAAATTCCCAAAGTTCCACCTTAAAAATATATTGTCTAGGTGGGAAATCAATGGGTATTCAATGTTAATAGATAAAAACAACCAAAAGTTGCATACCTCGTGAAATCTAGTGAAAACCCCTTCAAAAATCGCCTCAATCCAAGCTCTCAAGGTTCAAAAATGAAGAAATTACTCTAACCCTCGTTTATATCCCTTCTGCCAGCGAAACCACACTTGTGGACAAGAATTTCGAATCTACGAAACCGCTTCTGCTGTCACATGTCTGATTCTGCGAAGAACACTAGACACCCAACGTAGCACACCTACGGTCCCCTCTTCGCACCTGCGGGACAACATCTACGGATAAACCTATCGCTTTTGTGATCACCACCACACTGCTCAGCTCCGCTTCTGCGGAACACTTCGTGCAGGAGAGCGTCCGCTTCTGCGGATATCTCCTCTGCAACTGCGCTCACCTAGCCGCTTCTGCAGCTCCGCGCCCTACGGCTAATTGTTCTACAGGTGCAATGACACCACACTTGAAACACTTCAGCATATCTCCTAAGTCAAATTTCGATCCTTAACCATATTCCAAAATCTACCCGAGGCCCCCGAGACCTCAACAAAACATACCAACAAGTCTTAAAATATGATACGAAGTTAATAGAGCCTCAAATCACATCAAACGACATCAAAAATATGAATCACACCCCAATTCAAGCCTATTGATACTAATGAATTTCCAACTTCTACAATCGATGCGGAAACCTATCAAACCAACTCCGATTGACCTCAAATTTTGCACACAAGTTATGAATGACACAACAGACCTACTCCAACTTCCGAAACCAAAATTTGACCCATGTAACTACAAAGTCAACCCTCGGTCAAACTTCTCAATTCTCCAAACTTTAACTTTCCCAACTTTGCCAATTTAAGCCAAAATCATCTACAGACCTCCAAATCAATATCCGGACATACTCCTAAGTCTAAAATCACTATATGGAGCTATCGGAACCATCAAAACTTTTTTCCAGAATCGTTTACACATAAGTCAACATCCAGTCAACTCTTTCAACTTAGGATTCCAACCTTGGGACTAAGTGTCCCAACTCATTTCGAAACATCCCTGGAACTAAACCGACTATCATGACAAGTTACATAACAACAAATGAGAAAAAAATAAGCAATAAATGGGATAACGGAATTATAATATTCAAATCGACCGGCCGGATCGTTACAGCCTCGAGCTTTAGCTTTACTCCATTTTGGAGACATAGATTTCGATTTTAGGTGATTTTTGATTAGTTTTTCATCCTAGCTTCTAAGGTTAGTAATATTAACTTAGTTTTGATTTATTTTCATAAATTTTCTAGGAATGTTAAGTGTAGAAAAATAGAGTTTTAGGTAGAAATTTAAGAGATAAAGTTTTGGAGCTTTAGACCTTAATTTGATGTTGGATTTTGAAACTAAACACATATTTGGACTTAGAGAAGTAGGTGTAATTGGAATTTGGTCTTGATTTTGTATTTTGGCCATATAGGCTCGGATTGACTTTTTATCGATTTTCCTAAAAGGTAAGATTTAACCTTTTTAATAACATAGTCCGTAAAGCTTATTTTGACTTATTTGAATAATATTTGGCTAGATTCAAGTTGTTTGGAGGCTTTATTTAAGGAAAAGCATTATTGGATTGTTGAACTTGTTCTGTAAAGAGGTAGTATTATCCTATTTAGTATTATCATATGTATAGCTAATACATAACAAACCATGATTTTAGCAATACCAAGGTTGTTAATACATGCATAAGCTTAGTTAAAGACATAATTACTCCTCAAATCCCTCAAAACCTATTCTAATTACTTTTGGTAATATTTTTTTATATTTTTATATTGTGATATTTTTTTCCCTTTAGCATTCTTCTATAATATAAAAAATATCTTATTTAATAAAAAATTTGATTTTGGATTCTTTCAAAACATAAACCGAAGTTTTCTTTATTTGTTAAAAATCTATCAATTTTTTTTTAATAATTGATATTTTGTATTATATGTCATAGCAATCAAATTTTTCTCCTCTTTTAACTTTAATATTTCAACTAGTTTTCTCCTTTAGTTTGCTCTCCTATAAAAATAATTGCCTTTAGAGAGAGTAAAGAATGTGAAGGTTAATCAAAAACTGTTGCAATAAAAATAGTGTACAAAGTTAAATAAGTGGATGGTGTTTTTGTAGACAACTATTTTTTTTAGATATTATACAATGCTTAATACACCAAACCAAGCATAACTAATCTTAGCATTACTAATATCAGCATTAATAATACACCTTATTCAGCACTATTGTATACCTCCTACTAAATGACCCCTAAAAGTTTGGTAAAGCAATTAGCGAAATGTCGTTCGTATTTTTTACCCTCTAAAAATAGAGTTCATACTAGACAAAATAGTCATTTAGTTATTTCCCTAAAATTTTGGAATTTGAAATCAACTAAAAGTTTATTTATAAATACTTCCTTATTTTAACTATGTACAAGATACTAAATATTAGGACTCTTCTTAAATCCTTCTAAGTATCCAAGATTTTGTTTTTTTAACCATGTTAGGAACTATTAGGCAATTCTTTTTCAAGTCTTTGTGTCACGACCCAAACCGAAGGGCAATGATGGACACCTGGTACCTTACTCAACCGAGTACTAACGTAACTTATCATTTATTATCATACTATTATGGGTAAATGGGCCAAAAGGGTTACCATGAGATAACTAGAATAAAACATAAAGGAATACTAGACATAGGATGACCCAATATGTAGAAACTTATACATGTGACATACGGTCCTATAAGACCAAAATGAACTCTCGTACACTAAACATAGGCCGATAAGGCCATATAATATTTCATATATATGACATCTGTCTACAAGCCTCTAAGAGTAAATACACATCATAAAGGTTGGGACAGGGCCCCGCCATACCAATCAATACATGTCCAAATCATACTGACCAAATAGACAACTCCGGAGTAAGTGGAGTGCATCAATACCTTCCGCTGAGCTGATAGCCTACTAGGATGACTGTCAACCTATCTATCGGGACCTGCGGGCATGAAACGTAGTGCCCCCAGGTAAAAGGGACGTCAGTACGAGTAGAGTACCGAGTATGTAAGGCAAGAAAGAATAAATAAGAATGGTAATGTAAAGAGAGATAAAGGAGATACAACATGTAGCATCTGATGGCCTCTGAGGGCTACTGACATGAAATTCATGATACATATATATACATAAGCTTTCAAAAACATACGCCTCTTTGGACATCATCATCATCATATCGTACCCGGCCTCAAAGAGGACTAAACGTACCCAGCCATCATAAGGCTCAGTAGAATCGTACCTGGCCACATGGAGATCGGTAAAACCCAACTGATCAGTGGTTGCACAATAGGTTCCGTACTCGGCCGACTATAGTGCAGATCGGTAGAGTAAAGTAAATACATATAAAATGCATGCTGGACTCATGGAATCATGTTCTAAACCTTTCGGAGTAACGTATGGTCGTTGCACCTTCTATTAATATTATGGACATCATACCATTAGTATGAACCTCAATAGAATTCAAGCATCATACATGCATGCTTAGAATAACTTTATAAGGAAAGAACAACATGGACAACCTTAGGTTCTAGGAGTAGATTTGTTATGAAATAGCATATCGTTTGACGTGCATTTCACATTAGATCATGCCAAAAGAAATAAGGAACTGATTTAACATACCTTAACTCCATTGAGTCTTTAATACCTTCCAAGCAATTCTTTAAATAACTCAACTCAATCTACCATAGCATAATGAGATTCAAAATTAGTGTTAAGACTAAGTCACCAACTTAAACTAGTGGCTCATTTATGTAAATTTGGACAGCATCTTCCATGTAGCAAGAGCCTCCTCCAATACCATATACCAACAATAATGACCAGAGCAATCCGTCAATACATAATTATCAATAAGAAGACACCATATAACAACAAGTCACAACTACTTCACGACGAGCGGCAAGCTCCGATTTGAATCTGTATACCCTTTATCAGCCCTTATAGACTTCTTACTTCTACTTAACAGTATCATTAACATGATAATGAAGTCATTCATCAATGATTCCATCCTTATACCACATATTTATGACAAAGGAAACAATCCACAACTCCAACTATCTTCAATTAGCAACTTTATTTACTAGTTCATGTCTAGTCCATCCATTTAACTTAATCAACATCAATATAACCTTAAGAACATGAACCAATACAATACACATACCTCCTATAGTAACTTCAAGTCAAAATCCAAGTTATATTTTGCTTACAACAGCCCTCAATGGCAATACAACACCATAGAAGTGACTTAAGCTAATCCAAGTAGTATCTTGTAATTTATCATCCTAACAAATTAAATAACATATAAGCAAGCTTAATCAAAATTAGTAGGATGTTATACTCACCTTAGCCAGTAGCAACAACTTGAGATTTCATCCAAACACAGCCTACAACTATCCTCAATGACAACACAACCTCAAAGAGGTGTTGTTCTTCACTATTTGATGTTGAAATATGGTGTAATCCATTTGCAAGACTTGAAATAACCTAGGGTTGATATGAAAACCTTGGGAGAGTACTTTACAGAACTTAAACCACTTAAAACAACCTCCCACACGAGCTAGAACCACCCAAAATCAGCAAAAATGAACAAGAAACTTACTAGCGCGACGGGAGTTCTGACACTTGATTTGTGTTGTTTGCCCTTTGTTTGGGTCTTGGATCATGAGAGAACCTTGAGAGAGTGTTTTTAGGTGTCTAGGATCTGAATATACTGTAAAATCATGAGTTAAAACTAGGTTGAGGCTTCTTATATATATCCATATATCTAAACCGCCTATGTGGGTCCCATAGGGAGCTGCTTGGCGCAGTCTCACGAAAACGCGAATATCTCTTTACTTCGATATCATATTGAAAAATGGTTTAATGAGTTAGAAACTAGAAATGTATATCTTCAATTTTGTAGGTATATAACCCATTAATTCCAAGTATATTGGGAGAAAATCTCGGTCACATTTGACCTAATTTTCAGCACATTATGAATGTAACTTGTGATAACTTTTGCCAACTTTTGTTCCACAGCTTGCTTGACTTCAAAATGTATCACATGACTATCATATGACTAAAAGAACTCATATCATAACCTCCTTATCATATTAGGAACATAGTATCACCCTAAGGTACATGTTATAACATTCTAAACTTGCCGACTTTCGACGAAACTTATTTTCTTCAATTGGTTTAGCTTCTAAGATTTCCAACCCTCTTGGTACTCGTTATTCATGATCTTAAATATTTTTAACCCCAGGTAATATTATTAACTTACTTTATATGCTTCCAAATATAATCTTATTTTTGAGCTTATATCAATTGACTTATGACGTACTCACATGTACAAAAACATAGGGTGTAACATCATCCCCCCCTTTGGAACATTCGTCCTCGAATGTTGACTGATGCACTTACCCGTCTCTCAAGAAATAGCTCTTATGAATACTTTTGTATTGTCTTTTCCATCTAGGGAGCTATTTGGCGAATAAATCCAAAGGCTAGGCATTCCCCCCTTTAGGCCTCTTTTTCACACTACGACTTCTGGTCGAAATTCCTCCAATCTCGTAACTATTTCTACCTTCTTTCATGCAACCTGTACGATTTTGACCTTGCATGTGCGCCTATGCGACTCTTCTCTCCTTTTCCCCCAACTTTTAGCCAATATCTAGGCCTCACCTTGTGAACATATATAGTACTATGACAATTTGTCCCTCTGGGCATCTATAGGGGTAGTAAAGTTCTTCGCTCGGTACTTTGTCGAACTTACGACTTTTGCTATATCTTGTTTCATAGCCTCAGTTATCTATGCTTATGGCTTTACCACAACTAGGTAGTTCATACTATACCATAACTCTTACTTCGGTTAATTATTATCGAGGTCTGCCACCCAACTCCAGGTTACTCTCTCACTGCTTATCCTATATGTATAAATCTAAGTCATTTTATGCTTCCTTATTACTATTCATCTAAAGAATGGAATCATAATCTCCTCTCATACTTTGGAACTTTTATCCGTCTATTATTGATTTACCTTAATGTTGATCAATCCCCACTGATAACTTGAAACCTCTTACGTAAAACATTATCACTAGGGCTCACGTGTCATCGGAGAACATCTAAAGTGGCTTTCCTAATCCACCTAGGGACAATACTATACTTCAATAACTGTATTTCATAGCATCCCAATTTGTTCCATCTTATGGGGGTATTCTAGTCTTGTGCAATTCATAAAATCCCTTTCTCGTTAAATCATTACTCAATCAAAGGCCTAAACATCATCCACTTTATCTATCACAATTACACCCTTATTATACTACCAGGCAACATTCCATATCTTCTAAATGCACCTAGTCTTAGACTCCTCTGAGTTCATTCAGGTTGTACTGAGCTTTTAATAACTTTGGAAGCCATCAGCTCTCTTGTTTTGATGGGTTTAATCCCGAGGACTTACCTATTCGTGTCGCCTTCTCACTTGTCTTTTCTTATCCTTACTCCTATATACCTAAAACCTTGTCACTCTATGATACTTTAGCTTGCAACCTACATATATCTATTTATACTATTCGCAACCTTCCTTTAACTTGCTAGCACCATAGATTTCCTTTCATGCGTTCTCAGTTGCCTTTAAACATAGGCAATTACTTTTTCTGGTCATTCTGCCACTTGCTGCATGAATGATTGGCTTATCTTAGTGCCCGCAAATACTGGAATTTCCTGTAACTCGTGATCTCAAATATCTGCTTTTGATTTTTGCTTCCCGTTCATTAGCCACGATAGGTACCACTTTCTTATGGAGTGCATACAATATTGTAGTGAGACTATTGTTACAAGACCATTTCTTCTTCAAGTTGCTATGCTTAGGTTGAAGCCTTCTTCCTTTTTCCTTAGCTAGTCTTTCTTTGTAGTACTTAAGGAGTCCTTCTGGCTTTTGTAAAGTTGCGAGCTTGTTATATTACTATACCGGAAGGAATTTTTGATGTTCTTACTTGCCTATAATTATCCTTAGTTACCTACCTCCGCACCCTTGTGCTTGTAGGGTTACTTCTAAACTGAAATTTTGGCTATCTCCCTGTTTCTTTTATCTCCTTAACACTTATATGGTACTTTTAACTACCCCAAATCCTATCCAAATATTTCTCAAGTATCACGATGTCATTATATCTGTGAGATTAAATTCCCATGTTGGGGTGCACTATGTTTACCTTGCACAATCTACATGATTTGTCTGTATCCTCTTGTCTAGCCATAACTAGGCTCTTCCCGAATCAACTACTAACTACTTGTTGGTCCATTGCCATATCTATATTCCGCGTAATCTCTCTTGGATTATTTTCTTTGTCTTAACTTACCACTCATACGGTCTCCTTATGTATCAAGTGTTCATTCGCAATTATTTATCAATAACATCTGGTGTGGGAACCCTTACTGCCTATTCCCGGCGGCGTGCTTGCATAATGTTCTGGAGTCCTAACAAATCTGTAGGGTCTAAATAAATTAAATCTCATTTCTTTTGCCTTTCTACCACATTCTTCCTTTATTATTCCATAGTTACCTAAACTAATAACTCCGACTTAATACCATATCACACCATCTTCCCCCCTTTAGAAGAGTACTAAGACTTAGTGCTACGAAGATATACCTACAGATGTTTTACCCCTTCATTTTTGGTGTCTTTTCACATCATCAATGACCCTTACTCGCTTTATGGTAACCCTTCTGTACCAGGGATAACTGAATTTCTTATGCACGAAGGTTACACCTAGTGTAACTGGCACACTTAGTCCCTTAAGCTTAACTTTGCTCACATTGCTCGCTTTAGGGAATCCCCTTACTTAATGACCTGTAAAGGTAATTCTTCTGTTGTCCATTCTATTATTGTTGGAACACGATCTCTGAAATTCTCACGATGCCGACTATTACCAATTCCTTCGACCCCTAATTCATGTTCAGTTTATCTTGTTCTCCAGCCCATATTGATTTTTATTATTTCGGGGGTCTAACTTAGCCTTTTGGTAATCACATTCGGGTTACCAACTTATTTCTCAAAATGAGGATATGACTTTATGGCTTATACTCGTTTATAGTTTCAAGGCATGTCTCCTTTTGTCTTTGCCTTCACTTGACTGTAGACTTTGTCATCCTGTCATATTGTGATTTACCGTTATCACCCATTTATCACATCTTACTTATATCACTTTATTTAGGTCTCCGACTAATATTTCAATCTATCACTTTATTCTGAAAACATCAACAAAACGTTCTTTCACTTTTAGTTCCCCTTGCTTCATCTCATTGGCTCTTCAGGACACCTAACTTTCTCTCTCTTTGTTTTTTTTTACTAGGGGTGGGAATCATACTAAGGTAATTTATCCCTTCTAGGATTCCAGTGCCTATCTTCTGAATCTTTTGAACATTCCAATTTTCATATCTGACTGTACTATTCTAGAGTGCACCATCTAGGTGTCTCACAAGGAGAACTATTACCAGGTTTGCAATATCCTTCGGAAATGTGAGCTAATGATAACAATACATCCATAATTTTGGGTTACTCTAACCCCATCTTGATCCTGATATCCCATCCTTCTCTTAATATCTATCAACTCCGATAGGGCATAACTAAGATGGGTCTGGCCAATTGTACATTACCCTGTTACTGTTGAAGATAACTCAAAATGCTTATATTTCTCTGCCTGAACTGTAAATACTGATAATTTTTGTTAACTGGGTACCTCATACCCTTCTTCACCTTGCTTCTTTTACTTGTTGAATCTTGTATCTAACTTCTCATTCTCTTATTGATTTTTACCATATGGATGGATAGATATTCATGCTTTAGGGCTCCTGCTTATAAGTGTGGTGCACAACACACCCATAAACAAGACTCTACTAGACACGACTTGTAGAATCCCTAGGACAGAACTGCTCTGATACCTCTTCTGTCACGACCCAAACCGAAGGGCCACGACGGACACCCAGACCTTAATCAACCGAGTACCAACGAAACTTATCATTTCTTATCATACTATTATGGGTAAATGATCCAAAAGGGCTGTCATGAGATAACAAAAATAAAACATAAAGGAATACTAGACATAGGACGACCCAATATGATGTAGAAACTTATACATGTGACATACGGTCCTATAAGACCAAAATGAACTCTTGTACATTGAACATAGGTCGATAAGGCCATACAATATTTCATATACATGACATCTATCTATAAGCCTCTAAGAGTACATACATATCATAAAGGTCGGGACAGGGCCCCGCCATACTAATCAAGACATGTCCAAATCATACTGACCAAATAGGCAACTTCCAACACCAATACCTTCTGTTGAGCTAATAGCCTACTAGGATGACTGTCAACCTATCTATCGGGACCTGCAGGCATGAAACGCAGCGTACTCAGACAAAAGGGACGTCAGTATGAATAAAGTACCGAGTATGCAAGGCAAGAAAGCATAAATAAGAACGGTAATGTAAAGAGAGATAAAAGAGATACAACATGTATCATCTGAGTGCCTCTGAGGGCTACTAACATGAAATGCATGATATATATATATATATAAGCTTTCTAAAACATACGCCTCTTTGGGCATCATCATCATCATACCATACCTAGCCTCAAAGAGGACTCAGTAAAAACGTACCCGGCCATCATAAGGCTCGGTAGAATCGTACCCGACCATGTGGAGCTCGGTAAAACCCAACTGATAAGTAGTTGTACAATAGGTGTCGTACCCGGCCGACTATAGCACAGCTTAGTAGAGTAAAGTAGATACATATATAATGCATGTTGGACTCATGGAATCACGTTCTAAATCTTTTGGAGTGGCGTATGGTCGTTTCACCTTCTATTAACATTATGGACATCATACAATCAGTATAAACCTCAATAGAATTCAAGCATCATACACATACATGCTTAGAATAACTTTATAAGAAAATAATAACATGGACAACCTTAGTTGCTAGGAGTAGATTCGTTATGAAATAGCGTATTGTTTGACGTTCATTTCACATTAGATCATGCCAAAAGAAATAAGGAAGTGCCTTAACATACCTTAACTCCATTGAGTCCTTAATACCTTCTAAGCAATTCTTCAAACAACTGAACTCAATCTACCATAGCATAAGGAGATTCAAAATCAGTATTGAGTAAAGGCTAAGTCCCCAACTTAAACTAATAGCTCATTTATGCAAATTTGGACAGCATCTCCCGGGTAGCAAGAGACTCCTCCAATACCATATACCAACAACAATGACCAGAGCAATCCATCAATACATAATTATCAATAACAAGACATCATATAACAACAACAAGTCATAACTACTTCACGACGAGCGGCAAGCTCCGATTTGAATCTATATACCCTTTATCACCCCTTATAGACTTTTTACTTCAACTTAACAGTATTATTAACATGATAATGAAGTTATTCATCAATGATTCCATCCTTATACCACATATTTATGACAAAGGAAACAATCCACAACTCCAACTATCTTCAATTAGCAACTTTATTTACTAGTTCATGTCTAGTCCATCCATTTAACTTAATCAACATCAATATAACCTTAAGCACATGAACCAACACAATAAACATACCTCCTACAGTAACTTCAAGTCAAAATCCAAGTTATATTTTGCTTATAACAGCCCTCAATGGCAATACAACACCATAGAAGTGACTTAAGCTAATCCAAGTAGTATCTTGTAGTTTATCATCTTAACAACTTAACCAATATACAAGCAAGATTAATCACAATTAGTAGGATGTTATACTCACCTTAGCCAGTAGCAACAACTTGAGATTTCAGCTAAACATAGCCCACAACTATCCTCAATGACAACACAACCTCAAAGAGGTGTTGTTTTCACTATTTGATGTTAAAATATGGTGTAATCCATTTGCAAGACTTGAAATAACCTAGGGTTGATATAAAAATCTTGGGATATTATTTTACAGAACTTAAACCACTTAAAATAACCTTCCACACGAGCTGGAACCACCCAAAAATCAGCAACAACAAGAAGAACAGGAAACTTACTATAAGGCATCTAGATGTAATGATCCGGCCGGTCGTTTTAAGAATTTATATCCCGATCCCCTATTAACTGAATTCCTTGTGTTTTTTTGTGCTATTGTGAGTTGCCGGGAGGATTTATTTGGAGTTTCAGAGAGTTTTGGGACACTTACTCCCTAAAAGAGAGATTAAGCTTTAGAATTTGGACCGTAGTTGGAGCAGTATAAAAAGGGCCTCGGAATGGGATTCCGTCGATTCTGTTAGTTCTGTTGGGTGATTTCGGGCTTAGGGGCGTGTTCGAATTGTGTTTTGAAGGTCCGTAGCTTATTTAGGCTTGGAATGCCGAAAGTTGAATTTTTAAAGTTTTCGGTTCGATAGTGAGATTTTGATATCGGAGTCGGAATGGAATTCCGGAAGTTGGAGTAGCTCCGTAGTATTGAATGTGATGTGTGTGCAAAATTTCAGGTCATTCGAACGAGGTTTGATAGACTTTTTGATCAAAAGCGTAATTTTAGAGTTTTTGGAGTTCTTAGTCTTGAGTCCGATGTTAAATTAGTTTTTTGATGTTGTCTTGAGCATTCTGAAGATTGGAACAAGTTTGAATGTTGTTTTAGGATTGGTTGGCATGTTTGTTTGAGGTCCCGGGGGCCTCGGGTGAGTTTCGGGTGCTTAACGGAAGTTGAATTGGACTTAGGAGAAATTTGATGTTGGCTGAACCTGTTATAATCGCACCTGCGTGAATGGGACCGCAGGTACAACGCCGCAGAAGTGGGATTAGCCTAGGCTCCAGAAGCCGCAGGTGCGAGGGGTTGGACGCACCTGCAGGACCGCAGGTGCAGTAAGTGAGTCGCTGAAGCGGAAATGGGAGTTTAATGAAATGTCGCAGATGCGACTTGAGTTCAGCAGAAGCGGGACCGTAGGTACGGTCCCAGAGCTGCAGATGCGGTTCCACTATTCAGAAAAGGGGCAGAACGAGGGTTTAGTCTCAAAACTTGAAAAAATGATTTGGCAGCTCGGGGTTGGCGATTTTCAGAGAGATTTTCAAATGGGTTTTTTTGGGTAAGTAATTCTTACTCGATTTGCATTAATTTCCACGAATCTATGCTTAAATTCATCCTTTGAATTCGAATTTGGGGTGAAAGTTTGGAGAAAATTTGGGAAACGTTCTTAGGCATAATTTTGGAATTTTGATCAAGATTTTGATGTCGGATTGGAGTAACTTCTATATATATGAACTCGTGAGAGTGTGAGGATTCCGAATTTGTAAATTTTACCCGATTCCGAGACATGGTCCCGGGGGACGTTTTGGTCATTTTTCCTATTTTCGCGTATTTGCTTAGAATTAATTAGTGGAATTAGTTACTTGAAGTTATATTTACATTATGCAATTGAATTGAATATATCTGGGCCATTTGGAGTCGATTACTCGTGGCAAGAGCGTGGTTTCGGGTTGATTTTGAGCTGGTTCGAGGTAAGTAGCTTGCCTAACCTTGTGTGGGGGAACTCCCCTTAGGATTTGGTATTGTTGATATTTGAAATGGCATGTACGTGAGATGACGAGTGCGTACTTGTGCTAATCATTGAAAATTCTGTTTTCATTAAGTAAATATAATTGTGTTTCCTTTCCTGTTTTTACTACTTGCAATTTAAGCCTGCTGTTAGCTTAGGGAAGCATGTCTAATTAACTTAATTGCTTTACTTGCTCAAACTGCCTTATTTGGATTATATGTTGTTAGAAATACCTATTTTACCTTGGTATGAAATTTGAATAGAATTGAGTATTCTTCGTGTTGTTGTTGTGTGTTTATTTTGGGACTACGGGATGGTATCCCAGGAGATCCCCCTGCCTGTTTACTTTGGGACTACAGATTTGTATTTCGGTGGATCCCCCTACACATTTATATTAGAACTACGGGACTGCACCCGGTACATTCCCCCTATACTGGTATTTACATTTGGGACTACGGATTCTGGTAGATCCCCGCGCACTATGAGTTGGACTACGGGATGGCACCCGGGAGATCCAGTGGATATTTACATTTGGGGACTACAGGACGGTATCCTGGGAGATCCCCGGTTGTTATCTCTATGTTGAGTTATATTCCTTCTATGATTATTTTATCTCTGTTATAGTTGTTATTATTCTTCTTATCTTGTGTTATTTCATATTGTTAGCATTTAATTATATTGTTGTATTCTATGCTGTTTTACCTTGTTTTTCAGCTATAATAAGTAGGGCCCTAACCTTCCTCGTCACTACTCGACCGAGGTTAGGCTTGGCACTTACTGAGTACCACTGTGGTGTACCCATGCCCTTTCTGCACATGATTTTCATGTGCAAATCCAAGTACTTTAACTCAGTCCTACTACCCTTGAGGCGAGGCAATTCTCCAGAGTCTTCGAGTTATATCTGCCGCGTCCGCAGACCGATGAGTCCCTTTCCATTCTCTCTTATAGTATTAGCCCTTCTATATTTACTTTTGTTTGGCATTCTGGAGTTAGACACTTGTAGTTATTCAACAGCTTATGATTTCATGAGATTCCGGGTTTTGGGGAGTTGTTCAATTTGAGAGATTATATTGTATGTGCGGCATCTTTAAACCTTCACTATACTAATTCCGCAGTTTTTATTTGTTTTATCTGTTGTTTTTTTTCCTTTTTCCGCAATTGTTAGGCTTACCTAGTCGTAGAGACTAGGTGTTGTCACGATAGTTCACGGAGGGAGAACTGGGGTCGTGACAAGTTGGTATCAGAGCTCTAGGTTCATAGGAGTCATGAATCACAAGCCGGTTTATTAGAGTCTCACAGATCGGTACGGAGACGTTTTTACGCAATGTAACTGTTAGGAAAATTCCACTTCATTTGATTTCCTTGTCGTACGAGATTTTTAATACCACAATTCTAAACTTTTGTCTTCTATTCTCTCACAGATGGTGAGGACACGTGCTACCAGAGATGATCAGGCACCCTCGCCCCCCACTAGAGTCGTCAGAGGTCGGGGCCGGGGTAGAGGCTGAGGACACCACGTGGTATAGCTAGAGTACCCGCGTGAGCTGCCACCGAGGTGCCACCAGCAGTTCCAGCTGGAGTCCAAGCACCTGATACGCCTACTCCTACTACTACTCCAGCTCTCCAGGAGACTCTTGCACAGTTTATGAGCATGTACACCACTCTGGCTCAGGTAGGGTTTTTTCCCTTGCTACAGCTATATCACAGGCTGGGGGAGGAGCATAGACTCTTGCCGCCCACACTCCTGAGCAGTGCGTGCATGTTGATCAGGTCCCAGAGATTATTCTTGTACAGCCTGCAGTCCCAGATCAGCCCAAGGATAGGGCAGCAGCTTTCGAGAATGAGCAATTGAGGCTTGAGAGGTTCAAGAAGTACATATCTCCTGTATTCAGTGGTCTAGCATCAGATGATGCTCTGGGATTTCTAGATGAGTGCTACCGTATCCTCCGTACCATGGGTATATCAGGATCGAGCGGGGTTTCCTTCACTACTTTCCAACTTCGAGTTGCCGCCTATGAGTGGTGGCGTACTTATGAGTTAGACAGTCCGGATGAGGCAGCTTCCCTGACTCGTGAGTTAGATATAGATATTTCTTATCACCAGGTGGTGAGCATTGCTAGGAGGATAGAGGGTATGTATGCTTGGGACAGAGAGGAGAGGGAGGCCAAGAGGTCTCAAGAGTCGGGCCATTATTTTGGTGCTCGTGCCCCAGCTGCAGGTCTTCGTGGTAGGGGTTATATGAGTCGCCTCGTCCATTCAGCTCTTCCAGCAGCCAGTGGTATTTCAGCTCCTCTTAGGCCCTAGGAGCCTTATTATGCACCTCCAGTGTCTAGTGCGCCTCTTGCGCGGGGTGCTTTCAGTGGTCAATCCAGCAGGCCTGGACTGAGCCAGTCACAACCGCCACATCCTCCTAGAGCTTATTTTGAGAGTAGTGACACACATCATATGGTGAGGGATTTCCCCAGACTTATGAGGGGTGCACCTCTACAGACTTCTCAGCCACAGAGTGCCTCGCAAAGTTCTCGGGCTATGGTTACAGCACTAGTTGCTACCCAACCTGCTCAGCCAGCTAGAGGTGGAGATCGGGGAGGTAGAGGTCGCCCTAGAGGGGGAGGCCAGGCCAGATATTATGCCCTTCTTGCCTGTACCAAGGCTATCACCTCTGATTCTGTCATCACAGGTATTGTCCTAGTTTGTCATAGAGATGCATCGATTTTATTCGATCCAGGCTCCACCTATTCTTATGTGTCTTCTTATTTTGCCCCGCAATTGGGTGTATCTCAGGATTCTTTTAGTTCCTCTGTTTATGTTTCTACTCATGTGGGAGATTTTCTCGTTGTGGACCACATTTATCGGTCGTGTATAGTTGCTCTTAGTGGTTTTGAGACCAGAGTCGATTTATTATTGCTCGACATGGTAGATTTTAATGTTATCTTGGGCATGGACTGGTTGTCGCCCCATTATGCTATTTTTGATTGTCACGCCAAAACTGTGACGTTGGCTATGCCAGGTGTACCGCACGTAGAGTGGAGGGGTACCTTAGATCATACTTCTAATAGAGTTATTTCATTCCTTAAGGCTCAGCGTATGGTTGAGAAGGGGTGTGACACGTATCTAGCTTATGTGAGAGATGTCAGTATTGACCCCTATAGTTGATTCAGTCCCAGTAGTACGGGATTTTTCTAATGTGTTTCCTGCTGACCTTCCGGGCATGCCGCCCGATAGAGATTGATTTTGGCATTGATTTTTTGTCGGGCACTCAACCCATTTCTATTCCTCCGTATCGTATGGCCCCTCCTGAGTTAAAGGGGTTGAAGGATCAATTATAGGAATTGCTTGATAAGGGTTTTATTCGGCCCAGTATATCACCTTGGGGTGCTCCTATTTTGTTTGTGAAGAAAAAGGATGGTTCTATGCGTATGTGCATTGATTATCGCCAGTTAAACAAAGTTACACTGAAGAACCGTTATCCTTTGCCCCGTATTGATGATTTGTTTGACCAGCTACAAGGTGTACGAGTGTTTTCTAAGATTGACTTGGATCAAGTTACCATCAGTTGAAGATTCGGGAGCCAGATATCTCGAAGATTGCTTTCAAGACTCGGTATGTTCATTACGAGTTCCTTGTTACGTCATTTGGGCTGACCAATGCCCCAGCAGCCTTCATGCATTTGATGCACAGTGTGTTCCGGCCTTATCTTGATTCGTTCGTCATTGTCTTTATTGATGATATTCCGGTATACTCCCGGAGCTGGGAAGATCATGAGCAGCACCTGAGGACAGTGCTTCAGACTTTGAGGGAAAAGAAGTTATATGCAAAGTTCTCGAAATATGAGTTTTGGTTAGATTCTGTGGCATTCTTAGGCCACGTGGTATCGAGTGAGGGTATTCAGGTGGATCTGAAGAAAGTGGAAGCAGTGCAGAGTTGGCCCAGACCATCCTCAGCTACAGAGATCTGCAGTTTTCTTGGCTTGGCGGGTTATTACCGTCGATTTGTTGAGGGGTTTTCATCTATTGCAGCCCCTATGACCAGGCTGACCCAGAAGGATGCTCCGTTCTAGTGGACGGAAGAGTGTGAGGCGAGCTTTTAGAAGATCAAGACAACTTTGACTACAGCCCCAATTTTGATACTGCCTATGGGTTTGGGGTCTTATATTGTCTATTGTGATGCCTCGAGGATTGGCCTTAGAGTGGTATTGATGCAGGACAGTATGGTGATTGCCTACGAGTCCAGACAATTGAAGGTGCATGAGAAGAATTATCCTATCCATGATCTCGAGTTAGCTGCTATTGTTCACGCTTTGAAGATTTGGCGTCATTATTTGTACAGTGTGCCTTGTGAGATTTATACTGATCACCGAAGTTTGTAGCATATATTCAAGCAGAAGGATCTTAATTTGCATCATAGGAGGTGGTTAGAGCTGCTGAAGGACTATGATATCACTATTTTGTATCACCCGGGGAAAGCCAATGTGGTAGTCGATGCTTTGAGTCACCGGACAGAGAGTTTGGGGAGTTTGGCTTATCTACCAGCAGCGGAGAGGCCCATGGTGATGGATGTTCAGGCCTTAACCAGCTAGTTTGTGAGATTGGATCTTTCGGAGCCCAGTCGGGTTCTAGCTTGCATGGTCTCTCGGTCTTCCTTATTTGATCGTATCAAGGAGCGTCAGTATGATGATCCTCATTTTCTCGTCCTCGAGGACAAGGTTCTGCACGGTGATGCCAGAGATGTGACTATTAGTGATGACGGGGTATTGAGGATGCAGGGTCGGGTATGTGTACCCAATATTGATGGGCTACGGGAGTAGATTTTAGAGGAGGCCCATAGTTCACGGTATTCCATTCATTCGGGTGCCGCGAGGATGTACTAGGATTTGAGGCAACACTATTGATGGAGGCGGATGAAGAAAGATATAGTTGGGTTTGTAGCTCGGTGCCTCAAATGTCAGCAGGTGAAATACGAGCACCAGAGACCGGGTGGGTTGCTTCAGCAGATAGAGATTCCGGAATGGAAGTGGGAACGGATCACCAAGGACTTTGTAGTTGGGCTCCCACGGACTTTGAGGAAGTTCGATGTCATTTGGGTGATTGTGGATCGGCTGACCAAGTCCGCGCATTTCATTCATGTGTGTACTACCTATTCTTTGGCGGAGATTTATATCCGGGAGATTGTTCGTCTGCATGGTATTCCAGTTTCCATCATTTCAGATAGAGGTACTCAGTTCACATCACGGTTTTGGAGGGCCATACAGCATGAGTCAGGTACTCGGGTGGAGTTGAGTACAGCATTTCATCCCCAGACGGACGAACAGTCCGAGCGCACTATTCAGATTCTTGAGGATATGCTCAAGAATCTGTGTGATGGAGTTTGGAGGTCCTTGGGATTGGTTCTTGCCACTGGCGAAGTTTGCCTATAACAATAGTTACCAGTCCAGCATTCAGATGGCACCGTACGAGGCTTTATATGGTGTCGCGCCCACTTTTTCTCGCGAAATCAGGCTTCGAAATATGACAACTCGTTTAAGGAAGGTGTTAAAAGAGAAAAGTCGCCACCTAACGATTTTTTAAAGTGCTTTAGGGCACCTATTTGCAGATAACTCTTTTTGACTAGTCAACATCACCAAAGATTGGGTAAGGGCTCAGATTACCTCAAAAAGAAGGTGTTAGGCACTCTTCGAGGTCCACAACAGTGCCCGACCGAATTTTAAACTATATGGTATTATTGAATTAAACTTGAGGGAAAAGAAAGAAACTAATTAAAGTAAATGGCTAACTTTTAAAGGTGTAAACTATATGTGAAATCTTAGTTGTTTAAATGAAAATTATTAATAACTATATGTTTGACCTAAATATTTAAACCATAAAACAAATAACTAGCGTGTGATTACAAGTACTTTCTAGGTGCAAATTTTCTAGAATAATTAAATAGTGCATATATGTGACAAATTAGCAGATAAACAAGCAAGTAGAAGTAATAATAGCAAATAAAAATAACTAACCTCCACCATGGGGTATGATAAAAGATTGACAGAAAACAAAATCAGCTTGCTGACGTTTTGCCTTCGCTAATAAAATGTTATTTTACTGTATATTTGCAACTCTTGAGTTCGTCAAAGAAGAGGGAGCATGAAATGAAAGACTTCTTCTCCATGGAAAAATTGATTCGGCGTATTTCCACGGTATTCCCGGCTCAAATATAAAAAGAAAAATTATTAGTAAAATGTACGCCACCTTAAAGGCCTGACGTTGTGACAATTGTCAGTCACATGTCGGTAACCTCGGTGGTGATTTTAATTTGAGGTAAAAAAACAAAATAACACGTAAATAAAAGCAAGTAGTTTGACTAGCAGGTCGCGAACAAGATCTAAGCACATAGCAAATTAGCAGTCTTTGCACATTTAAAGAAATACGTGGTAAGGTAAAGTAAATGAAAAGCATAGCACCAAATTAGAAACAAGTTCACGTAGTGAATAGACATTCTTCGGCACAAAAGATTTAATTTATCAAGAGCAAAAGTTAAAAAACAAAGACCAGCTAGTCAATTTGAAAGCAGGGCCCCAAACCGAATTTTAAGGACTTAACCTTATAGTCCTTAACCTCCCACAAATTATTGATTAACTTGGGGAGGTATCACACATATACTGGAAAAAACACTAAGATGAAGTACAATTCATATACGGGATTAAACAAGAATAGTACTCCCTGCGTTCCAGTAAACTTATTTCCTTTTTAGTTCATTCCAGAAAGAATGATTTCTTTCTAAATTTGGAAACAATTTAGTTTAAACTTACAATTATACCCTTAATGAGAAGCTTTTATAACCACACAAATATTCTGAGCCCTTTTTGACTTGTTTAGGACCACAAATTCCAAAAAAAATTATTTTTTCTTAAACTTTGTGCCCGATCAAACAGGTTCACATAAAAACGGAGGGAGTACGTTATTTGCACAAGTTGATATGACAAATCCCGATAAACACATTTCAACCAAATTACTACTATTGTATGCTTATTCTATTAAGTTAAAATTAAATGAAGTAGTAAGACTTCTGAGGGATCTAACAATAAAAGTTGTGCTCTTAATGGGATCCTATTTAAACAAACAACAAGTAGCAGAATGTTAAAGCACTAGCCTCCAACGTATGATTATCAGAAACTGCAGACAATTATTTGCTCTCGATTTAGTCCTAAAGCATGATTTCCTAAGTGATAATGTATGAAACATTATTCACAAGCAAAACATAAATTTTAAATCAAATCATATCTTCCAATAAAGCAAATATCAAGAATTATTTTTTTACAGATTCTTTTATTAAAAGGAAAATTTGTAGTGCTGAATTAAAATCTATATTAGGATGAGTTTTATGGCAGTAATCATTCGAGTGTTAGGCGTGAAAGACCAATAAGTATTCATCAAACATACAGGTGATCCTAAGGCATGGTTTTCGGTTGATAGTATGCTTAAATATACTTAAATGGCTCGTACAGATAGCACACAAAAATCTCAATACATGAATGGAGTTAAGCACATACTGAGGTTTAATGTCCATACCAGGGCATTTAAACTTTTTTGCGGAGTGCCAAAATAATTAAGAGAAGACCAGAAAACCAAATTACGAGTGAATAATAATCGACGGGCAGCAGAACGACTTCTTAATTGAATACCGATATGCCGTTGGATGCAAATTCACAATGCCAGAAAAGCTCTAAAAAATTATCAATACTTCCAAGTTTCTAGACGGTTTCAGAAAACCAAGTCTCTATTATGGTGTAAGATAAACAAAGAATAGGATTCATAGACTCTCCTCTTTTCTTTTTTGAGACCCCCTATTTAAAGGAAAAGGAGAGATTTTAAGAGGGGGGAGAAGAGAGCCGTTGGAGTAATATGGAAGGAGAGCTCCATTTTGGGGAAGAAAATATTTGTTTAAAGGAATAAAGATTTTCTGATTTTGTGGGGAGTAATTTTTGAGATCAGTCCAAATCTACTCCTTGTAATAAGTCTGGTAGGGAGATACTTGAAATTGAGAGAGGGAGATTTATTATAAAAGAATATGGAAAGAAAGATTTTAAATGAAAAATAAATAAATAAATAAATAAATAAATAAAAAGATTATGAAAAGAGATTTTTATGGGATTGGAGAAAAGAAAAAAAATAGGTTAAACGTGAATTGGTCTTGGCTGTCCGAAACGGGACGTGAGGCTAGTTAGGCAGTGCTACAAACTAAGACAACTTAAACACTACAATGAATTCATAATAAAAAAAAAATACAAAGAGCTAAATAAATAAAGAAAAAAAAATATAGGAAACATGAGAAATAAATTAAATAATGCCTCCTTGAATATATGAATCTTGAGAAAATGCCCCCTTAATAAATAGGGAATGCACAGTAACGAAATGGAGTGAAATAAAAAGCTATTAAAATTTAAAATAACATGATGGTACAAATAATTACGGGATAAGCGATAAAAATGGCTGAAATATAATAAAATTATTATTAAGGCCTTTATAGATAAAATAAAAGAAAGGAGAGACAAAATTGGGTGTTAACATATGGTAGGTGGTGTAGATTTTGGATGGAATGGTTTGAGCCGGGTGAGGCTAGATTATTGGGCACACACTTGGTTCAGGATGTTTGAGAGAAGGTTAAGGTGATTCAGGATAGACTCCGTACATCCCAGTCCAGACAGAAGAGTTACGTGGACCGGAAGGTTCGTGATGTTTCCTATATGGTTGGAGAGCGGGTTCTACTTCGGGTTTCGCCTATGAAGGGCGTTATGAGATTTGGAAAGAAAGAGAAGTTAAGTCCGAGGTTTATTGGTCCTTTTGAGATATTGCGGCATGTTGGGGAGGTTGCTTATGAGCTTGCCTTACCTCCCAGCTTGGCAAGAGTTCATCCGGTATTTCATGCTTCGATGCTCCGAAAGTATCATGGTGATCCGTCGCACGTGTTGGAGTTCAGCTCAGTCCAGTTGGACAAGGATCTATCTTATGTTGAGGAGCCAGTGGCGATATTGGACAGGCAGGTTCGAAAGTTGAGGTCAAAGAACATTTCATCAGTGAAGGTTCAGTAGCAGGGTCAGCCGGTTGAGGAGGCGACCTGGGAGACCGAGCAGGATATGCGCAGTCGTTACCCTCATCTTTTCACTACTTCAGGTATGTCTATATGCTCGTTCGAGGACAAACGATTGTTTAAATGTAGGAGGATGTAATGATCCGGCCGGTCATTTTAAGAATTTATGCCCCGATCCCCTATTAACTACATTCCGTGTGTTTGTTTCTGCTATTATGAGTTGCCGGGAGGATTTATTTGGAGTTTCAGAGAGTTTTGCGACACGTAGTCCCTAAAAGAGAGATTAAGCTTTAGAATTTGGATCGTAGTCGGAGCAGTGTGAAGACGACCTCGAAATGAGATTCCGTCGATTCCGTTTGCTCCTTTGGGTGATTTCGGACTTAGGTGCGTGTTCAGATTGTGTTTTGGAGGTCCGTAGCTTATTTAGGCTTGAAATGCCGAAAGTTGAATATTTGAAGTTTCCGGTTCGATAGTGAGATTTTGATATCCGGGTCAGAATGGAATTTCGGAAGTTGGAGTAGCTCTGTAGTATTGAATGTGACATGTGTGCAAAATTTCAGGTCATTCGGACGAGGTTTGATAGACTTTTTGATCAAAAGCGTAATTTGAGAGTTTTTGGAGTTCTTAGGCTTGAGTCCGATGTTAAATTGGTGTTTTGATGTTGTCTTGAGCATTCCGAAGGTTGGAACAAGTTTGAATGATGTTTTATGATTGGTTGGCATGTTTGGTTGAGGTCCCGGGGGTCTCGGGTGAGTTTCGGGTGCTTAACGGAAGTTGAATTGGACTTAGAAGAAATTTGATATTGGCTGAACCTGTCATAACCGCACCTGCGTGAATGGGACCGCAGGTACAATGCCGTAGAAGCGGCTGGGTGACCACAGAAGTGGGATTAGCCTAGGCTCCAGAAGCCGCAGGTGCGAGGGGTTGGACGCACCTGCGGGATCGCGGGAACGGTAAGTGAGTCGCAGAAGCAGAAATGGGAGTTTAATGAAATGTCGCAGATGCGACTTGAGTTCCGCAGAACGGGACTGCAGGTGCGGTCCTAGAGCCGCAGATGCGGTTCCACTGTTCAGAAAATGGGAGAACGAGGGTTTAGTCTCAAAACTTGGAAAATCGATTTGGGAGCTCAGGATTGGCGATTTTGAGAGAGATTTTCACCTGGGTATTTTGGGTAAGTATCACGACCCGGATTTCCCACCCTCGGGAGTCATGATGGCACCTACTCATAGAAGTTAGGCAAGCTGCGACATATAGAAATTCTAACTCTTTCATTTTAATCCTTTTTACTATTTTGAATTAGTAGGTAATCAACATTTAAATATTAACGATACAGAACAAGCAGAAGACTTAAACAACTAAAGATAACCAAGCTAGTACTACTACGATGCCAATATACTCCTCTACCCGAAATCTGGTGTCACAATATTCACGGACGGTCTATGAGTACTACATACAAATGTCTGAAAGAAATACAATCTGTCTCGAAATCTAATGAAAACAGAGTACATAATAGAGTAGAAGAGAACGACGGGCCTGCGGACGCCTGCAGGACTACCTCGGGATCTCTGGTTGGACTGAAGGCAGGCTCCCCAAGTGCTATTGTCCAAAAGCTGCTCCGGAATCTCACATAGTGCAGAGTGTAGAATCAGCACAACCGACCCCATGTGCTATTAAGTGTCTGGCTTATCCCCAGCGAAGTAGTGACGAGGCTAGGAATAGACTCCAAATAAACTTGTGCAGTTATATAATATACATCGAAAAATAAACAGGAATAAACAATTAACATGGGATGGGGTACATGCTATGGGGGAAATATCAAATCCAGCAGAAACTTAAGAAAAATATGAGGGAACAATTCAATATCTACGACAAAACAATAATAACACAGTTGTGCCGCGCAACCCGATCCTTATCATTTAATATTGTTGCGGCGTGCAACCCGATCCAACTGTATCACTGTTGTGGCGTGCAACCCGATCCAATATAACATTGTTGCGGCGCGCAACCCAATCCAACATAACATTGTTGCGGCGTGCAACCCGATCCAACATAACATTGTTGCGTCGTGCGACACGATCCAACATAACATTGTTGCGGCGTGCAACCCGATCCAATATAACATTGTTGCGGCGTGCAACCCATTCCATATATAGTATTGTTGCGGCGTGCAACCCGTTCCATATATTTATATACCTTTAGCAACAACCATATCAAGAGTCCCGGCAAGGGATTCAATGATAAAAGTAAATACGTCCCGGAAAGAGAGAAACAACTATAACCAATCTTAACCCAACTTCTACTCATCTCAGCTAACAGCAATACTAAATCATAAGTAATTTCCACGAAAACAAACTTAATCCTTGCTCAATATCGAGAATCATCAATTAAAGCATCCGTAGTATCATTTAAGAACACAACAAATTGCAATTTAAGACTCACGGCCATGCTCGACACCAACGTATAGATACTCGTCACCATGCCTATACGTCGTACTCAGCAAGAAGCAAATAGCAAATAGGACACAACTCCTAATCCCTCAAGATAAGGTTAGACCGAACACTTACCTCGAACTTCAACGGCAAACTCAAGCCTCAAACACCGCCTTTCCTTTTGAATTTGATTCCAAATCAATTGTATCTAGACATAATCGACTTAATAACATCAATAAATGCTAAACAATCCAATTCCAATGCTTAATTATAATTTTCCCATCATTCTTCCCAAAAATTCAAAATTTGATCCCGGGCCCGCTTGGTCAAAACACGAGGTTCGGACCAAAATCCGATCATCCATTCACCCACGAGCCCGAATATATATTTTGTTTTGAAATCCGACCCCAAAACGAGGTCAAATTCTCAAATAATCAAAAATCCCTAACTCTACCCAAATCCCTAATTTTCTACCCTTAATGTCATGTTTTAGGCCTAGAAATCTAGTGGGCGTTGATAAAATGGAAGAAAACGAGCTTAGGATTACATACCTAAGAAGCTATGGTGAAGTTCCTCTTCAAAAATTGCCCAAGAGGTGTGGAGAAGATGAAGTTTATGAAAAATGGTGGAATTCCCGTAATACATTCTGTTTTTGGAACTTAAAATAACTGGGCGAATTTGATCTATGTGTTCGTGACAGGCTCATAGCGTTTGCGATGAGCTAGGCCTGAGAGACCTTCGCGTTCGCAGAAATGGGCTCGCGTTTGCAGAGAACTAACTCCTCGAGCCTTCGCGTTCCCGTCCAGGTGGTCGCATTCGCGTTGGTATAATACCCATCCCCCTACCCAGGTGATAACTAGGCATTTTGACGCATTTTATGCTTCTTCTTGCTTGCACTTTGATTATAAATTCATACAAAATAGTCCCAAAAGGATCATAAGTTGTGCTTGATTGCAGGTTTGATCAACAAAGTGACAAGATGTCAAAATCCAACTCAAAAGGGGTGAAACTTGCATAAGTACCAAAGACAAGACAAACTCAGGAAAAACAGGCCTAGTGCGACCGCACTACACTTTGTGCGGTCCGCGGTGGACCTCTGTTCAGAGAGTCAAGATTGCAAGTTCAAGAGCCTAGTGTAGTCGCACACCATTTTGTTCGGTCCGCACTAACCCCGCAGGGGCAATTTTGTCCAGTTTTTCCAGCTTAGTATAAATAAAACGTTTTTCCATTTTTAGGGCATAAGATATTATTAGACGTTAGTTGCGCTCGTGAGAAGACTTTTCTTAGCCATTTTGGGCATTTTTACTTAGTTTTTATCATTGAATCTTCGTATTTACCTTAGCAATTAATTAATATGTCTTTATCTTCATCTATTTCTCTATTTTTCTCTTCAAGTATGAGTAGCTAGACCCATTAGCTAGGGTTATGGCTCAACCCTAGTGTGGGTAATTGATGGGTGTTGCAATTTAGGGCTAGATTGACTATGGGTGTTTGCTATTTGAGTCAATTTCATGGTTTAATTACTGAATTAGTAGTTGCAAATACTAGTTTGTGCTAAGTTGACTGGGTTCTTCTTGAGAAAGAGAGCCTAAGTCTCCGAAATTGATCCAACGAGTAATTGGGATGGACTCAAGAGAATTGATAGTCCCAATTAAAGGGTTAAACCTCGAAAGAGTAATATCCGACTTGAACCTTAGTTGCTTGAGCAAATATGCATACCCAATTGGTCTTGAGGAAGTCAATTGGGCAAAATCATTCTTTCTACCGAGAGATGTGAGAATGGCTAATATCGAGCAACGGTTAAAACATATACCCCAATCAAGTCAATCGTGTCTTAGACGCAATTACCCGTCAATTGGCCACCTAGGTGAAAGTCACTACCCTAGTGCCTTTTAGAATATTTGAACAACTTGTAGCATTTTACTCTTAGCTTAATCTAGTTGCAATTATAATTTGTAGTTTGATAATAGTAGAATTATAAAAGAAAACCCAAAAATAAATAGAAGAGCAATTTGGAACCAATACGCAATCCCAACCTAAATAGATACTCAACTCCCTTTCTAGCTCTCTATGAAAATTGATCCCGGCCCAAAATCAGGTAAAAGTTATTGCGACCCTCTCTCGCTACTTTTTAGTGGTGCGGAGTAGGCAGTGATCACTTTTTGGCGCCGTTGTCGGGTAGCTAACGGTTTTGGCTATCTATTTAGTTAGTTTTGTGTATTGTTCTTCTTTCCTTCTTTGTTACTTACTTGTTTGTGTCACTACTCAGGTACCAATATGGCTTTGAACAACGCTAATGACCCTCTTGGAAACGTGATTGTGGGGGAGGAGGTAGATGATGTTGAGCAAGATGAGGTGCCTCTTGTACCTCAAGGACAACGTAGAGGCCGCAATGCCAATGCTAATCCAAATGACAACATTCCAGACCCTCCTCCACCACCTCCAAGAGTGGCTCCCAGAGTACTTTCGAACTAGGGTTATGCAAGTGCTATTGTCCCACCCATAATCCGGGCGGGCAATTCTCAGATAACCAATGTGATATTGACCTTACTTGAGCAGCGTGGGTGTTTCACAGGTGCTGCGGATCAAAATGCCTACAAACATCTCAAGGGGTTCGTGAATACATGCTGGGGGAGCAAATAGACGAATGTGTCCGAGGATGCTCTTAGGTGAGACTTTTCTCATTCTCACTTCGGGGGAAGGCATTAGATTGGCTCGAGAGACTCCCCAACCATTCCATCACAACTTGGGATGAGTTGGCGGATAAATTCGTTTCTAAATTCTTTTCACCCGGTCATATGGCGGCACTTCGAGATGAGATATTGACTTTCAAGCAAGAGCCCACGGAACCTTTGCATGAGATTTGAGAGCGGTCTAGAATGATGGTGAAAGAATGCCCCAATAATGATATGACTGACACTATGATCCAACAAACTTTCTACCGGGGCATCAATACAATAAATCAATGCATAGTGAACCAACTTGTCGGGGACAACTTTATGAAGCTTTCATATGATGAGGCATGTGATGTACTTAATGAGACGGCTGACACTTCTTCTGCATGGCAAATTAGAGCCAATGTACCTCAAGGCGACCCTACGGTTATTCATTTGCACAAGGAATTACATGACCATGGGCAAGCTATATAGGAGTTGACAACTACTATGAATCAATTGGCTAAGGCACAGTTACAACAAGTCCAAAATCCTTGCCAAGTGAATGCCATGGAGGGTGTTAATATGCTTGTCAACAAGAGAAGGCAACAAAACTAAGGGAATTCTGAGCAATTTGATGATGCATGTGATGGTTTTCAAAATGATGGTTATGATGGCCAGAGTGAAGAGGTTCAATATGTAAACAACTATCAAGGCCAATGGGGCAACTCTTCCAACCAACAACAGTGGAGACCTCAAGGCAATTGGGTCATTCAACAACAAAATAGTGGCAATTGGGGGAACAATAACTGGGGCAATCAGAACAACAATCAAGGCAACCAACAGAATTGGATTGGTAATAACAATAATTGGGGTGGCAATAATAATCAAGGAGGATGGAACAATGGAAACCGAGGAAACCGGGGGCAAGGCTTTCAAAGGCCCCCAATGTACCAACAACCGAACAATCCACCACCATTTCCATCTCAAGGTCCTAGTTCTTCGGGTAAGGATATGGGTAGAATTGAAATGATGTTCGAGCAGATGATGAAGAGGAATGCGGATTCTGATGCACAGTTAGTTTCTCACAACACCTCTATCCGAAACTTGGAGGTGCAATTAGGTCAAATCTCTCAGTCATTGAATACTCGCCCGAAGGGTGCTATACCAAGTGATACGATAGTAAACCCAAAGGGTGGAAACAATCATGTTATGGCGGTCACAAGAAGAAGTGGGAGAGGCGGTGATGTGAATGCCTTTAAGCAAAAGTAAGTCGTGGATGATGATGTTGAGTTGCAAGATGACGAAATTCCTTTGGTAGTTGAAGATGTGGTTGATGAAAATGTGAACAATGAAGTGAGGATTGATATTCAAGAAGTGGAGGTGGAAACTCAAAATGATGTTAACCCGTCTAGGGAACACATAATTGACATGCCGGAGCCGGTTGTGCCAAAAGCCAAGGCTCCTTTGCCAAGGCCACCTCCACCTTATCCTCAAAGGCCCGTGAAGTAGAAGAATGATAATCAGTTTAAAAGTTCATTGACATGATGAAGAGCTTATCTATTAATGTGCCTTTGGTGGAGGCACTTGAAAAAATGTCGGGTTATGCAAATTCATGAAAGACTTGGTTACAAAGAAGCATTCTATGGATTGTGAAACTATAAAGATGACTCACCAAGTTAGTGCTATAGTGCATTCAATGGCCCCGAAGCTTGAAGATCCTGATGCTTTCACTATTCCTTGCACCATTGGGAGTGCGAATTTTGTCAGGGCTCTATGTGACTTGGGAGCTAGTATCAATTTGATCCCCTACTCAGTTTTCAAAACTTTGGGTATCGAGAAACCTAGGCCAACCTCAATGAGACTTCAAATGGCAGATCAATCGATGAAGCGGCCTTTGGGCATTATTGATGATGTGCTTGTCCGAGTGGACAAATTCATATTACCGACCGACTTCGTGATTCTGGATTGTGAGGTGGACTATGAGGTTCCTATTATCTTGGGAAGGCCTTTCCTTGAAATGGGGAAGGCATTGGTTGATGTTGAAGTGGTTGAGCTCACTTTCCGAGTGGGAGATGAAAAAGTCGTCTTTCATGTGTGCAAATCTATGAAGCAGCCCAACAGTACTGAGGTGTGCTCTTTTGTTGACCTCGTCACAGTAGTGATAATTGATGACACCAGTGCAATGATCAATGTAGAGGACCCATTGGAAGCCGTATTGTTAAATCTTGATGTCAATGAGGATGCAAGCCGAGTGGAGTGCGTGAATGCTTTACATGGAATGGGCTCTTATTCTTATGAGCCTAGAAAATTGTCTTTGGATCTTGAAAACCGGAAAACTCACCAACAAAACCATCAATTGAGGAGCCACCAGTGTTGGAGTTGAAACCACTTCCTCCACACCTCAGGTATGAATTCTTAGGCTCAAATTCTACTTTACCAGTTATTCTTTCTTCTTGCCTAACTAACATGCAGGTTGAGGCCACTTTGGTGGTGCTTCAAAAGCGAAAAAGGGAAATTGGATGGACTTTGGCTGACATTCAGGGAATAAGCCCCGCATTCTGTATGCACAAAATTATTTTGGAGGATGATGCAAAGCCTTTCTTGGAGCATCGAAGAAGATTGAACGAGGCAATGCAAGAAGTGGTGAAGAAAGAAGTAATCAAGTGGTTGGATGCTGGTGTTGTGTACCCCATTTCCGATAGCTCATGGACTTCTCCGGTGCAATGTGTACCAAAAAAGGGTGGTATGACTGTGGTAACAAATGACAACAATGAACTTATTCCCACTCGGACAGTTACCGGAAGCTAAACAAAGTGACCCGAAAGGATCATTTCCTATTGCCATTCCTTGACCAAATGCTTGATCGTCTTGCGGGGCGTGCTTTTTATTGCTTTTTGGATGGATACTTGGGGTATAATCAAATCATGATTGCTCCAGAAGACCAAGAGAAGACCACATTTACTTGTCCGTATGGAACCTTCGCTTTATCTCGGATGACGTTCGGATTGTGTAATGCTCCGGCGACATTCCAAAGATGCATGATGGCTATTTTCACCGACATGGTGGAAGATATATTGGAGGTCTTCATGGATGATCTCAGCATGGTTGGTGATTCCTTTGAAGAATGTTTGAGAAATTTGGATAGAGTATTGGCCCGATGTGAAGACACAAACCTCGTAACAATTGGGAAAAATGTCATTTCATGGTTGAAGAGGGTATAGTGTTGCGTCACAAAATTTCAAAGCGAGGGATTGAAGTTGACAAAGCCAAGATAGAGGTGATTTCAAGGCTTCCTCCCTCTACTTCTGTCAAAGGGGTGAGGATTTTTCTTGGGCATGAAGGTTTTTACCGAAGGTTTATAAAAGATTTTTCAAAAGTGGTAAACCCCTTGTGCAAGTTTCTAGAAAAGGATATAAAGTTTGTGCTCGATGAGGGATGTATGCAAGCATTCAAGCTTCTCAAGCTTAAGTTGACCACTACCCCAATCATTACCACACCAAATTGGAGCTTACCTTTCGAGCTCATGTGTGACGCAAGTGACGTTGCGGTTGGGGCTATTTTGGGACAAAGGGTTAACAAGATGTTTCATCCGGTGTACTACACAAGCAAGACCATGAATGAGGCTCAAAGGAACTACACGGTTACCGAAAAAGAGTTGTTGGCTATAGTATTTGCAATGGAAAAGTTTTGGCCGTATTTTATAGGGGCCAAGGTCATAGTGCACACCGATCATGTCGCTCTTAAGTACTTGATGACAAAAAAGACTCCAAGGCAAGATTGATGCGATGGGTGTTACTACTTCAAGAGATTGATCTAGAAATTGTGGACCAGAAAGGTAGTGAGAACCAAGTGGCGGACCACTTGTCCCGTTTGGAGAAGGAAGGGAGGCCTTGTGATGGCCTTGAGATTAATGATTCATTTACCGACGAACAACTCCTTGCGGTGTCAATGAATGATATTCCATGATTTACTGATGTTTCCAATTACCTTGTGACCGGAATAATCCAGTATGAGCTCTCTTCTAACCGAAGGAAGAAGCTCAAGCGGGATAGTTTGGACTTTTATTAGGATGAGCCGTATTTGTTCAAGATTTGCACTGATGGTGTGATTCATCGATGTGTCCCGGAGGAAGAACAATTGAGTATCTTAGAGGCTTGTCATTCCTCACCCTATGGTGTCCATCACGGTGGGGTGAGGACCACCTCGAAAGTTCTTAATTGGGGGTTCTATTGGCCAACCCTGTTCAAAGATGCGGGTGATTTTGTGAAGAGGTGTGATCAATGCCAAAGAGCGGGTGGAATTTCAAAAAGGGATGAGATGCCTCTCAATACCATTCTTGAAGTGGATATATTTGATGTTTGTGGCATCAACTTTATCGATCCATTTGTTAGCTCTTGTGGAATACTTACATTCTTGTGGCGGTCAATTATGTCTCAAAGTGGGTTGAAGCCATGGCTCTACCCAACAATGAAGCCCGGAGTGTTGTTGCATTTCTTAAAAAGAGCATTTTCACAAGGTTTGACACTCTTCGCGCGATTATTAGTGATGGGGGGTCTCACTTTTGCAATAAAGCTTTCGACACGTTGCTTTCCAAGTACGGTGTCAATCACAAGGTTTTTACCCCCTATCATCCACAAGCAAGTGGTCAAGTGGAAGTCTCTAATAGGTAAATAAAAAGTATATTGTCAAAGACGGTCAATGCTAATAAGACTGATTGGTCGAAGAAGTTGGATGACGCTCTATGGGCTTATCGGATGGCTTACAAGACTCCGATTGGTATGTCTCCGTATTGGTTGGTGTTTGGGAAAGCTTGCCATCTTCCGGTTGAGTTAGAGCACAAGGACATATGGGCTTTGAGGAAGTTGAATTTGGAATGGGATGTTGCAGATAATCTTCATGTTGAACAACTCAATGAACTTGAGGAATTTAGATTCCATGCCTACTCCAGATCGTCCTTGTATAAGGACAAGATGAAGTACCTTCATGATAAATATGCTCGTGGAAAGGAGTTCAAAGTTGGTGATTTAGTTCTCTTATTCAACTCTCGATTACGTCTGTTTCCGGGAAAGCTCAAATCCAAATGGAGTGGACCGTTTGAAGTTGTGCTTGTGACCCTTTTGGTGCTCTTGATTTGAAAAACAAAAATGGTGAAGTCATTAGAGTTAATGAGCACCGGGTCAAGCATTATCTTGGAAAGTTTGATGACAGCCACATGGTGTCGCTTCTTTATCCCAAATGATGTGGTGGTAACATACATCGTGCCACGATGTTAAATCAGGCGCTTCTTGGGAGGCAACCCATGTGTTTTTCTTCTTGTTGTTTTCTTTGATTTTCTTTGTAGTATAGGATTGATTTTTGGCTAACTGGTTGTGAGATGTTGCGGGGATTGTGTTGATGCAGTGCAAGACATAATAAAGAAATTGTTCAGTCTCTGAAGTTGCTAGTGCGGCCGCACTACACTTTGTGCGGTCCGCACTGGTGAAAGCCAAAGTGATACCTCTCTGAAGTTGGCCACTGCGGTCGCACTACACTTTGTGCAGTCTACAGTGGACCACTGCGACCGCGGTCTGCTTTGTGCGGACCGCAGTGGGATAATTGGCCGAGTTTGATCATAACAGCTCAGTGCGGACCGCGGTCCATTTTGTGCGGTCCGCACTGGTAGGTGAGAATGGGCCTCAAGGGTTTTTCTATAAATAGACCCTGAGGTCCTCCTTTTACCCTTTTCGCAAAATTGAACCTCAGAGACTCTAAATACTGTTCCACTTCTTCTTTGATCGTAATTGCTTGATTGGCAATGTTTAACTTCACTTCATCTCATAATCTGGTAACATTACACTCATTTCTTCTTTGTTTAATTTTGTAATTTTGTTTAATTTCCATTTTTCATAACTTTTGTTCTTCTTCCTCCTGTAATTAGTTCGATTTCTAGGTTAGTTTAGTTTAAATGTTGATTGTTGTGGACTTAGTAGTTTAATGGACTGGGTAATTGATTAGGGCCTCTAATTAGGTGGAAATTTGACCTTAAAAGTAAAATCTCAAGCCCTAACTTAGTGCCACTTCTGGGCACCCTGTACGGACCGCGGTCATTTTAGTGCGGTCCGCGGTTCCCCAGTGCGGTCCACAGTACCACTTTGTGCGGACTGCACTAATGAACTTCTGAAAGATAACCCTTGGGCAGTGCGACCGCACTATATTTTGTGCGGTCTGCACTGGCCCAGTATGGCCGCAGTACCATTTTGTGCGGGCCGCACTGTCAAGATTCAGAGGGTGGGTATTCTGAACCCCACCCCTGTGTGGACCGCACTACCATTTTGTGCAGACCACACTGGTCCCTATGCGGCCGCACTTCATTTTGTGCGGTCCGCAGTGGGCAGCTTCTGAGGACTGTATGCAACACTTTGATTCTGTTCTGCAATTTGTTTTGTTGCAATAACTTGAACTGCCTTGATTGATACTAACAAATACATTGAATGATGTTTGCAGATAATGGTAAAACAAAGAGGCAAGTGATTAAAACAACCCGGCAGAGGTGAATCCTCCCGGGGTGGAAAACAAAAAATGGTCAAACTCACTCCCCAAGCTAGGCAAAACATCAAGAATATGAGGAAGGCCATAAAAGCGGCTGACAGAGCCATTGACATGTCGGGGAGTAAGTACGATCCCTCTCGAGAGATCTTTTCGGACTCAGTCCCAAAATACATCCCGTATCCGGAGAGGGCCAGACATAGAGACACTCCTCCCTCTTCCCCTGATGCCCAAGCATCAGTGAACATTTCTTCTGGATCGTCTGAGGGCTTAGGTGAAGGTAGTGGGGAATACTCCACCTCTCCCATAGCTTCATTATCCGAGGAGGGTGCAGGAGGAGGTGAGGAGGATATACAGGGAGATGAGGGAGTAGCTAAAGGTGGTGAGCCTCAAGTGGGAGGCATTGCTAGAACTAGGAAACCCGAAGCTTGGGAAGATAGATTTGTAAGTAGGGTAGTATACCATAAGTTTCGGGAGTGGTGGCCGGTGAGAAAATTGATTCCGGAGAGGAGCTTCATAGATAGAGACCTACTACCCCACAACCCCGATGTGCAGAGACAGTTCAAGACTAGAGTGGGCTGGGAGCACTTCCTAGATGTTTGTGTGGACGCCAACGAACACTTGATCAAGGAGTTTTATTGCAATGTATCCCACATCAAAAAGGGCTCCAAAGTGATCAAGGTTCGGAACCTCAAGGTGTTATTTGATGGGAAGTTGATTAATGAATATCTGGGCTTCAATGAGGAGGATGAGACTCTGTATATGGTGAAGATGGAGATGGGTGAGGAGGTCCGTCCATGGCTAGCACAGTACCTGGTAATCCCAGGTACCGTCCCCGATTGGTTGACTGCTGGGGTCAAAATATTGAGAAGGACCCTAAACTTTGAAGCGAGGGGATGGGAGACTTTTGTTTGCAGCCGGTTGGACCCTACCACTCATGACAACACCCTTCCTCTCCATCGAGCTGTATTGGTTGCTTTGATTATGGCGGGGTACCCCATAGATGTGGGGAATGTGATGTCCCGGATTATCACTATTGTAGGCGCGGAGCATGACAGCAACTATCCTTTCCCTAGTTTCCTCACAATGTACTTTCGGGACCTGAATGTGGACAAAAGGCCTTATGACATCAAGGTCAAGGCGACAACCCCATTTTCCTGGTATAGCATGAAGGGGGATGACAACCCCAAGAGCAAGAACTACAAAGTACCAGCTACTGCTCCAATTGGCCAGTCTGAGGAGCCGGTTGAGCTAGTGGCTTCTGTTGGGCATACCTCCACATCTCTAGATATCCCTCCCGGTCTATCCACATCAGCAGGCCCAGAGATCCCATCTACCCGGGCCCATCCTATTACTGCCCACCGTTTGAGCCAGGCACTTTTGAGTATCAACAACTGGATGCAGACTGCCTCATCCAAGTTGTCAATTTTGACTACCACTGTAGAGGCTCAGTCGGTTCCCCCAGCTCCACAGGTGCCACAGCCGATAGAGGATGCGCTCAAGGAGATACTTAACAACCAGAAGAAGATCCTCGATACTCAGGCTGAGCTCTCAAAGACAGTCGATTCACATAGCAAGGCTCTCAAGGAGCTTGCTAAGGAGCATAAGAAGCTGCGGAAGACACGGGCCTCCAGGGAGTCCGTGAAGGTGCTGCGGGCAGATGTTGATAGACTGAAGGCAGACCAGCTGCCATTAGACTAGTTGCTTGATGACCTAGTGCCAGCAGCTCACCCACATCCGGAGCCGACACAGAGGCCTCCAAAGAGGAGGAAGAGGATTCCTAGAGCTGCTGATGCTATCATCCAGTTGGTGGACCCACCAGAGACTTCCTCTAGTCAGCCACAGGATGTACCAATTTTAGAGCCTGTCGAGGTCCAGGCCCCCATCACAGTAGCAGCGGAGAAGACCACCGGGAACCAGTCTGAGGTTCCCGAGCACACAGAGGACCTGGGGACCACCCATGATCCTATGCAGACAGGCACGGCTTAGGGAGTCTTCTATATCCTTTTTCTCTATATTTTTGGTGCTTAGTTAGACTAGTTGGTATTGGGGACAATACCAGCTTTCATTTGAGGGGGTGAGCCCTACATTTTTTTGGATGACTGTATATATTGATATTTTTTATGCTTTCTTGATTTTTCACATTTGGTCTGTATATAATTTGATATTTAGTTACTTTTATCACACTTTTTATATTTCTTTGGGTCTGTATATAAAGTTATATCACATTGTATATATTCATTCCATTCGTTGTATATTCAAATCTCTTCTTGTATATATTCATTCTATTTTTCGCAAAATTTTTCATTTTTAGCTTCTTATTTATGTTCGTAGCTTTTTGTTTTGTTTTGGACGTTTTCAATAAACCTTTGGTTTTCTTAATGCCACAGTTCTTTCCAAAGGTGGAGTGTTGTGTGAACCGGGTGGTTTTTCCCAATGATGGATAGCGTGACAACCATCTTAAGGGTTTGAGTCCGTTTTCTTTTTTGTTTTTAGTAGTTTATAGTTAAGGATACCTCAAGCAAAGCTTCACTTGGGCCTAGCACATTTACCTTTGATCTCATGATCGAAAACAAGTTGTTGTGTTTAGGATGGTGAAAGTCGTGACCTTGAGACTCTTGTGTTGACCAATAATCATCAAATGGTTTTTTTTCGGGACCATTGTGTGCTCAAATCGTATCTAAGGTTGTTGTGGGCCCCCGACTCTATGTCTTTAGCAATCCCTTAGCTTGTGTGATGAGTAATTAAATTGCAAGTACAAGTCCCGAGCCATTGGTCTAGAACTTGCCCTAAATGTTTGTTGAGGCGAAATCATAAGTGAATTTTGACTTGAGGCATGATTATAGGCTCTCCTTGATCCAAATGATAGTTTGAACAAATCCATAGCCTACCTATGATATGATCCCTAGTTAACCCTTTTGAGCCTTAGACTTTCATCTTTCAAAAACCATAATACAAGCCTATACCCGTTGTTGATAACCAATTTTTTCCTGTATATTTTTATATGCAAAATACTTTCAAAATAGCACATGTATGCATATATATAAGTATTTACAAATATTTTTATTATTTTTCCTTAATTTTAAAGGCTTTTAAAATCAATTTTATTACCTTATTTTATCAAGAAAAACCCAATAAGTGTTCCCAAAATTGGCATTTTGGTAATTCATTTATTGAATTCTCATATTTATACTAAAATATAGCTAAGGTAATTTTAGCACAATTGTTACAAATTTATTTAGTATTTTAAAGCTAAATTGCATAAAATTGCAATATTAGCCTATTTTAGATTTAATTGCGTTTATAATTACAAAATCGATTCCAGTATTTTTAGTTTAATATTTATATATTATTAATTTATTTAGTACCTTTAATGTGTTTCCATAAATCATTTTACTATTTTTTATAAAATAAATAAGAGAAAAGTGGCTATTTAAATACTAGCCCTACTTATTTCAATTTTAGCCTAAATTCTACCCCAATTAAACCCAATTGAACCCCAGACCAATTCCTAAAATTACCTCCCCCCCTTACCCAATTAAAATAACCTACCCACCCCCCTTTAAATCCCAGCAGTTGATCTAACAGATCAACGGCTCACGTTCTCCCTTTCCTTTTTTAATTTACCAACCCCCCTAAACCTAAATCATTTTCCACCTACCAAGCCGCCTCTGAACCCCCCCATTCTCTCAAACTATCTCGAACCTTCTCAAACCTTCTCAAACCTTAGCCACCTCCCACCATTTCCACCCTAGAAACCACCGGAATCTATGGCTTCCAAGGCTACGAAAACCCTACACCGGCCTACTATGGCTCCCACGCGCCTAATTTCTGAATATTCAAGGCCTGACCATGAAGGGTCTTATCCAGAATTCTGTCGATTCGAAGTTTCATGGTCATCTCCGGCTTTGCTCCGGTGTACCATGGTTGTTTGAGCCTGATTCTGACCTCTCCGACTCGGATCGGTGACTTTTCAAAGCCTTTCTCATTTCTATTGTTCTTATGAAACCCTAACCCTTCGATGTTTTCTCGGATTCCTTTAGATTTGTTGTGTATCTATGCTTTCCCTGAGTTTTCAAACGATTTCTCTAGCTTTTCTTTCAAAAATTACTTTCAAAACCATTTCTTCTCCGATCTAGGGCTTTCTGAAAATATTTAAATGTTTCTCTGACTTTCTTTCTTTTTCTTTTGTGTGTATTTGCCTCTACTGTGATCTTGTATTTTCTTCTACCATGTTCTTATAAGCATCTCTTACTGTGTTTTCCTATACTATATTTTTGTATGCTTTTCTACTGTGTTCTGGTATTTTCTTCTACCATGTTCTCATAATATATTTTTTCTACTGTGTTCTTAAGTGTTCTTACTATTTTCCTTCTACTGAGCTCTTTTTAAGTTTCTTCTAAAATATCTTCTTAAGCATGCTTCTTCTACTGTTCTTATCAGTGTTTTCTCATTATGCTTCAAATTAGTTTCTTCACTCTATTTGCTTTGAACCCTTCTATTGTGTTTGCATGTTACTCATGAGTTCTGTTGCTGAAAGAAGCATGTTGGAAGTTTCAGTTCTTTCTGAAACCTCTAAATATGTTTCGATTCAATTGCTTGCCCTCTCATCTTTGCTTTGTGGTTTGCTTGACTAGGGTCTTACTTCAAAAAAACCCTAATTCTTTCAGACTAACTTTGAGTCTCTGAACTGAGTTTGGACATCTTTGTTTTAATACAATTCTAGCTTTTTACTAAACTCTTCTACACTGGATTTTCCTACTGCTTTCACAATGACACGACAATTTCTTTTTTTTCTTTCTTTCATACTTAACATGCTCACATGCTCCTTATATATGATGCACTTCCCTCTCAAGTGACTTTCAAATTTGCAATTAGTCCAAACTTCCTTCTGAATATGGCTTGATTGATTTCTTTCCAATGTTTGCTGATTTTCTCTGTGACTCGGCCTAAGTTAAAACTCTTCTTCATCTTTTCTGACTTGGTTCATTCATGGATCAATAATTACAGGATCCCTAACCACATGATTTACTGGCTACTGATTGATTTTCTTACCTTATTTGTACAACCGTGTACTTCAAAACCCTGTCCTTAAAATAACCTTTTATGTATTTGCCCCTAATTGCATGCTGTGCACAAAGTGCTTACTCAATTTCTTTCCTTAAATGGTTTTTACCCGTTTGAATCTGAACCCCTTAATTAAGGGAAGTCTTGTGCAATTGATTCTTAATTGACAATCAGTTCCTCAACTATTCTCTTACTTTATTTCTGCCTGATTTTGCACTATAAGAGGCACGACCCTCTTCACAGACACGACACACTTTCAGAATCCTTCTGAACTTATACTCTCTCATAATAATATTCTCTTCTTGTCTGCATTGTGGCCTGTTTTACAAGACCTACTGTTTTTCTTTATTTGTTTCCCTGAAAACTGGTATGTCTGGGTTTAATTCTTAGCATCATCACAATATGTTCATTTACAGCTTTTATATCCATGTCTACTGTACTGTTTCTCTAAAGTTTAATATTTAAGTTATTATGCTCATATCTTTCTGCTTATTTCTGCTGTGAATCCTTGCTCCCTACCCTCATTACCCTTATGTGTTTGAGAGTTGTGACTTAAGGCATGCCAATGTGAGTTGTTGCCCATGAATTAAGTTTGAACCAATGGGGTCTTAACCTCTAAGTAAACAGGCTAGAGGGTGTGCCAGCATCTCCCATTGCTGGGTGTGCCCATCAGCCTTCTTTTCTTTTGCTCTTGCAAATTCCTCCATACCCCTACACCCTTATGTGTATTGATTTTAAGTTATTCCCCATTTTCCCTTTCCCCTTTCAGAATTCTACTTTTGCACTTGCACTCTCTCTTAGTTCATAAGCTCTGCCCCCTCTAGTGAGCCTTGCCTTGGACCTTGAGTTCCCTCTGAACTTGGACACCTGAGGGCTGGCCCTTCCACACTACACTATATCCTAATCTGGTGATACATTTGGGTGTAAGCACTGCCCGGAGTTCTTATGAAATTCTTAGGGAACTCTGACACATCCAAATGGGAGAAAGGCTTTAAAATATGATCTCTTGGAGTTGGTTTACTTCATATTTCAAACAGGAAGTCTGAATCAGGCTCTCATTGATTGTACCTTTTAATTTTTGATGTATTTTTCTTTTTCTGGGCTGTAATAATTTTGTAATAAACTTTTGGGGATGGCTAGTGAAAAGGGAGGGATAACTATGTGAAGGGTAGATATCCTGTCTATATGTGTATTTCTGAATTTCTGCACTCTCATATAGATATCCTGCCTATAGGTTATTTTAGAATTTCTGCACTCTCATATAGATATCCTGCCTATAGGTTACTTCTTGAATTCTGCATTTCTCATATAGATACCATGTCTGTAGGAATTCTGCATTTTCTCATATAGATACCATGTCTATAATTACCTGGAAATCTGAATCCTGCATATGCATATAGAAAATAATGCCTATAGGTCTTTCTGAATCTTGCATATACATTCTTCATTAGGCAATCATGTTTATAGGTCTTAATCAATCAGCCGTAATTAGATATCATGTTCATAGGCCTTAAATGAAATTCAGCACCTAGATATCATGTTTATAGGGTTTCCGCATTTTACCATGTCTGTTAAAAGGGGTTTAAATCAACAACGCGTAGAAAGCATGCCTATAGGAGATATTAATCAAATCTGAATCATTTCACTCGCTTATAAGTCTAAAACCAGTAACAATGACGCATGCTCTTTTGTTAAAACTCGCCTTTCTTTAATAACAGATAATTTTTCTTAAATCAATATGTATTCATGTTACTTCATTATTTCTGGAATCAGTAAATATCATGCCCATAGATCTTCGTCCAGCACTTAGACAAGCCATACGGTAAACTTATAAACTGAATCAGACTTTTTATCAGCTACAACCAGTAGGCAAGCCTGATTCGGGCTTCTTATCTGAACTATGTAATAAATCAGTTTGCCTCGACCCTTTAAGTTTTAATCAGACCTTAAACAGTACATGCAAGTCATGCTACATTATGTGCTTTCTTTGGTTTAAAGGAGGTCTGTTTGAGTCATTTTATTTGTTTATATGCTTCCCCAAACTTGTTATATGTGTTTCGTTTGTCGCCTTAGTATTTTACCTTTTTAAACCACAAAAAAGCCCAATACCTCCTCCTTTTAGGATTAGTATTCCCAAGTACCTCCGAGGCTGATAGGATTGGGGCAGGTAATAGCATGCAATAAGTAAACGAGACCATTTCGTGCTTTAATACCTTAACGGGGTGGGAAAGGGTAGATATGGATATGATGACCACGCAATAACATCACGTGTAGCCCCTCACTGAGGAGTGATTACCGGATGTTGTGTGGGGTGATCCATATTATTAATAAACCTAGGACCCCCCTTTCCTTTGTTTTCTTTGTTTCTTTTAAATCTTTTTAAACCGTTTCTTTCAAGAACATCAACTCTTTTTAGTTCCTTTTTCTTACTTTTGTTTATTTGTAACCATTACGTAAAAATCCCCTCTTATCTGAAGCCTTTATTTGCCTATGTGCCTTTAAGTCACAACAATAGTTTGGCCGGGAACCACACTAGTGGATCCTGAGGGGTGCCTAACACCTTCCCCTTGGGATAATCAAGCCCTTACTCAATCTCTGGCTACTCAAAACAAACCCCTCCTAGTGTCTTAATACCCTTTAATCAGTAGGTGGCGACTCTTCAAATCAAACCTAATTCCCGAAAGGGAACGAGTTGTCCTCTCAAATGTCATAAACCCGATTTCGCGAGAAAAAGGGGGTGCGACACCCGTTCTAAAAGATACCCTCTCTTGGCACTCGATCTTTCCTTTAGCACATGGCAAAAGTATAAATTTAGGGGGAGAGACGAGGATGGAAACAAAGTGGTAAAAAGGCACAAGAAAAACGAAGAAAAGAAACGGCAATTAAAAAGAAAGAAAAGCAAAAGACAAAAATAATGATCAATGTGAAAAAGAATAAAGAGGGATTCAAGAAAAGCAAAGAATGAAAGGTGTGAAAAAGTTGAAAAAGGAGAAAAGGTTTGAAAAGCATAAGAAAGAGTGATAATGTGTCTCTCTAACCTCTTAGAAAAGAAGTGAAATGACTCAAAGAGTCAAGAGAATGTTTGCCAAATGAATCAAAAGAAGTGCTTAAAGGAAGATGGAACCCACTTAGACCACAGCATTTCCTACCCTGAACCAAAAGCCTTCACAATGACTCCACAAAAGCCATATATGATCTTGAGTTGAATGAAACTTACATTAGTGGATACTCACATAAAGGGCAAGCATATGGTACTTAGAGCCGGACTTGTGACTTTTTCTTGAGAGAGATGAGCGAATTTCCATTAACCTCAGTTTGTGTGCCAATATTCTAAAAAAGGTGGGGTTTGCTTAGGGAGAGTTGAGAATGTGTGAGTTTGGGTTCCACAATGACCAAAGCAATTGAGAGAGTTCTTTGATGTGTTGAGTCAACTCTTGATGCTCTTGTGTCGCACTTGATCCATGGTTTTTCAGAGATTAAATGTTGTTAATGATTCATTTGTATTGAGGGCAATTGTTAGTCCCAATTGATGCTAGTTGAGGTTGCTTTAGGATAGCTGAAAATTTCTTGGATTTTCCCTTAAGGGGTGGGTCTTATTTTGTTTGCTTGAGGACAAGCAAAAGCTTAAGTTTGGGGGAGTTGATAACTAGGGATTTTGACGCATTTTATGCTCCTTCTTGCTTGCGCTTTGATTATAAATTCATACAAAATAGTCCCAAAAGGCTCATAAGTTGTGCTTGATTGTAGGTTTGATCAATAAAGTGACAAGATGTTAAAGATCAGATCAAAAGGAGTGAAACTTGCACAAGTACCAAAGACAAGACAAACTCAGGAAAACAGGCCTAGTGCGGATGCACTACACTTTGTGCGGTCCGCACTAGAGAGGTTCAGAGACTCAGCATTTCAGGCTCTGAAGCAATGCAGTCGCACTACACTTTATGCGGTCTGTGGTGGACCTCTGCGGCTGCACTCCCATTCTGTGCGGTTCGCAGAGACAAGGTTCAGAGAGATGCCAAGTTCAGAGGTTCAAGCCTGTGCGGTCCGCGGTCGAGTTTGTGCGAACCGCGCTAGAAGCCTCTGCGACCACAGTCCATTTTGTGCGGTCCGCGAAGCCTGGGTTCAGAGAGTCAAGATTGCAAGTTCAAGAGTCTAGTGCGGTCGCACTCCATTTTGTGCAGTCCGTACTAACCTCACAGGGGCAATTTTGTCCAGTTTTTCCAGCTTAGTACAAATAGATCCTTTTTTCCATTTTAGGGCATCAGATATTATCAGACGTTAGCTGCGCTCGTGAGAAGACTTTTCTTAGCCATTTTGGGCATTTTTACTTAGTTTTCATCATTGAATCTTTGTATTTACCTTAGCAATTAATTAATATGTCTTTATCTTCATCTATTTCTCTGTTTTTCTCTTCAAGTATGAGTAACTAGACCCATTATCTAGGGTTGTGGCTCAACCTTAGTGTGGGTAATTGATAGGTGTTGCAATTTAGGGCTAGATTGACTATAGGTATTTGCTATTTGGGTCAATTTCATGGTTTAATTACTGAATTAGTGATTGCAAACACTAGTTTGTGCTAAGTTGATTGGGCTCTTCTTGAGAAAGAGAGCCTATGTCTCCTAAATTGATCCAACAAGGAATTGGGATGGACTCAAAAGAATTGATAGTCCCAATTAAAGGGTTAAACCTCGAGAGAGTAATACCCGACTTGAACCTTAGTTGCTTGAGCAAATATGCATACCCAATTGGTCTTGAGAAAGTCAATGGAGCAAAATCATTCTTTCTACCGAGAGGTGTGAGAATGGGTAATATCGAGCAACGGTTATAACATATTCCCCAATCAAGTCAATCGTGTCTTAGACGCAATTACCCGTCAATTGGCCACCTAGGTGAAAGTCACTACCCTAGTGCATTTATTTTACTCTTAGTTTAATCTAGTTGCAATTATAATTTGTAGTTTGATAATAGTAGAATAATAAAAGAAAACCCAAAAATGAATAGAAGTGCAATTTGGAACCAATACGCAATCCCAACATAAATAGATACTCAACTCCCTTTCTAGCTATCTGTGGAAATCGATCCCGACCCAAAATCGGGTAAAAGCTATTGCGACCCTCTCTCGCTACTTTTTAGTGGTGCGGAGTAGGCAGTGATCACCAGGCTCATAAGCCTTCGCGTTCGTGAAGGGAAGACCCCCAAAGCTTCGTGTTCGCGACCTGGGTATCGCGTTCGCATAGAAGGAAATTTACTTCAGCAAGAATAACTCATCGCGTTCGTGAGGGTCCTCCCGCGAATGCGAAGAAGAAAATACCAGCACACTAGAAACTAAAAAACCTGCAACTTTTATGAGTTCAGAAACCTTCTGAAACACTTCTGAAACACACCCGAGCCCTCGGGGCTCCAAACCAAACATACGTACTAACTCAAAAATATCATATAAACTTATTTGTACGATCAAATCGCCAAATTAACCCCTTAAACAACGAATTAAACATCAAAATCAATGAAATATTTCAAAACTTCTTAAAACATCAAATTTTGTATTTAAGGTTTGAATCACGTCAAACAGATTCTGTTTCTTACCAAACTTCACAGAATTATCTTAAATCATATATAAGACCTGTACGGGGCGCCGGAACCAAATTACGGGCCTGACACCAATATGTTCTAATCAAAATTCATTTCTAAATTCTTAAACAATTTCAGAAAATAATTTTCCTTAAAAATTCATTTCTCGAGCTTGGGACTTCGGAATTCGATTCCGGGCATACACCCAAGTCCCATATTTTCCTACGAACCCTCCGAGACCGTCAAATCACAAGTATGGGTCCGTTTACCGAAAACGTTGATCGAAGTCAAATTAATTTATTTTATAGTCAAAATTTATCATTTTTCACATATAAACTTTCCGGCTACGCGCTCGGACTGTGCACGCAAATCGAGGTGATGATAAAAGAGGTTTTTAAAGCCTCAAAACGTAGAATTTTATTTTAAAACAAGTGATGACCCCTTGGGTCATCACATTCTCCACCTTTAAAACAACCGTTCATCCTCGAACGGATAGAAGAAGGAAGTACTTGAGTCGGGAAAAAGATGGGGATAACGGCTCCGCATATCGGACTCAGACTCCCAGGTCGATGCCTCAGGAGGCTGACCTCTCCACTGAACACGAACAAAAGGAAAACTCTTCGATCTCAACTGACGAACCTGCTGGTCTAGGATAGCTACCAGCTCCTCCTCATAAGACAAGTCCTTGTCCAATTGGATAGTGCTAAAATCTAACATGTGGGATGGATCGTCGTGATACTTCCAAAGCATGGACACATGAAACACTGGGTGCACGGTTGACAAGCTCGGCGGTAATGCAAGTCTATAAGCCACCTCTCCCACTCGATCAAGGATCTCAAACGGGCCAATGAACCTAGGGCTAAGCTTGTTCTTCTTCCCAAATCTCATCACACTCTTCATAGGCGACACTCGAAGCAAAACTCGCTCACCGACCATGAATGCTAAATCACAAACCTTGCGGTCGGCAAAACTCTTTTGCCTGGACTGAGCTGTACAAAGCCTATCCTGAATGATCCTGACCTTGTCCAAGGCATCCTGAACCAGATCCGTACCCAACAACTGAGCATCTCCCGACTCAAACCATCCAACCGAAGACCGACATCGCCTACCATATAAAGCCTCATAAGAAGCCATCTGGATACTCGACCGGTAGCTATTGTTGTAGGCAAACTCTGCTAAAGGAAAAAATTGATCCTACAAGCCTCCAAAGTCAATGACACAAGCTCGGAGCATATCCTCCAGAATCTGAATGGTCCACTCGGACTACCCGTCTATCTGAGGATGAAACATTGTGCTCAACTCAACATGCATGCCCAACTCTCACTGAATTTCCCTCCAGAAATGTGAGTTAACTGCATACCTCGATCTGAAATGATAGACACGGGCACACCATGAAAGCGAACAATCTCTCGGATATAGATCTCAGCTAACCTCTCAGAAGAATAGGAGACTGCCACAGGAATGAAATGCACTGACTTGGTCAGCCTATCAACAATGACCCATACTGCGTCGAACTTCCTCCGAGTCTGCAGGAGTCCAACAACGAAATCCATAGTGCTCCGCTCCCACTTCCACTTGGGAAGCTCAATCCTCTGAAATGAACCACCGGGCCTCTGATGCTCGTACTTAACCTGCTGACAATTCAAACACCGAGCCACATATGCAACGATATCCTTCTTCATTCTCCGCCACCAATAATGTTTCCTCAAATCCTAATACATCTTCGCGGCGGCCGGATGAATAGAGTAACGGGAGCTATGGGCCTCCTCTAAAATCAACTCTCGGAGTCCATCCACGTTAGGAATACAAACTCGACCCTGCAATCTCAAAACTCCATCATCACCTAAGGTAACCTGCTTGGCACCTCTATGTTGCACCGTGTCTCTAAGGACACACAAATGGGGATCATCATACTGTCGATCACGGATACGCTCCAATAATGAAGAACAAGCAACTATGGAAGCTAACACACGGTTGGGCTTAAAAACATCCAACCTCACGAACTGATTGTCCAAAGTCTGAATATCCAAACCAAGCGGTCTCTCACCGACCGGAATATAAGCAAGACTGCCCATACTGGCTGACTTCCTACTCAAAGCATCGGCCACCACACTGGCCTTTTCCGGATGATATAAGATGGTGATATCATAGTATTTCAACAACTCCAACCACCTCCTCTGCCTCAAATTCAACTCCTTTTGCTTGAACAAATACTGAAGACTCTTGTGATCTGTGAACACCTCACATGCCATGCCATACAGATAATGCCTCCAAATCTCCAATGTGTGAACAATGGCTGCCAACTCCAAATCATGAACTGGGTAGTTCTTATCATGAATCTTCAACTGCCGCGAAGCATAGGCAATGACCTTGCCATCCTGCATCAACACTGCACCAAGTCCAATACGAGATGCATCACAATAAACTATATAAGGCACTGAACCTGTGGGTATTACCAACACCGATGTCATAGTTAGAGTTGTCTTGAGCTTCTGAAAGCTCGCCTCACACTCATACGACCATCTGAACTGGGCACCCTTCTGGGTCAACCTGGTCATCGAGGCTGCGATAGATGAGAACCCCTCCACGAACAGACGATAGTAGCCTGCCAATCCCAAGAAACTACTTTGTAGCTAATGCTGGTCTAGGCCAGTTCTTGACTGCCTCAATCTTCTTCGGATCAACCTGAATACCCTCTACCGATACAACATGACCCAGGAATGCAAGTGAACTCAACCAGAACTCACACTTCGAGAACTTAGCATATAACTAACTATCCCTTAGAGTCAGAAGAACCACTCTAAGATGATGCTCGTGCTACTCCTGGCTGCGGGAATATATCAAAATATCATCAATGAAAACTATCACGAATGAATCCAAATAAGGCCTGAACACTCGGTTCATCAAATCCATAAAAGTTGTTAGGGCATTTGTCAACCCGAATGACATCACCAAGAACTCATAATGCCTGTACCGAGTACGGAAAGCTGTCTTAGGGACATTGGATGCCCTAATCCTCAACTGATGGTAGCTAGATCTCAAGTCAATCTTCGAAAATACCTTGGCACCCTAAAGCTGATCAAACAAATTATCAATCCTCGGCAATGGATACTTATTCTTGATTGTAACCTTGTTCAGCTACCGGTAATCAATACACATTCTCATCGACCCGTCCTTCTTCCTAACAAACAACACCGGCGCACCACAAGGCAAAACACTTAGCCTAATGAAACCCTTCTCAAGCAAGTTTTGCAACTGCTCCTTTAGCTCCTTCAACTCAGGCGGGGCCATACGATACAGCAGGATAGAAATTTGCTGAGTGCCCAGAGCCAAATCAATGTAAAAATCAATATCCTTGTCAGGTAGCATACCCGGCAAGTCTGAAGGGAATACCTCGGGAAACTCACGAACAATGGACACAGAATCAATAGAAGTAACCTCAGCACTAGAATCACGAACATATGCCAAATAGGCCAAACACCCTTTCTCGACCATACACCGAGCCTTCACATAAGAGATAACACTACGGGTAGAATGACATGGAGTCCCTCTCCACTTTAAATGGGGTAAATCTGGCAAGGCCAAGGTCACAGTCTTGGCATGATAGTCCAAGAAAGCGTGGTATGGTGATAACCAGTCCATCCCCAATATAACATCGAAATCAACCATGTCCAGAAGCAACAAATCTACACGAGTCTCAAGACCCCCAATCACGACTATACAAGAGCGATGGACTCGATATACCATAATAGAATCACCCACCGGTGTAGATATATATACAGGGGCACTCAAGGAATCACTAGGCATGACCAAATACGGTGCAAAATAAGATGACACATAGGAGTACGTAGACCCTGGATCAAATAATACGGAAGAATCTCTACCACAAATCAGAACAATACCTATGATAACTGTATCGGAAGACTCATCCTCAAGCCTGGCTGGAAGAGCATAACATCGGGGCTAGGCTCCACCACCTTGGACTACCTCTTTGGGACGGCCTGCAGCTAGCTGGCCTCCACCTTTAGCGCTCTAAGCTCCACCTATAGAACCTCTACCTCCACTTCTAGCACCTCTACCCCCACCTCTAGCTGGCAGGGCGGTCTGTGGAACACCTTGTGCATGAACCATAGCACAGGAACCTTGCTGCTGCGACTGAGTACCCACCAATCTCGGACAAGCCCTCCTGATATGACCATACTCACCACACTCAAAACATCCACCTAAGTGTTGCGGCTGAGGAAACTGAGACTGACCCTGGCGACCTGAATGACCACCCCGAAAACTCTGGAGTGGCGGTGCACTGATAGGAGCTGGTGGTGCACCATAGGGATGCTAATCAGAATACTGCATGTGAGAACCACGATCACCTGAAGCACTATGAGAAACCTGAAGGGCTGACTGAAAGGGCCTATAAGGATGGCCTCTATCGTACGAATCCCTACCTCCAGATGAGGCACCACTGAATCTGCCTGAATGATGGGGCCTCTTGTCTGACCCATGACCACCTCCCTACGACAGCACCATCTCCACTCTCCTGTCCACATTGGCCGCCTCCTGGAAAGTAATCTCACTCCCAGTCTCCCTGGCCATCTGAAGACGAATCGGCTAAATAAGTCCATCAATGAACCTCCCCACCCTCTCTCTCTCTCGATGGGGAGTATGACAAGAGCATGACTAGCCAAGTCGATGAATCTGGTCTCATACTGGGTAAGAGTCATGGAACCTTGCTGGAGACGCTCAAACTACCTCTGATAGGCCTCCCTCTGAGTGATGGGGAGAAACTTTTCCAGAAATAGCTGAGTAAACTGCTCCCAAGTCAAATATGGTGATCCGGCTGGTCTAGCCAAACAGAAATCCCTCCACCAAGTCTTGTCGGATCCAGAGAAGCGAAAAGTGGCAAAATCGACCCCATTGGTCTCAACTATCCCCGTGTTCCTGAGAACCTCATAACAACTGTCTAGATAATCCTGGGATTCTCAGTAGATGCACCGCTGAAAGTAGTAGTAAAGAGCTTGGTGAACCTATACAATCTCCATAAGGCATCGGCAGACATAGCTGCTCCATCACCGGTCTGAGCTACCACACCCGACTGAATTGCTCCAACTGGCTGAACTGCTGGAGTCTGAAACTGGGGAGCTACCTACTCCGGGGTGCAAGTAGCAGGAGTCTGGGCTCCCCCTATAACCTGAGAGATGGATGGTGCTATAGGAAGCAAGCCTGCCTGGGTGGCACTCTCCATAAGGCCCACTAAATGGACCAGAGCATCCTGAAGTACTGGGGTAGCAATAAACCCCTCTGGGACCTGGGATGGGCCTACCGGAATTGTCTGGGCTGGAAACTCATCATCAAAGTCAACATGAGGCTCCCCCGCTGGTGTTGCTGCTCTGGGCTGAGCTCTATCCCGACCTCTAGCACAGCCTCGGCCTCGCCCTCTACCCCTCGTGGGAGCTGCTACTAGGGGCTCAGGCTGCTGATCGGTGGATGAGGAAGCGCATGTTCTTGACATCTGTGAATGAACAGAGTAGAAAGTCAATTAGCATTGAGAAACCAAAACGCACGACAAGAAAGAACAAATGTGAAGTTTTTCCTAACTCTGTAACCTCTGGGGGATAAATACAGGCGTCTCCATACCCATCCCTCAGACTCTACTAATCTTGTTCGTGAATTGTAAGACCTATGTAACCTAAAGCTCTGATACCAACTTGTCACGACCCGGATTTTCCACCCTCAGGAGTCGTGATGGCGCCTACTCCTAGAAGCTAGGCAAGCCGTGACATATAGAAATTCTAACTCTTTCATTTTAATCCTTTTTACGATTTTGAATTAGCAGGTAATCAACATTTAAATATTAACGATAAACAGAACAAGCGGAAGACTTAAACAGCTAAAGATAACCAAGCCAGTACTGTGATGCCAATATACTCCTCTACCCGGAATCTGGTGTCACAATATTCACGAATGGTCTATGAGTACTACATACAAATGTCTGAAAGAAATACAATTTGTCTCGAAATCTAATGAAAACAGAGTACATAATAGAGTAGAAGAGAACGTCGGGACTGCGGACGCCTGCAGGACTACCTCGGGATCTCTAGCTGGACTGAAGGCAGGTTCTCCAAGTGCTACTGTCCAAAAGTTGCTCAGCATCAGCACAACCAACCTCATGTGCTGGTAAGTGTCTGGCCTAACCCCGGCGAGGTAGTGACGAGGCTAGGACCATACTCCAGATAAACTTGTGCAGTTATATAATATACACCAGAAATTAAACAGGAATAAACAATTAACATGGGAGGGGGTACATGCTATGGGGGAAATGTCAAATCCAGCAGAAACTTAAGAGAAATATGAGGGAACAATTCAAGATCTACGACAAAACAATAATAACACTGTTGCGGCGCGCAACCCGATCCCTATCATTTAACACTGTTGCGGCGTGCAACCCGATCCAACGGTATCACTGTTGCGGTGTGCAACCCGATCCAATATAACATTGTTGCGGCGTACAACCCAATCCAACATAACATTGTTGCGGCGTGCAACCCGATCCAATATAACATTGTTGTGGCATGCAACTCGTTCCATATATAGCATTGTTGCGGCGTGCAACACGTTCCATATATTTATATACCTTTAGCAACAACCATACCAAGAGTCCCGACAAGGGATCAACAATAAACTACACTATCCCGGCAAAGGATTCGACAGTAAAAGTAAATACGTCCCGGCAAGGGAGAAACAGCTATAACCAATCTTTACCCAATATCTACTCATCTCAGCTAACATCAATACTTAATCATAAGTAAATTCCACGAAAACAAACTTAATCCTTGCTCAATATCAAGAATCATCAATTAAAGCATCCGTAGTATCATTAAAGAATACAACAAATTAAAATTTAAGACTCACGGTCATGCTCGACACCAACGTATAGATACTCGTCATCATACCTATATGTTGTACTCAGATAGAAGCAAATAGCAAATAGGACACAACTCATAATCCCTCAAGCTAAAGTTAGACCAAACACTTACCTCGAACTCCCACGGCCAACTCAAGCCTCAAACACCGCCTTTCCTTTTGAATTTGACTCCAAATCAATTGTTTCTAGACATAATCGACTTAATAACACCAATAAACAATTAACAATCCAATTCCAATGCTTAATAATAGCTTTACCATCATTCTTCCCAAAAAGTCAAAAATTGACCACGGGCCCGCTTGGTCAAAACACGAGGTTCGAACCAAAATTCGATCACCCATTCACCCACGATCCCGAATATATATTTTGTTTTGAAATCCGACCCCAAAACGAGGTCAAATTCCCAAATAATCAAAAAGCCCTAACTCTACCCAAATCTCTAATTTTCTACCCTTAATCTCATGTTTTAGGCCTAGAAATCTAGTATGTGTTGATAAAATGGAAGAAAACGAGCTTAGGATTACATACCCATGAAGCTATGGTGAAGTTCCTCTTCAAAAATCGCCCAAGAGGTGTGGAGAAGAAGGAGTTTATAAAAAATGGTGGAATTCCCGTAATACATTCTGTTTTTGGAACTTAAAATAACTGGGCGAATTTTCTCTATGCGTTCGTGACAGGTTCATCGCATTCGCGATGAGCTAGGCCTGAGAGACCTTCACGTTCGCGGAAATGGGCTCGCATTCGCGGAGAACTAACTCCTCGAGCCTTCGCGTTCACATCCAGGTGGTCGTGTTCACGTAGGTATAATGCCCCTCCCCCTGCCCAGGCTCATAAGCCTTCGCGTTCGCGATACCAGGCCCGCGTTCGCGAAGGGAAGACCCCCCAAAGCTTCGTGTTCACGAACTAGGTCTCACGTTCGTGTAGAAGGAAATTTCCTTCAGCAAGAATAACTCATCGCGTTCGCGGGAGCGAGGGTCCTCCCGCGAACGCGAAGAAGAAAATACCAGCACACCAGAAACTGAAAAACCTGCAACTTTTATGAGTTTAAAAACCTTCCAAAACACATCCGAAACACACCCGAGCCCTCGGGGCTCCAAACCAAACATACGTACTAACTCAAAAGCATCATATGAACTTATTCGTGCGATCAAATCGCCAAATTAACCCCTTAAACAACGAATTAAACCTCAAAATCAATGAAATATTTCAAAACTTCTTAAAACATCAAAGTTTGCATTTAAGGTTCGAATCACGTTAAACGGATTCCGTTTCTTACCAATCTTCACAGAATTATCTTAAATCACATATAAGACCTGTACCGATCGCCGGAACGAAAATACGGGCTCGATACCAACATGTTCTAATCAAAATTCATTTCCAAATCCTTTAAATAATTTCAGAAATAATTTTCTTTAAAAATTCATTTCTCGGACTTGGGTCTGGATCTGGATCCGCCCAAGTCCCATATTTTCCAAATTATGGGTCTGGATCCGTTTACCCAAAATATTGACCGAACTCAAATTAATTCATTTTATAGTCAAAATTTATCATTTTTTATAGATTTTCACATATAAGTTTTTCGGCTACGCGCTCAGATTGCGCACGCAAATCGAGATGATGCTAAAAGAGGTTCTTAAAGCCTTAGAACGCAGAATTTCATTTTAAAATAAGTGATGACCTCTTGGGTCACCATAGTAAGTAATTCTTACTCGGTTTGGATTAATTTCCACGAATCTATGCTTAAATTCATCCTTTGAATTCGAATTTGGGGTTAAAGTTTGGAGAAAAATTGGGAAAAGTTCTTAGGCCTAATTTTGGAATTTTGATCAAGATTTTGATGTCGGATTGGAGGAACTTCTGTATATATGAACTCGTTTGAGTGTGAGGATTCCGAATTTGTCAATTTTACCCGATTTCGAGACGTGGGCTCGAGAGGTATTTTGGTCATTTTCCTAATTTCGCGTATTAGCTTAGAATTAATTAGTAGAATCAGTTACTTGAAGTTATATTTACATTATGCAATTGATTTGAATAGATTTGGGCCATTTGGAGTCGAGTACACGTGGCAAGAGCGTGGTTTCGTGTTGATTTTTAAGCTGGTTCAAGGTAAGTGGCTTGTCTAACCTTGTGTGGAGGAACTCCCCTTAGGATTTGGTATTGTTGATATTTGAAATGCTTTGTACGTGAGGTGACGAATGTGTACTTGTGCTAATCGTTGAAAATCCTGTTTTCATTAAGTAAATATAATTGTGTTTCCTTTCCTATTTATACTACTTGCAATTTAAGCCTGTTGTTAGCGTAGGAAAACAATATGTCTAATTGACTTAATTGCTTTACTTGCTCAAACTGTCTTATTTGGATTATGTGCAGCATGCTAGGTTAGAAATACCTATTTTACCTTAGTATGAAATTTGAATTAAATTGAGTATTCTTCGTGTTGCTGCTGTGTATTTACTTTGGGACTACGGAACGGTATCCCAGGAGATCCCCCTGCCTGTTTACTTTGGGACTACGGATTTGTATTCCGGTAGATCCCCCTGCACATTTATATTAGAACTACGGCACTACACCCGGTAGATTCTCCCAGTACTGGATATTTACATTTGGGACTACGGATCGGGATTCTGGTAGATCCTCGCGCACTATGAGTTGGACTACGGGACGACACCCGAGAAATCCACTGGATATTTATATTTGGGGACTACAGGACGGTATCCTGGGAGATCATCGATTGTTATCTCTGTGTTGAGGTGTATTCCTTCTGTGATTATTTTGCCTCTGTTATAGCTGTTGTTATTCTTTTTATCCTGTGTTATTTCATATTGTTAGCATTTAATTATATTATTGTATTCTATACTGTTTTACCTCGTTTTTCAGCTATAATCAGTAGGGCCCTGACCTTCCTCGTCACTACACGACCGAGGTTAGGCTTGGCACTTACTGAGTACCGTTGTGGTGTACTCATGCCCTTTCTGCGCATGTTTTTCATGTGCAGATCCAGGTACTTCGACTCAGTCCTGCTACTCTTAAGGTGAGGCGATTCTCCAGAGACTTCGAGGTATATCTTCCACGTCCGCAGACCGATGAGTCCCTTTTCATTCTCTCTTATAGTATTAGCCCTTCTGTATTTACTTTTGTTTAGACATTCTGGAGTTAGACACTTGTAGTTATTCAACAGCTTGTGATTTCATGAGATTCCGGGTTTTGGGGAGTTGTTCAGTTTGAGAGATTATATTGTATATGCCGAGCGGCATTTTTAAACCTTCACTATGTTAATTCCGCAGTTTTTATTTGTTTTATCTGTTGTTTTCCCCCTTTTTCCGCAATTGTTAGGCTTACCTAGTCGTAGAGACTAGGTGTCGTCACGATAGTTCATGGAGGGCGAACTGGGGTCGTGGCACTAGATAAAATTCCTTCATTTGTTAAGCTAACTAAATAAGAATAATATTTATTATTTTAAAAAAAATCTTAAATTATATTTTATAACTAAAAAAAACTATCTAATATTATGTATGTAATTTTTAAAATTTGTGTATTCATTAATATAGGTACGCGCTTTAGACCAGCAAGATTAAAAAAGAAAAATATATATATATATATATATATATATATATATATATATATATATATAGATATATTCTAAGAACCATTTCATAAGAGAAAAGTGCTTGTGCGGGTGCATGAGTTGCTTATCACAGGAGCATCCACTTGTTATAGCTATTATATCAAGTTCTTATATTTCAATTCAAATATGTTAACATTAAAATAGATGTCTTTGATCCTTACTTCAATAAGAAAAGAAAAAAAAATGAAATGAAACCAACAGTCCATTTATTTAGCAAAAGTTTTACGTGAAACCAAAACATTAAATTCTTGTGATTAATATATAGAACTCTATATGCACCCTATACTTCGTTTATTCTTAATTCTACCAACTAAAAATAGAAACTAGCCTTAAGAAAAGGAAGAAAAATAATAATAATAACAATAATTAAGACTGGTGAAGTGGTGATGCTGAAGAATCGGTAAGGGCAGCTATAGGTAGACGAGAAATGTAAGGAGAACCAACAAGGAATAGAGCGAATCAGATGGAAAGAAAGAATGAGCCAACAATCAAATGAGAGACAAAGAGATCATTTCGGTAATTAAGCTAAGGTTCTCAGAGGGATTTCCCTTGCTATAAAAAGCCCTCTTGGAGATGGTGAATAGTGCAAGCTCTAGCAGGAAGAAGAAATAAGAAGAAGTGTCTCCTCTTCTTCTTGTGAGAGTAAAAAAAAAAAACTCCCAAAAAAAGAAAAAACATCAAAAAAACAAATTTCAAAAAGAGTTTTTGTGTTTGGGGATTGAAAAATAAAAAAAAAAAAACGCCATGGGAAGTGGTAAAGTAACATTTGTGGCTTTGCTACTTTGCCTCTCTGTAGGGGTGATAGCTGAGGACCCTTACCTCTACTTTACCTGGAATGTCACCTATGGCACAATTGCTCCATTGGGTGTGCCTCAACAAGGTATCCTCATCAATGGTCAGTTCCCCGGGCCTAGAATTAATTGTACCTCTAACAACAACATTGTTGTGAATGTCTTCAACAATTTGGACGAGCCGTTCCTTTTTACATGGAACGGTGTCCAACATAGGAAGAACTCATGGCAAGATGGTACTTCGGGAACCATGTGTCCAATTATGCCCGGTCAAAATTTCACCTACCGTTTCCAGGTCAAGGACCAGATTGGTAGCTACTACTACTTCCCAACCACAGCCTTGCACCGGGCAGCGGGTGGTTATGGTGCCCTCAATGTCCACAGCCGTGCTCTTATCCCAGTTCCCTTTGACAATCCTGCTGACGAATACAATGTGTTCGTCGGGGATTGGTACAACAAGGGTCACAAGACCTTGAAAAAGATCTTGGACGGTGGACGCACCATTGGCAGGGCTGATGGCATTATCATCAATGGTAAGTCTGCCAAGGTTGGAGAGGCAAAAGAGTCACTCTTTACCATGGAGGCCGGCAAGACCTATAGGTACAGATTCTGCAACCTTGGTATGAGGTCATCAGTCAACGTCAGATTCCAAGGTCACCCAATGAAATTAGTCGAGCTAGAGGGATCCCACACCGTACAAAACATCTACGATTCCTTGGACCTCCATGTTGGTCAATGCCTCTCAGTATTGGTCACCGCTGATCAGGAGCCCAAGGACTATTACTTGGTTGTTTCAAGCCGGTTCTTGAAGCAAGCCCTTTCCTCCGTGGCCATCATCCGCTACGCCAACGGCAAGGGCCCAGCTTCTCCTGAGCTCCCAACACCCCCACCAGAGAACACCGAAGGCATTGCCTGGTCCATGAACCAGTTCCGCTCCTTCAGATGGAACCTCACCGCTAGTGCTGCCCGACCCAACCCACAAGGATCCTACCATTATGGACAGATCAACATCACCCGCACCATCAAGATCTTCAACTCCAAGAGCCAAGTAGATGGTAAGCTTCGATATGGCTTGAACGGTATCTCCCACACCGATAGCGAGACTCCATTGAAGCTTGTTGAGTACTTTGGAGCTACCGATAAGGCCTTCAAATACGATCTCATGGCTGACGAAGCCCCCGCTGACTCAACCAAGCTCACCATCGCCGCAAATGTGAAGAACGCCACTTACCGTAACTTTGTGGAAATCATCTTCGAGAACCACGAGAAGACTATCCGCACCTATCACTTGGACGGATACTCCTTCTTCGCCGTGGCTGTCGAGCCCGGGAGGTGGAGCCCTGAGAAGAGAAAGAACTACAACTTGGTGGACGGCTTAAGCAGGAACAACATCCAGGTCTATCCAAACTCATGGGCAGCAATAATGTTGACATTTGACAATGCAGGTATGTGGAATTTGAGGTCAGAGATGTGGGAGAAGACTTACTTGGGCGAGCAATTGTACTTCAGCGTTCTTTCCCCAAGTCGCTCATTGAGGGATGAATACAACATCCCAGACAACCATCCTCTCTGCGGTATTGTCAAGGGCATGCCCATGCCAGCTCCATACAAGGCTTAAATTATTTAAGGATCAATCTGTATTGGTAGAATCAAGGGGGGGGGGGGGGGTAATGAAATAGGAGCTTAATCTGTTCATGGATGTATTTGTTTTCCTTCCCCAAAAAATAAATAGGACAAAACATTAATTACAATAAGTTTTTTGTTTTACCTTCACATGTCTTTTACTATACCAGTTCTTTAATTACTTGTTACTGTCATCTTTATTTTATGCATGCGATCATCTTCGGTTGCTTCTTTTATTCCTTTTCTTTTACATCTTTCTTTTCCCTTTAATTTTGTCCTGGGCTGAATGATTTTTCTGATGAATAATTTCTTCCAACTCTCAATACTAAGTAATTTTGTACTCAAATAGGAAAAGATTAAGGAATTCGATTGGCTTGATCCAAATGAAGATTAAAGTCGGCTTCTAATTAATCTCGCTTGTAACTATACTTTTGTTCCTCTTTCTCCTTCCCTGCATAAAATTCCAACATCGGAGTGGATTGTACAAAGTCCTTCAGTTTTTCATACTCTTCGCAATTAGCAAATAGACTATAATAACTTGCTTTTGTTTAACAATAATTTAGTAAAATCACTGCAGCGTGCACTACAACAAAATGATCTGTAGCTACGAAATCTAAGCTACAAATCTAAATTTCGTAGCTATTACTCACTAATAGCTACAAAAATTAGAATTTTGTGGCTATCTATAAATTCTTAAAATTTCTTAGCCACAAAACTAAATTTACAAAGCTAATTCATTATTTTTGCTATAATTACAAATTTTCGTGGCAATAACTACCTAAACTGCTACAAACTTATTGCTACAGTAAAATTTCATAGCTAATCATAAATTTTTGCCATGGGTTAAAAGTTACCATAGCAATAGTATACTTTTAGCTACGATAAATTTTTTGAAACAAATTATTGTAGCTAAATAAATATTTTTGCTTCAAATTATAAAATATTATGGCAATAGTTGACTTAATAGCTACGATTATTTGTCATGACAAAATAATCTTATGATAAACTTTCATAGCTAATCAATAGTTTTTGCCACAAGCTGAAACTTACTATAGCAAAATAAATTTTTTATTCACAATAAATTATTTAAATTAAAATGATGTAGTTGAGAAAACAGTTTTGCTTCAATTTTTAAATAAATCGTGGCAATAGTCGGCTCAATAACTATAATTATTTGTCATAAATGATATAGCCATATATTTATTATTGTGCTGAAATTTTATAGCTATTCATAAGTTTTTGCAATGACTCGAAGCTTTTTGTAGCAATAATAACATTTCAGACACATTAAATTAGTTAAAATACAATCTTGTAGTCAGTTAATACTTTTGCTTCAAGTTAAAAAAACGTACAAATAGTTAGCTTAATTGTTCCAATTATTTGTCATGACAAAATGAATAGTAGACAATTACCTTTCATAATTGACCATAACTATATATATTTTCATACAATTAATGTTATCATTGCAGTAATAATATGTTAACTATAATAAATTAGCTATAAAAAAAATTTGTAGAATAATTCTTTTACTTCGACTATGAAAGTCATGACAAGAGTTAGTCTAAAAAATATATGCGTTTATGAAAAAATAATTTCATATAGAAATTCGGAAAAACAACAATATATATAACTTGAAGAATTAATTAACTTCTAAATAAGAAAGATTAAAATGAAAAACATTTTCAATCTTAAAATAGAATTTAAACAGAATAAAAATTAAACTAAAATAAAATTGAGTTGTTCATATATAATATGAATTTTATAATTAACTAAAATACAGATAACTTACATGTTTAAAATATAAGAAAGTTTTCACTAATAGTTGCATATCTTATTAAGCAATTTGAATAAAAAATTTCAACAAAAATATTTATCTTCTATATTAAATTTTATATAAATAATATATAAAACTTTTTATTTAAAATTTTAATTTTTTTAATAAGTATATCTTACACACAGTCAAACCTCTCTATAACGACCTCTTTTGTTCCATTGTTTTTGTGGCTATAGTGAAAAATTGTTATAGAGGATACATATTATAACAACAACAACAACATCATCATCATCATCAACAACAACAACAACAACTTAGTAAAATCTCACTAGTGGGATCTGGGAAGGTTAGTATGTATGAAGACCTTATCCCTACCCCGAAGGAGTAGTAACAATGGAGATGCGGGGTATCGATCCCCGTACCTCTAGAATGCTGGATACATATTATAACATAATATAAAAATCAGTTATGAGAAAAATTTGACTTTTAAAGTAAGTGCTTGTTGTATAAGGATGTTGTATAGAGAGATCTGACTGTATAAGTTTCAATTATAATTTAAAAAAATTAAATTATATCCCTCAATTATGTACATGACTAATTATATCAAATTTAAACAACTAGTATAATATTGTACTAACTACACTGTACAATAAATATTTTATATTACTGAATCAAAGAATTAAGAATTTAATATAATTCATATACAGTAAGAGGATTTTGTCTTTCAAAAAATTAAGAATTTAATATGCTTGATAAATGAGTGTATAAAAAATTAATTAGTATATAATAATTCATATCAAACTAAGTAGTACTTGTGATTTTCTAATATAATTTAAAAAAAATATGTAGTTATACAGTAAATGTATAACTTTGTGCTTGTAATTATTCACATTGATCACGAATTATTCAATTTGAATAAGCATAATTTTTTTTATAAATCTAATTAAACACTAAAATATGAATCTAATATAATAAAAATAGGAGTATATAACAAACTACTAACAATATCATATAGGATGAAATTAATTAAGAATATCTTTATTTTTATGCAAATAATTATTTTTTCTATGTTACTTAACATAAATTGTATATGTATTCTTTTTATATTTTCGTAGGTAGTGTTCTTAGTTATAATTGTTAGCACTTACATTTCTTTGTATTTGTACTGAATTAAGATGTATTAATTAAGAAATAAAAGAAAGCAATACACAAGAATATAATAACAAGTAAAGGAACGAAAAACACTAATTGCAATTGGCCCAAAGCAAAAGCACCAAAACCTAAACTACATTCTATTCTTTTCCGCCGCCAATCCCACCCCCACATAATGCTGCTCGGTGGGCCGGGCCTGAACCGGACCGGACCGGGCCCGCGATCCTAACGGGCCTGGTGGGCCGGTCCTGGGTGGGCCGGTCTTGGTGGGCCTCCTGAGCCCGTCACGGGCTGGTCTCCATGGTTGAGCCCATGAGCCCGGGACCGTTTGGCCCGGGACCGGCAGGCGGGCCTGGGCCGGTCCTGGCGGGCCCAACGGCTATTTTTCAAAAAAAAAAAAAAAATTCAAACGGCCATATTTAAAATCTAGCCGTTTGGGCTGAAAATATGACCGTTTTTTAAGTTAAAAAAATGGCCATTTGGCCCCCAAACTTTAGTTTAACCCCAAACTTTATATAATTACACTTTTCCCCATTTCTCAACTATAAATACCCCCTCATTCTTTCATTTTTATTCACCAATTCATCAATATCTCTCAATATCTCTCAATCTCTCTCAATCTCTCTACTACAATTACTTAATTTATTGTTGAAATTTCGTGAAAAATTGTGAAGTTGTTGAATTGAAGTTTTCAAGTGTTCAACGATTTTCAATTTTCAAGAAGTTGTTCGGCAATCCGGTAAACTCGTTTCAACTCTTACGTTTTTAGAATATATTTTTGTGTGGTTTAGTTTGCATAATTATAATTAATATGGCATTTACTTTGAAAAAAATGTTTGGTAAAGGAAAAGATAAAACCGGTGAAAGTAGTGGCCAACCAACTACCCTTCCCCCGGCTCCCCGACCTAGAAAAGATAAGCAAGTTGAAAGTAGTCGCCAACCTAGACGTCCTCCTCCTTCCGTAATTCTTGATAGTGATCACCCTTGTTTTCAATTTACCGATAGTGAATTTTATCATAATGTTGCACCAGGTGATAGATTAGATGATGAAATTATGAATGCTCTTTATCCTAATGAAACCATCTTAGAAAATAATGAGGAAAATGAGGATGATGATGAAACTCAAGCACCGGATTTAGATGATACACCTACTAGTCCTCTTAATAACCCAAGTGATGCACCGGTCGACCCACCTGTAGAAACTCCTACTTTTAATAGAGAACCTGCTAAACGCTTAGAAACATCATTAGTTTGGAATTTTTTTACTCAAGTAAGAGAAAAAAATAAGGCTAAGTGTAAAACTTGTGGGAAATTAATGTCGCATAAATATGTAGGAGACCGTAGCGGCACAGGTAGTTTGACTAGGCACATAAAAACACACCCTAGAGATAAGGCTAGATTTTTTCAAATGAAAGCGCATCTAGAGGGGACAAGTGTAGATTCTGCGATTAACCCTAGTACAGGTTCAAATCTAGTTCAACCAGGAATTAACACTGTCACTGGAGGTATTTTATATTACGATCCAAATAGAGATCGTGAAGAATTAGCAAAGATGATTACTGTTATGTGCTTACCTTATACTTTTGCTTCTAATCCTAATTGGGTTCATTATATTAGAAGAGTGTTTAATCCTACTTATAAAGGTTGGCCTCGCGCAACAGTTAAGAGTGATATTTATAAATTCAAACATGAATATGAACAATATTTGCGTTATTTATTTACTCATATACCTAATCGGATTTCTATTACTACTGATATTGGTAGAAGTGGTAATGATTGTGATTACCTAACTGTTACAAGTCATTGGATAGATGAAGAATGGATAATGCAAAAACGCATAATTGCATATAGAATAATTAATTCGCGTCACACAGGTAAATTTATAGCTAACACTGTTGCAGATATTTGTAGATATTTTTGCTTTAGCGATAAAATAATGGCAATTTCAATGGATAATGCTTCTAGTAACACCAGTGCTATAGGCATGCTTACAACAACACTAAATCCTGCATTTACTAATATTTTCCATGTTAGATGTATTTGTCATATTTATCATTTAATTGTCGGTGATGGTATGCGAATATTAAACATAGAAATTGAAAAGGTTAGAATGGCTCTTAATTGGCTTTTTTATTCAAACCGTAGAAGTAGACTTAGAGAGTATTTTAAAAAATGTGATGAATATGGCCTTAGAGAAAGATTTATAAGGCTTTAGATCTTTCAAATGAGGAAATTGCGACACTTGCAGATGCAAAAGCTTCAATTAAGATTAACGCTCAAACAGTTTATAATGCTTATCAACTTGCCTTAGAGCATGCTAGGCCAACTATTCCAACCCCTACTTCGTCTAGCTCACAATCCTCTAAAAGAGTTGCGGGCTTAAAAGCTCTTAAATCTTGGACGGAGTTCAGGGGGTCTCAAGGTGAAAATTATGATGAAACTTCACATCTAAATGAGCTTCAAGTTTATTTGTCTCAGGGACTTGAAAAGGAGAATCCAGACGGCTCTTTTGATCTTTTGGAATGGTGGAAGGCAAGGGAAAAACATTTTCCTGTTCTTGCAAGGATGGCTCGGGATATTTTATCAATTCAAGCTTCAACTGTTGCATCAGAGAGCGCTTTCAGTCAAGCAAGACTGCAAATAGGTGATCATAGAGCGTCTATGAGGGATAGCTTGGAAAAATCAGTATTGTTTAGAGATTGGATCCGCTCGGAAAGAAGAAACTTTGGAATTGCAGAAGCACAACCGGCGATAGATGAAGCTTATGAAGAAATGATAGCGGAACTTACGGAGGATTCGGCTTCGCCCGGAAGTGGTGATGAACAAGCTTCTTTTCCACCACCACCAACGCAACCTCCTCCGAACCTTGAAGGATTTATGAGATTTGTTAGAGATAATACATAGAATAATATGTAACTTGTATTTTGGCACATCTTCCTTAGTTTTTTTCCTTCTAATGGTGGTATTAGTACCTTGTTGTGCTCATTCCATTGGGGGAAGGATGACTAAGAAAGATATGTCATTTTTTGGTAATAAAATTTATTGCTTCTACCCATGAGCTTCTTTTCGCAATATTTCTTTGTCTATACTTAGAATTATTTATATGCTACAATATATACATAATATACAATATATATACTACAAGAAAATATATTTATAAGCTACAATATATACATAAGATACAATATATATACTACAAGAAAATATATAAGAGAATATATATACATAAGATACAATATAATATACTACAAGAAAATATATTATGCTACAATATATACATAATATACAATATATATACTACAAGAAAATATATTATGCGAACAATATCAGTTGGTCCTTTCTTAGTACCCATTTTTTTTATTAAAATAGTCAAATCATCAAGTTTTTTATCAAGAGAACCAATATGTTCTCCTAAAATTTTAACATATAAACCCAAATAATTGTTTTGAGAAATCAATTTATTAATTTCTGCAATACTAATAGCTATTCTTTTTGAATATAAATACGGGCCCGGGAACCTGGGCTAAAATCAATTTGGTGTGGAATCATTAAATATTATTGGGGTCGAAATCCATCTCAGATAGAGAAGGAATATCCTTATCTGAAATATTGTCATTATCTTGAACAATATTTGTTTGAATACATAAGATACAATACATATACTAAAAGAAAATATATAAGAGAATATATATACATAAGATACAATATAATATACTTCAAGAAGTGATATTTATGCATGACAATTTAGTGTTTTACTATTGTTTTGTTATTTTCTTTTTCGTCAAGCACTTTAATAATTAGATATACATATATACTACATATTAATATAGCCATGATACTACAAGAAATTGTCTTAAAAAAAAAAAGCCCGCTAGGCCCGCGAAGCCCACGAGCCCGGCCCATTAAGCACAGGACCATGTGGGCTTAGGCCCGTCACGGGCCGGTTCCACCCATTAGGCCCACGAAGACCGGGACCGCCAGGCCCGGGACCGCCAGAGCCCGGGACCACGAAGCCCGGGACCGCGAGGCCCGGCCCGTTAGGCCCACTAAGGCCCGGGCCCGGGACAAAATACAGCATTACCCCCACATCTCCTTCCCCACTTTTCCAATTCTTTCTTCAACCATGGCTAGACTAAAAAATGCGAGAACGACAAAGAAGAAGAGTGAGAGAGAACCCCATAGCTTTTCTATTCTTGAGCAGAAGAGGTAAGCTCGTATCTCTATATTTTACGGTTTGCTAATTTTCTCATACCTACTTGACATGAATTTTTGGTTTTAATTTGCGAATTATTCAGCAATTTAATATTCTGTCCTATTTTTTATATATAGTGAGTGAAAATTTGAAGATTTTAAAGTGGTAATTTTGGGAGGAGCCATAGTTCATGGACTGAAACAACAAAGCAACATTACAAAATTGGGATGAAGATTCTTTAAGAAGTTTAAAAAGTCTACAAGTTTTTTTAATTCTTTTGTTGCTTTGTACTTTTCTCTTTTGTTATCTGTTATAAATTCTTGTAAAAGAATTAACAAGATTTTTTTTTTGTCTTTTTAGGCAATTGTGTTATGGGCATCAATGTAAAAACAAACAAGTTTAATAACCATGAGGTATGTATAATAATTCACTCTTTCTCAAAACAAATTCAATTGGATATACTACATACTGAAGGATGAAGTGTTTACAAAATTCTTGTTAAAATATGTAGGACTTCTGATATTTTATTTAGAGTACTCTAGGACTATTTGTTGTTATGAAACAAGTGTGATGTTGAACTGGTTTAGCTTGTGCTTTTTCCTTGAGCCGAGAAATATGAGAATATAGTTTTTTGGCAGTTACAAACATAAGGATTTACAAGACTTAAGAGTTGGAAATGCCTAGTTATTAGATACAAAGAAGAAATGCAACTTTTTTGATATTGGTAGTATTTTCTTATAGTGTTGCACTTCAAATTAAGAAGAGCTAAATAAGGCTTATGTTTTGAACGGTTTGCAAGTCTTTTGGTATATACATTGCATTAATAATCTTAAGGTTTTAAAGAAGCGGATTTTTGTTTCTAGCAAAATCTTACCCTGCCAAAGGAAATGTTGTTATGTTCAAACGTAATTGATAAGTCCCAACTAGTTAATGTACTAACCTTATGGTGTGGATGTCATTTTTGTATATATAGGTTGGTAGTCCTGCAAGATCAAGAGGGTAACATTGCCGTCTTGCTGGATCAGGAGGTGGTGTCACCGGGTGAGATAATCGATGGAGTGCTATAAGATCTTATTTATTGTGCCTGCCTTCTTGATATCCACAAGAACAACAATTTCTTTCACGCATTTGGTACAAATACAATCCACTAATGTCTCTCAACTCGCCATCAAAACCTGGTATTAGAAAAACATTGGAGCACTTTTGGGTTTTCACTTCTTCACTGGCCGCTAAAGGTTACCATCACTATCCAGTCTCACATTAGCTAGCTTTTTTTTTTTTTGAACTTTATTATTCGTGTTGTAAAAGAGTTATGTACTGTGGATCTGTATGAAATTATTCTTTCTCTTGTAAAAGAATACCGTTACATTTTGAGTATATCAATATTTTAATTTATCTTGAATGATATTGTTGAACCTTTAATTATGTATTTTTACTAATGTATATCATTTATTAAAAATAATAGAAAAAATATTTTCCTAAAAATTTATATATTTGATTCTAAAATATGGATTGTTAGCTACAACATATAAATTCTTGTAGCTAAAGCTGATCGTGGCAAATTCTTCAGTCTATTGCTACGAAATTATGGAATTCATAGCTAAACACAAGTACTATTGCCACGAGAGTAAATTATAAATTTAGCCACAAAAGTTGAGCTTGTGTAGCAAACAAATTATATCTCTTGCTACAATACAAAATCTTGTGGCTACAATACGAAGAAAGCTACAAATTTTATTTGTCGTGACAAGAGAATAAAACCACCTGCTACAAGTATATTTTTTGTGGCAAGTTTTTTTACCATCACAGCTACAACATAAAAAAGATTTGTGGCAATAAGTATTAGTCCTTAGCCACGGATCATGTAAAGTTTGTAGCTAACATTTAGCTACGCTATATTTTGCTACGAATGCTTAGGAAAAAAATATTGTGGCTAAAGTGTTTAGCCACGAAATTTTTCATATTTCGCTACAATGTATTTCGTAGCTACAGATGCAATATGTTGTAGTGGTGATTTTCTGCTTTTAGCTTGTTGATGCATCCCTTACTATTACTGCCTGATGTTGTGTATCTTCCAATAAAAAGAACTGTTAACAAATTCTACGGTAAAGATCAGGTAATACTTATCTATATCTATTGAAGCCTATTATCAGTCTTATGGCATTATGAGTAACAATTAGCAACAACAAACAACAACAACCAAGTGAAATCCCACAAGTGGGGCCTGGGGAGGATAATGTATACGTAGACCTTACCCCTACTCCAAAAGAGTAAAGGGGTTGTTTTCCATAGACCCTCGACACAAGAAGATAGAACGAGACTATGCAGCAGTAACAACAAAAGAAACCAGAAAGATGACACCAATAACACAATAACCAGGAAATAGAGATGAACAACAATTCGCATGGATAAAAAAAATGGTTGTCGATTAAAAGGGAAGACTATAATTTGGGGGTTTTGACACAGTTACCCACAGAACAAAACTATTTACCTTTGTCTATCCATTTGTTTTTCTACCCATAAACTAATTACATTTCCTACCCATAGTAGTTTTTGTGGGGAATTTTTTCTTTATTCTCCAATTTTTTTTATTTCTATGCTTCTTTTCTTTTTTTTTCTTTTCTCCTTTTTTTTCTCGTTTTCTTCTTATTTTTTTCTTTTTTCCTTTTCTAATTTCATTTAACTTCTTTTTTTTTACATTCTTTTTCTCTTTATAGTCTAATTTCATTTACTGTTTTTACTATTTTTTATTATTCTTTTTTTTATATTATTACTAAAGAAAAATCAAATTGTGTACAAATTAAATATAGTTAATACAACCAAAAAATATTAACTAACATATGATACTAGTATAGTATATATCTATACCAACAGGGTATACAATTGTACGCAAAGAGTTTAAAAAAAAAATTAATTCAATTATTAAACTGAAATAATATTACTTGTCAATAAAAATTTCAACAAATTCTAAAAGGATCTAATTGTACGAGTATACCGTTACATTATATAACATACTATAATATTATTATTTTTTTGCATTTTCAATTTGCCCCTCACGCTGGATAAAAGATTAAAGCAAATTAAAAGAGAAAAGGCAAGTGAATTTACGGGTAATAAGTATACTATTATAGTATATTGTATACTATTACAGCATACTGTTACATATTGTTGCAGTATACTATAACAATATATTGTATACTATAATAGTATATTGTTGCAATATAACTATATACTCCTATAGTATATTATATACTGGCGGTATACTATTAGGTAACTGTGTTCTTCTTCGATTATTATAATACATCGATGCAGTATATTGTAAGCTATAATAGTATACTGTTGCAGTATAGCTATATACTCCTATAGCATATTGTATACCGTAGCAGTATACGATTGGTAGTTGTGTTCTTTTTCGATTTTCGACTTAAAATTTCGATCTCAATTACCTCAAATTAGCTCCAAATGCTGTCAAATTTCAGTACGAACTTTCAAAAGGTATATAAGCAATATTTAACAGCACCCACTTTGAATCAAACAAGAAATCTTCAAAATAAAAATTTTAAACTCATTGCCAAATAAAGAAATTTCGAAAGTCATTGTTTTATTAAAGAAATTTCGAAAGTCTAGGAAGTTTACACTCGACATTTTAAATCATAGAGTAGTTAAAAACTTGATATGGCCTGTGCACCCACTCCATCTTCTTGGAAAACCAATTTTTACATTTGACGAATCAACATCTCAAAATCATGCTGACCCTTCAGCAGGCTCAGCCGAACATAACGATTTCTGCAAACAATTTGCTACCTGGACGACCTATGATTTTTGCTACTCTGAAAACTTGTGTGCAGTTTTTATCAGCTTTTACTTTTACTGCTACTTGCTAAATATAAACTCATTGAATTCCCTTTTCACTTGGGATTTGGAATTTCTGCGTTTTTTTTTTCCTTTCCTTTTCACAATGCAATTCTGCAAGAGATGACCGGAGGCGGTGGAGACATGCACAAAACAGTTACAGCGAAAATAACCGGGTAAATAATTTGGATCCCATGAGTAGGAGTAGTAAATAATTTGAACCTGAACATTAAAGGGTAAATAACTTAGAATTAATGAGTATAAAGTAAAATTTTCTCTATAATTTGGCTGATAGTTGATAGACTAAGATGAGTAAATATGGGCACTTCTTGGCAGGGGTGGCCAGACCCGCTTTAGGCCCCAAGAATTTATGGGCCCCAAAATTACTACTTTAGATATTATTTATATTATTTCTTAAGGAGTATGCATAAGTACTCCCCTAATCTATAACTCGCTTTCCAATTACACATTTTATCTTTTTGGGGTCCTGTTATAACTATTTTAAAGTGTAATAAATTCAGATGTGGCAATGCACGTGCTTCAACTTTCATGGGAGCGCGTCACAGATGTAAAATGAGTCAAACACTAACTAATGTGTACAAATGTCAATTTTCAATTGGACAATATGGAATTAATTACATTTAATTAAATTAATTATTATAACCATCCTCTCTAACCCCTTTCATCTTGCTATTTTTCGTCATTTTGAAAGCTTTAGCTTGTTTAGATATTTGGAGTGTTTGGTAAAAAAAAATAGCTTAAAAAAAGGCTTACAAAAAGCTAAAAATCACAAGTTGAATATCCTAACTTCTCTTTTTTTTTTGCTTAAAAACCATCTTATTTTGACCAAAGAAATTACTTACTTGTCCCGTATAACTTTTACTAATCCCAAAACCACCCTCATCAAATAAATCCTAAAATATCTAACTACTCCCACTGTCATCTTCTTTCCTCTTCTTCTCCTTTATCTTCCATCTTTACCGTAAGTTCATTCTTTCTTCTTTTCTTATTCATCTTGTTATATGCTTTTTCTTTGAGGTATTTGTATACCTAGATTATCTCAAGCCTGGTTTTAAGACTTTACATTTAAAAAAATATATATGGTAACAATCTTTTTGCAAGTTTTATGTTTGGTCATGGTCCGCTTATATAAAAATCGAAGTTTGGCATATTGTTACATAATAAGCAAGAGAAAGATGTAGGTTCTTGATTTGTTTTAGGTGATATTTTTGTCTTTTTAATAGAAAAAAGTGTTTACCAGCATTTGTTTACCAAACACTTTAATAACTTTTTTTAAGCTTAAGCACTTTTATCCAAACAGGTAACTACTTATTTATAAAATTAGTCACCGCAATTAAAAGTTACTTGTGCTTAAAAGCCATATTTTTTAAGTCAATCCAAACGGATGGCGGCTGTCTGGATTAAAAATTACCAGCAATTAATGTATTTCATGAACAAATAATTCTCGACTGAAATTCTTTTGAGAACATCTTACAAATCAAACCCTTTCTTAAAGCATACACATTAACTGATTTTCCTTTTTCTAAGCAATTGGCTCAAATGGTAATGTGAGTTAGGTGAAATTTCTACTCTTCAAGATCAACTTGAACTCAATTATTACGAAAATCCATCATTATTATAGAATATTCTCATCATTTGCTTTGGTTATTGAAGAAATATGTATGTTCCCCAAAAAAATGGTGACCGGAGATTTTTAGTGGTGCTATTTTTTATGACTTAATGATTGTTGGGGATATTTTGGCAGTGCGAGGATGGAGATGAAGGTGGAGGCTGGTCTTTGTTGTTAATAATGGTGTTTTGACGGTGATAAGAGCTCAAGTTTTTTTATGGCTCGCTGGACTTTTGTTTCTCCGGTGGCCAAGTGGGTTTCAGATGAAGTATGAGAGAAGACGGCGAAAAAGTAATCAATTTTTAAGTGGTAAAAGCGCATGCAACTCACCGACAAAACACTCATGTGGTTATCTCTTATTAATGGTGTGTTTGTTACACTTTAAAATAGTTTAGGGGTAATAGGATCCCGCGCAAATAAGTGTGTAGTTGAAAATTCGACTATAGATCAGGGGTACTTATGCATTTTCCTTATTTCTTATGATTGATAAATTTATTTCTTTATTGTCATATTAATTTTTAATAACTCAATTTATTCTTCTAATTAATATAATCAAAATAGTTTTTTGTCAATCTTATTATACGTTTTTTTCTGAATTATATTTCTTTATTCATTAGTTAGTCATGTAACTATATCTAATAATCTTACTTATCATTTATTTTCCTTGCATAAATTATACTTTCTTCATCCCAATTTATATGAAAGTGTTTGATTGGACATGGAGTTTATAAAATAAAGGAAGACTTGTGAAACTTATGATCTAAAACAAATCATATAAACTTGTGTGGCTATAAATTATCTCATTAAGGGTAAAAAGGAAATTTTAAAGTTGAATTATAACTAAATATAGAAAGGGGACCGACTAAAAAAAAGGAGTCACATCAGTTGTGATGCAATCAACGCAAATTCATTCAATTTTTTGTATTTTATAAAACCAAAATCTCATTTTTTTTATTTCACATACTCGCCTAATTTAAAAAAAAAACGATGCTTATTAAATGTATATATATATTAAGGCCTCTCATTAAGGTATTGCTTTAGGCCTGATGTTGTTGAGCCGCCCCTGCTTCTTGGCCCTCTGCTATCTGTTTACAGCTCCGAGTTAGGACAACTTTTAAGGGATCACATTTTTCAAGTTGCATGGGATGCCTGAGTCAAACATGAATGATAGGGACCTATTTTTGTTAGAAAAGTTTTGGCAAGAATCCTCTTTATGCCGGGGTGTCACTTTGATTCCTTCAACTGCCTATCATTCCCAAATCGATGGGCAAAATGAGTTGTTAAATCGTTACTTGGAGATCTATTTAAGGTGCTTTTGTTCGAAGTCATATCATGATTTGGTTGGTTCCTGTCTGTGGAAGAATGGTGGTGTAATACTACCTAAGATTCTGCCATAAAAATTACTCCTTATGAAGCATTTTATGCCAATGCTCCTCTAGTACATTTGCCTTAGGAGCTCAGGTTGAAGCTGATGTAGTACCACTTATCTCGAGCTCGAAAAAAAGTCATCAGCAGAATAACAAGAGGTCTGACATAGAATTTGCAGAAGAAGAACGAGTCTAACAGAAGATTCAACACAGCAGATTCACTCCCATCCAAAAGGCATTTAATAAGTTGTTAGTTGTTGCTATGTATTTTCCGACCAGATTAGATTTTGGAGAGGACGTAGATCATATGCCTATAAGGTTTCACTACCGCCTGCCTTCGTACTTCATCTCACATTCCATGTTTCCAGTTAAAGCCATGCCATCATCTACCAACTACATTTATACATCCTCCAAACTTTGATATGTACAATTCTGCTTGTCATGAACCTCATGCTGATATGTAAAGGCGCATGATCAAGAAGAAGAATATTATTTAGTTAGTTACACAGCATTTATACCCACGAATTGTATGAGCGAGCAGAATTACTGGTAATGCAGACGGTATTCATTGGTAGTTCAAATGCATTGTTCCCAAATTAGCTCAATTTAGCTGGCATATACTGCTCATATATGTATCAGTTGGTTATCATCTTTGGCAACCAATCATGAATTATGGCCCCAACAAAGTTTTGGACCAGGCACATTTCCTTTTCTTATCCCTCAAAAGCACTTTCTTCCCTTGTAATTGCTAGTCTACCAACAAAGTCTTTTTTTATCCTGCAGTCAAATATGCACTTGCAATAGGAGTGCACACAAATACAGCACATGATTCTCAAATATACCTGCATTATCACTACTAGCTCCAGAGGAAAATAGGTGAAGTAGGAGAATACTCGAATTCTTAAACAAGCCGAAAAAATTTGGCCAGGAAAAAGGAATTCCTCTAATAAAATACACTGTACACCATGAAAAGATAACTGAAACTTCATACTATTTCTCCTGCCCTTGCTACAACAGCAGGTTCAGATAGTGGAATAGAAAATTTGAGAATAAGATACATAACTCACATAAGAAATTCTCTCTCTATCATATTAGGTTAAATGCAATCCCATTGTACAACTAAGAATCCTAACAAAATTCTACATAAGTAATTCCTGACCTTTCTCGTGCCTCCAAACCAACAAAAAGAACAAAAGAAAGCATAAGAAAGGAAATTTGATAACAGAGGGCGAAATAACATAAGACCAACACAGGCAAACTTTTACATTGATTTGGCAATTATCAGATCCATTCTTTAGGGTTGATACAAGCATCCAAGAGTTTCCATTCTTCAGTCCCTTCTTCTGGTTTCTGCATTGAGGAACAATCATTTTGTTGATATTCAAAGATGTTTTTCCAGCTTTCCTCTTATGTAAGAATGATATCAATAAAGCAGAGAGCAGAGTAGAGCTTACATGGTCATACTCCCATCGTGCCGTTAATGGAAGAGATACAAGAATGCTCTCAATCCTGCCTCCTGTCTTGAGACCAAATGTAGTTCCACGGTCATAAACCTGCAATTACAAGGGGAAGAAGGGGTTAAACAATAATCATTATAGATAGGAAAATAGAAACTAAGGGAACAGAGTATTTTACCAAGTTGAATTCCACATAGCGGCCCCTCCGTAGTTGTTGCCATGCTTTGTGTTTGTCCGTGAAAGGGGTATCCTTCCTCTTCTCTATGATAGGTATATATGCTGGAATGACGGAATTTGCACACTCTACAGTTCCAAAATTGACTCTTCAAGGAAGGTATTTTATCCATTAAAGCAATTGAAAAGTTCTCCGTGCTTGAAATAACTATAGTTGCTAGATTAAGCAATCAATAGGCATTGTTATTGTCCTAATTATTTCAGGAAAAAATGAAAATAGGATATAATCTAGTTCAGCAATATAGTTTCCAGCATATCAACAACTCCTTTAGCAGCATTTGAAATCTTAGTCTTAAAGGCATTATCATCTAGGATATTCATCCATGGAATGCATACGAGGAAACAAGCACACAACTCACTCCCTTCTCGAGATAAGCTGTCGAACTAACAGATGTCATTTTGCCTTTTAGGCTAAAAAGTAAGCTTTGTCTATGATAAGTTGACTGCTCTGTCTCCTCCATTAACAAAGAATATTTACAAGCACATGTGGGTCTTTTCACACCATTTACCTGTAGAAAAGGAAAGAAGCATTTCTTGATCGTAGTCGTTCAAATCATCAAAAAATATTCCTCCAAGACCTCGCCTCTCATCACGATGCTGCAAGACAATAAGCTCAATGAAAAGCTATAACGTGCCCATACTTCGATTTAACAATTAAAAGAATAGGCAACCAGAATAAAGAAACATACTTCAACTCAACAACTAAAAGAATAGGCAATGGCAACACAAGAGAAAGCCCATTATAAGCTTCCATAGGGCAGCCTGGTATACTAAGCTCCTGCTATGCGTGGAGTTCGGGGAAGGGCCGGACCACAAGGGTCTATAGTACGCAGCCTTACCCTGCATTTCTGCAAGAGACTGTTTCCGCAGCTCGAACCCGTGACCTCCTAGTCACATGGCAGCAACTTAGCAACTTTACCAGCTACGCCAAGGTTCCCCTTCCCCATTATAAGCTTCCAACAATTTAAATTCAGAAAAGCGGAAAGAGTTTTCAACTCAAGGATCCTGCACAATAATGCTGGTCCTTAACAGAAATATGCAGATATAAAGAGGAAAGAGAAAGAGCTGCTATTGCTTGCCTTTGGCTAAACAGTTGCATAAGAGGATTAACATGTTACATATCATAAATATTTCTAAAGGTTTATGAAGGCCTCTGAATATCTTTTATGAGAATCTCTGGGCTTATATAGTACTTTTACTAAGGGAGAGCAGAGGTTTCAGGGGTGAGAAGTGAATAGCCCCAAGAGGTACTTTAACAGGAATACCAAAATTTTAGAGCTTTCATTTGCCAGTTCCAGCAACCAACAGAAGCAGGTTTCTAGAGGAACCGAAGCTTTGACCTACAATTTAAGGAGTGAACATGGAAGAATCACAACAGATTAATATACGACCTCAAAAACCACAAGAAAACTATTGCACCTATTGGGGAGGATTGTTAGACGGTTTTCTGTGATTTAAGGAGCTACATCTGTCAAAAGACTATTTAGCTGTTAGATAGTATCACATGTAAGTCATGTGATTTACTTAATATGGATCCCCGGCTCTGGTTTTTCTGGAAATGTTAAGTTGTTTTAAATCAAATTTATTAAGGGTTCAGCTAAAACAATCTAAAGCTAGTGAGTAAATAACCAAACTCAAAATATTTCAATGGCCCATGCAGAGTTTCCCTATTTATCTTAACAACAACAACAATAACAACAACCCAGTATAATCCCACAAGTGGGGTCTAGGGAGGGTAGTGTGTACGCAGACCTTACCCCTACCATGGGTAGAGAGACTGTTTCCAAATAGACCCTCGGCATCCTTCCCACCAAGAAGTCCCCACCTTGCTCTTGGGGTGACTCGAACTCACAACCTCTTAGTTGGAAGTGGGGGTTGCTTACCATCAGAGCAACCCCTCTTGTCCCTATTTATCTTAAGTACTCCAAATTTTGACGAGAAAATTCAAATATAAAACAACTTCAACATGTTAGAAAACAATGCTCGCTTACCTTAATATAGAAATAGTCATCACACCATTTCTTAAACCGAGGGTAGAAGCTAGCATCAAATTTATCACAAGCAGCTTTTTGCACCTACAAAACAGTCAGTCTGCTTCATGTAATGCAAACAGAAAATCACGATCAAACATGGGAAAAATGTCTTCACTGCATTTCTCATGGTAATTATCTCAGTTTGACATGCAGAAATTGCGAACTAAAGATAAAGAGATTTCAAAGACGAAAACCATCTATGTGTGCACTTATACCGAATGGAAGTGCTTGACATCCTCCTCGAAAATGTAAGCAGGTGTAAAGTCAGTACCACCACCAAACCACCATTGCCTTGGTGCTCCTGGTGCATCTGCAATTATATTGATCACAAGTAACTTTATAGTTCATAAAGCTCTCCTCTATAGGCTGATCAGCAGGATGGCATATCATACACATGAAATGATAAAAGGTATATCTAGACAATCTTGATGACTTATAACTGCAGCAGTTTCATTCATTCCTGTCATGCACTAATTTTTATTAGTGATAAAACGCTGATAATTGTGATATCCAATAAAGCACAAGGTTCCTATTAATAAATGTGTGGTTTTGGTTCATTTTCCAAATAATTCTGCAAATTTAACCAATTATTAACTGTTAAACCATATATGACTAGTCACCTTCTCTAATAAGAGGTGGTCATTTTAATTTTTATATACTAATTGGTCAAAATGTGTTCAGTTTGATATTCTTTTTTATAAGGTGAGAAATTTCATTTAAACTTGCACCAAGAAGGTGCAAAATATGTAAAGCAATTTATCCTCCCTCTCTTCAAACTTGCAGGGAGTGTATGAAATCAGTAATAAGTTTACATCAATATCAAAAGACAGCTTACGACATGATTTTAACAAATGTGTTTAGTTGGATACTACGAAAACCATATTGAAGTTTGTATGTAATTAAGGAACTAAAACTGCAATATCCCAAAAAAAACTATTGGTAGTGCAAGTTTGTGAGAGGCATAGAGATATAAAACACGGGCCATGGTGCGGAAAAAAAAGATCAACTTGCATATTTACAACCTCACTTCAACCAAATGATGTCTTTCAACGTTTTCGACACGATTAAGTTTCCTCATTCCTCCCTGGTACAATTTTAAGAATATAATCCCGATGCAAATTCAGTCATGCAACCATAACAGGATTTCGCTTGCATCTCGTGCAACTTCTTCTTTATCACTGATGAAATCTTGTTCCATCTTTAAACAAATTGGAATCATCGGCAACAAATAACCATAATCAAGAGAAGGAATACCTTTTGGCGCATCAGTCTCAAAGTAACGATAATTAAAATGCAAAGTTGGTGCAAATGGATTTTTTGGATGCAGCACCTGGGGAAAACATAAAACAGAGTAATCTTTAGAATTTTCACATAAAACTCTGGATGGAGTAAAGTTTTGTCGAACACCAAAAAAGAAAGAAATTAAGAAAGCTGATTACTTTAGTTTATAGCATACTGATAAGGGTAAGATTTAAAGAACATTGTAGAGAACCCCTAATTCATTTCTAACAAAATGATCTAGTATTGGAACGAAATGGGTCCCAGAAGAGTCGAACGGATGATCGGAACAAGTTTTTAATATTGAGAAATGGGCTCTAGCATTCGCAATGGTGGAGCTAGGTTGAAGAAAGTGGATTCAACTGAACCCCTTGGTTGAGAAATTATACTATGCAAATAGGACGAAAACGTATGTTTTTTAATTATATACAAGTTATTGAATTCCCTTGTAATAAGAGAATATTTTTCAAAAATTGCTACTTTTGAATCCCGTTATATAAGTTTCTGGCTCCACCACTGAGCATTCTACCGGCTGTTAATTAAGCAGTAGAAACTAAAGAAACATAAATTCTAAACTACCATCCATATTATAAAAAAAAACAGGAAAATTTTGAATTACAAAAGATAAATGTGGGAAAGTAACACACTTTAAAAAAGGGCAGAAAAGTTGAAACTTACAGAGCTAACTCCAGCAGCAAAAAAGGGAATAGGGCCGGGCTTGACATTTCCATTATCAGTGGGTCTAGCAGCCCGATAAGCTTCAGGAGGCATAACACCATAAACAACAGAAACATTAACACCAGCCTTTTCAAAAACAGCCCCATCTTGCAAAACCCTACTAATTCCACCGCCACCACCAGGCCTTGACCAAACATCTTCCTTAAACTTTGCTCCTCCGTCCGCTTTTTCTATTGCCAAACACACACTGTCTTGAGCTTCTCTTATCATTTTCTCAAATCGACCTCTAACGGAACTCGAATTTGAAGTAACATTGGACCCCATATCCGATTCTCGAAGAAATGTATCTGGCTTATGGGATTCAGCTACTTCTTTCTCAATCATTGCTTGAACTTTAAAAGAATAGTTGGGTGTTGGTTTTTTAGCTGTTTTATAGGATACAGTAAAGGGTAAGTTTAGGGGTTTAGTTAAAAATGAAGGTGAAGAATGGAAAGAATGAGGAAATTGGGAAGTGGGAGTGGAAGAGGATGAAGGAGAAGAGAGAATTGGAGTAAGCATTGCTGATTAATAGTGTGGAAATTCGAGAGAAGAAAGAGTAGCTTATTAATGGGTTTGCTCTTGGAGGATGAGGAGAATGGATGATTTTGTGATAAGGGGGTTACTAGAATCCAAGGGTGAAGCCAGCAGTTTGTTTCATTTGACTGCTCTCTCGTACCCACAGGATTTACTCCTCTAGTTTACGGAGTCCGGAACCAAAATATGATTTTTTTTACTCAAAATACGGAAATAAGTGTTAAAAAAAGTTACCAAACTATATATAACGTCACAAAAAGTGGCGCTAAACAGCAACGGTAACTGCACCGTTACTGTTGTGGCGCTATACTAATTAAAGGCTGACACATCTTACATAGCGCCACTATTAATGGCACTATATCCCTTATTACCTGACCCCACCAATAATTTTTGGGTTCAATAATTCAAAAGCGTATAAAGCCACTTTTTGTGGCGCTATATACAAAAAAAAAAAAACCTCCCCGGCTAGCCATTTCCTATATAAACATCGTAGAATCGCATATCTTCATTCAAAAAATATTTTTAACTCTTGTTGGTTTCTATTGTTGTTAAATTCTCCAGCATTTTTTCATTATGTCTGAAGAACGTAGAATAAGAGTATTATATTGGGGGGTGAGGTTGTGATGGAGAATAACTCTGTGGGCTACAGTTTACCTGCTAAGTGTAATGTTAAATTGCCACTTTCAATGGAGTACGAAACATTGATATCGTTGTTATGCAAAAAAATGAGTGTGAGAAAACGTTCAGTGATACTCAAAGTAACCGGAAGATATCCGTATTCCGTTACGCCGCAAGGGGTTGCTTTTTACTCAGAGTTTAACATCGACGATGATGACACTTTGAGTGATTTCCTGAGGACTCCGGACGAATGCCGGGAATTTCTTGTAATCACAATGTTGGAGATGTACGTGAAGGTCGAAGACGTTCCAAAAAACGAGGTTGTGCGTAGTAGAGATAACCCCCAGTCATCGGGTGGTTATTCTGGATCAGTTTTTGCCGGACATGTTCCGGATGAAAGATTTTTTCTTGATTTAAATTTATCACCGTCGGCGAATGAGCAGCGAGAAAATAATTTATGCCCTGTTTTCCATAATTCACAAGAAGAGTGGTAAACTTCAATTTTCATTTGTGTTAATTGTGTATATTTTTGGCGTATTAAATTAATTTTAACGCTCATTTATTTAATAAGGGGTACCGGCCGGATATGAATTTTACAAGTGGCCCATCCGGTAGTCATCACCTAACTGAAAACGTCCATCATGGAATGTCATCACATTACGACTTGTAAGTGAAATGATATAGCCATATGTAAAGCATTTATTAATTTAGTAGCTTATATTTTTGTTGAAATGTGCAGTGAAAACGAGCAAGTTGAACTACCCGTACTCACTCAATTGCCCGAAAACGACGTATTACATCAGGATCTGGCAGATGCACAGAGTGAGGAAGAGAACAACGATTACGATAACAATGCCGATGAATCGGGAGACGAGACACCATTTGCTCGTGAGGATGGTGATGAAGAGGACGAGGAGGAAGGACCCGATTTGAAGAGAGCCCCCATAGACGAAAAGTGTACGAGTCTGAAGTGTCGTTTCATTCAAGGGAGATTCCTTATATTGATAACTTGCCAGCCGTGCCGGATGTGGAAGCTCTCACAAGGGATTTTGATGAAATCCGGACAGCAATGTGGGATGAGTCTAGACCAACGGTGCTTGCAAAGGGGATGCTTTTTCCTGATAAAGCACGCGTAAGCAGGGCTTGTAAAATGCACAATGTTAAAGAGTGTCGTGAGATGCAGGTATCGGAGTCAAGTCCGACGGTATACAAGGCTATTTGCCGCAGGTGGTTTTGGCCATGTAATTGGATGTTGCGTGCGTCGAAGAAGAAGACAGGTATGTGGAAAGTGGGTAAATACATTCCCACCCACACATGCGAAATGGACACTTTCAACGGGAATCACTTCAACTTGGATATTGACTTGATATCTTTTGTACTTATTCCGCACATCGAAGCGTCCATAAGGTATAAAATCAAAGAGTGCATTACAACAGTCCACCAGGAACATGGCCACACAATTACTAAAAGAAAGGCATATCTTGGGCGCAAAAGAGCGTTTGAAATAGTCTATGGTAACTGGGATAAGTCATTTGCGGATCTGCCTAGGTACATGGCTGCACTGCAGCACTTTAACCCCGGAACAGTTATTGAATGGAAGCTTGAGCGGAGTCCGGGTAAACCAGAATATATATTCAATTACGTGTTCTGGGCGTTTAAGCCAGCAATTGATGGTTTTCCGTATTGCCGGCCCGTAATATCCATAGACGGAACTCATGTCTATGGAAAGTACGATATCAAGCTATTGATAGCCGTGGCAGTGGATGCTAATGGACAGATATTTCCTCTAGCCTTTGCTATTTGTGCCAATGAAAGCACATAGACGTGGACAATGTTTTTGAACCACCTGAAAGACCACGTTGTCAAACAGCGTTCAGGTATTTGTCTAATATCTAATCGGCACGGGGGTATATTAAGTTCTGTGGAGAACCTTCCTACATGGCAAGAACCTTATGCATACCATCGTTACTGTGTGAGGCACTTGAAGGCCAATTTCCAGAAGGCACATCCCAAAAAGGATCTACATAATTTGATGTGGATGGCAGCAACAGACCACCAACAGCATAAATTCAGGAGGCATATGGATTCTATCAGGCAAGAAGATGAGGCAGCATATCGTTGGTTAATGCGACATGACCCTGAAAAGTGGACGCTGCATGCATATGGTGGCAGACGCTGGGGAATTCTTACTACAAACGTGTCAGAGTCCTTCAACGGGTTATTAAAGTCGGCAAGAGGATTGCCCGTCACAGCCATGGTGCGTATGTCATTCAAGCAGATGGCAGAGAGGTTTGTGCAATGGTCTGCAGCTGCAACGGAATTGATGTAAAGGGGTGTTGAATTTATGTCAGTGCCTATGAAGAGATTAGAGAAATACAGACGGCGGGCAAATTGGCATTCCTTTTTGCAATATGATAACGAACGAGGTATTTTTGAAGTTTGCACCGCTATCCATAATAATCGGGGTAATAATGTACATACTGTAAATGAATCTACAAGGTTATGCTCATGTGGGAAATGGTCAATCTACCACATGCCTTGCTCACATGCCATCAACTGTTTTTAACGTGTTGGTTATGCGGAGACCAATTATATTGATCAACAATATAGTGTTTCCAAATACCTAAACACATATAGTGGTCAGTTGCAGCCAGTGGGTGCTGAGCATTACTGGCCCTCAGAACCATTTAAAATGGTGTGTAACAAGTCTTATTTGCGTAAAAGACAGGTGCAAAAGAGAACGCGTATACAGAACCAAATGGATGTTAGTGATACCGTATATGCGCGCAAATGTGGTATATGCTCGCAAACAGGACACGACCGTAGAAAATGTCCTTTGGGTGGCAACAGTAATCAAGCTCAGGGCGGGTGTTCTTCTATTGTACCTAACTACCCATGAGTTCATGTTGTAATAATTAGTTGTTATGTATACGATTTAAGTATTTATGAAATAAAATTTTCTTGTTTGTTAATTATGATTTGTACTTTCCCATTTTACCTATTTAAATAATAATTTAATATAATTATCGGTATATTTATTATGTGTGTGTTGTCTTGTCGACATCACGATATTTAATACGCAAAATATAGCGCCATTATATATGGCGCTATGTGTGTGTTGTCTTGTCGAACTAAAAAAGCTGACCGGCTGACATAAAGTCATCTTGTAAACATCATGATATGGCGCTATCTAATATAGCGCCATTAGATATGGCGCTATATGTGTGTTGTTTCGCCTATAAATAATGGGCTCATTGTAGTTATTTTGTGTGCTCAAAATTTCCCCCAGAAATATTTCATTAAAAGTAAGTAAGGTTTTTTTATTATAAGCAAATATTTCACAAATGGCTCAACCTGGTCGTCCACCAATTTGCTTCTGTGGAAAACCATGCATGATGGATTGTGGGTGGGAAGGTGTTAACGCTGGACGCCGCTATTGGTGATGTATGAACACGTTGTACAAGCAACCCGGCGAACCTACTTGTGAATTTGATGAATGGGCTGAGGAACCATGTTATCAGGAAAGCTACAGGAAGAGATTACAGGATTTTCATAATATGTGGTTATACCAGCAGAGAATACAAAAGGAGGGAGATAGAATTATTACAGAAATGAGGGAGAAACTGAAGGAGGTGGAAGATAAAAAATGGAGAGCAAAATGGAATTGTGAAGCACACAAGGAACGCAATGAAAAATATAAACGGGAACTTGCGGAGGTGAAAGCGAGAGTGAAAGAGTTAGAAGAAGAAAAAGAACAAATGGAAGAACGATTTAAGTGGTTGGAGCGAAGAATAAATGACAACTGAGGATGGAGCATTGGCGTGTATGTGTTTAGTGTCATTTTCATATGTCATGTATTTTTATTATGTTGGCCTGTTATGTTTGTGTTTGTGTTGTAGTAATGTTTTCCTTGTTTGTTGTACTAAATTTTATTTTAATTTAAGTGGAAGTTAAGTTTAAGTTGTTGTGTTACTATACCAAATACTATAAAACGAAATGAGAACTAAAAAAAGTAACTGTCATATTCGATTAAATATTGTTGTTAATATATACAAAAATATTATTTACACCAAAAAAACATAAAAATGGAAGACTGAATCAATGTGTCCTGCATCTGGTGTGTCTCAAAGTAGCCGTTGGCCTGAGGCGCATCCCCTGCCGCCCGGGTACGCTATTAGGATCATCATCATCAAGTCGTCTCCTTATGGCCGGATGCGGCACAGGATGGCATGTATCAGTGGTGCTATCAGGTCCAGTATAAGGCTACATAATAATATCAAACTTAGTATAGAAAACTACATAACAATTAACAAAAATTGATACATTAACAACTCATACCTGCGCATGTGATGAGCTGCCATAACTCAGTCGGCGCCCACTTTCAAAATCTCGGATCGGTCGAGACTCATCAGTGGTAGACGGGCCAGGGAAATATCTACCCAACTCCACTCCGTGAAAATCCAAGCCCGTGATCAAGAATTGACCCGATGGGGTCACCTGCGACGTCCCTGGAGTGTCATAAATGCCAAGACTGTAAGACGGCATGTCGGTCTCATGCATGCCACCTCCCATATCAGCAGCAACATCATCAGCAGGAGCCTCAAAGCCCCCTTGCTGGGGACCTCCTCTCGGCCCACGACCACGTCGTCCGGCACCAGCAGGTCGTCGGATATATAGCGCCACTTTTTGTGGCGTTATATATAGTTTGGTAACTTTTTTTTAACACTTATTTTCGTATTTTGAGTAAAAAAGAACCACATTTTGGTTCCGGCCTCCTAGTTTATGACTAGGCAATTTAAAACTTTGGTGAATGTCAATAGTTGACCTCTCCAATTGGGATATGAGCTACCCATTGATTTGTTATTGTCGAATATTTTAATCCAAGCTCTCCGCGTACAGGGCAGGAAACTTATAAAAGCCCGTTTGGATTTTACCTAAATAAAGTAAATTTTTAGCATAAAAGCACTCTTACGTAGTGTTAGGTAAATAATAACCACAACGATAATTTCACAATTGGCATTTGGGAGGGTAGAGTGTACGCAAACCACACCTCTACCCCGAAGAGTAAAGATGTTGTTTCCGAAAATCCCTCGGTTCAAGAAGACGAAAAGAGACAATATATCAGTACCATCAACTGAACCATAGGAATAATAGCAACATCATAAGAACCAGAAAATAGATAAAAAACAATAACAAAAATCAGTGAATAAGGCCCCGTACTATGAAAAACGAAAGAATCGTGTGGACACAACAATGATCGCTAGCAGCCTAGGACAAAACCTTATCAGACCAGCTTCCCACCTGAAGCGAAGTAGAAAAATACTCAGCTACCTCCTAACCAACCACTCTAATGCTCGGCCTCCACACCTTCCTATCAAGGGCCATGTCCTCGGAAATCTGAAGTCACGTCATGTCCCGCCTGATCACCTCTCCCCCATACTTCTTAAGCCGCCCTCTCCATCTTCCCGAACCTGCCAAAGCCAACCGCTCACACCTCCTGGCTGGGGCATCTGGGCTTCTCCTTCGCACGTGCCCGAACCATCTAACCCTCGCGTCCCACATCTTGTCATCCATAGGGGCCACGTCCTTCTCCTGAATATTTTCATTCCTAATATTATCCATCCTAGTGTGCCTGCACATCTATCTCAACATCCCTATCTCTACTACTTCATTGTCTGGATATGTGAGTTCTTAACTGGCCAACACTCTACCTCATACAATATGGTTGGTCTGACACCGCTCTATAAAACTTGCCTTTGAGTATCGGTGACACTTTCTTGTCATACAGGACTCCAGATGCTAACCTTCATTTCATCCACCCCACCCCTATATGGTATGTGACATCCTCGTCGATTTCCCCATCTTCTTGGATAATCGACACTAGGTACTTGAAACTGCCTCTCTTGAGGATGACCTGTGATCCAAGCCTCACATCCAAGCCTTCTTCTCTCGACTCAATGCTGAACTTGCACTCTAGGTATTCTGTCTTAGTCCTACTCAACTTGAAACCCTTAGACTCAAGGGCTTGTCTCCAAAACTCCAGCCTCTCGTTAATGCCTCCTTGAGTCTCATCAATCAGAATTAATAATCAGCAAACAACATACACTATGGCACCTCCATTTGAATATGTCATGTCAGTGCATCCATCACTAGAGCAAATAAGAATGGGCTGAGCGTAGATCCTTGATATAAACCCTAACAACCGGGAAGTACTTCGAGTCGCCGCCCACAGTCCTAACTCGAGCCTTAACTCCATCATACATGTCCCTTATCGCCCTAATGTAGGCAACCGACACACCTTTAGCCGTCAAACATCTCCAAAGAACCTCCCTAGGGACCTTGTCATATGTTTTTACCAGGTTAATAAACACCATGTGTAGATCCTTCTTCCTATCCCTGTACTGTTCCACCAACCTCCTAATAAGGTGGATCGCTTTCGGTGGTCGAACGACCCAACATGAACCCGAACTGGTTGTCGGATATAGACACCATCCTCCTTACTCTCACTTCCACCACTCTCTCCCACACTTTCATAGTATGACTTAGTAACTTGATACCCATATAGTTGTTACAACTCTGGATATCACCTTTGTTCTTGTACAACGGTACCACCGTACTCCACCTTTACTTATCCGGCATCCTCTTCGTCCAAAAATTAACATTAAACAGCTGGGTCAGCCACTCCAAGCTTGTTCTATCCATACACCTCCAGAATTCTACTAGAATTTCATCTGGCTTGGTTGCTCTGCCGCTACTCATCTTGCGCATAGCCGCCACGACCTCCTAAACCAGAATACCCCAACAATAATTAAAGTCTTGATAACCTTCGGAATGCCCTAATTCACGTAGCACAATATCCTGGTCCCCCTCTTCATAGAAATTTATAAAAGTATGTCTGTCATCTCCGCTTAATTTGAGCCTCTCCCATCAAAACTCTACCATCATCGTCTTTGATGTACCTCACTTGGTCTAGATCCCTCACCTTCCTCTCTCTCGCCTTGGCCAATCAGAATAACTTCTTTTCCCCGCCTTTGTTCCCCACTTCCTCGTATAGACGATCAAACGTTGCAGTCTTAGCCTCCGTGACTACCAACTTCGCCTCCTTCCTAGCTACCTTATACTTATCCCTGTTCGCTCTCCTCTCCTCCTCTCATGTTCTCCCTACTAGCTTCAGGTGCATTGCCTTCTTCATTTCCACTTTACGTTGAACCACTTTATTCCACCACCAGTCGACTTTGTGCCTGCTAGAGTAACCCTTCGAGACCTCTAACACCTCTCTCGCTACTCCTCCGGGCTCCCATAGCCGAGAACCTCTCATACAACTCCTGAACTTTATCCTTAGTCAAGACTCCCCACCCGATCCTCGACCGTCCTCTTACAGACCTCTTCTTCCTCTTAATCATAATACCGACGTCCATCACCAAGAGCCTATGCTGCATCACGAGGGTCTCACCCGAGATAACTTTGCAATCCTTGCACAATACTCTATCACACCTCCTGAGAAGGAGATAATCAATATGAGTCTTTGCAATCGCACTTTGGAAAGTAAACAAATGATTCTCCCTCTTCAAGAAGCTAAAGTCGCAATCACCAGCTCCAATGCCTTAGCTAAATCTAACAGCGAAGTACCTCCTTCGTTCCTATCCCCAAAACCGAAACCGCCATGCACCTCACCATAGCCACCAGCAGTCGACCCAATATGACTATTAAAATTCCCTTTGATAAATAACCTCTTTGCAGGAAGAATACTACACACAATCTCATCCAACCCCTCCTAGAAGAGCCTTTTAACATCCTCATCCAAGCCGCTTGCGGCGCATACGCGCTAGAGATATTTAAGGGCACCATCCAACCACTAACTTAATAGACATTAATCTATCATTCACCTGCTTAACCTCTTACGACAAACTCTCTAAGTTCCCTATCCACCAAGATACCCACTCTATTCTTACCCTTTATGACTCTAGAATATCACAGCTTATACCCGTCTTCATCCCTCGCCTTCGATCCTATCCACCTAGTCTCCTAGACACAAGCTATACTAACCTTCCTCTTCCGGAGAATCTTCGCTAACTCTATAGACTTACCCATCAATGTACCTATGTTCCAAGACCTAATTCTCAACCTATAGGCTCCCTTGTTCCCTTTACCCCCTGCCTCCTGTCCCACTCCTTGACCCATACCCCTCTCCACCTTACCCTCGCCTACCCCGAGGACATGACCTTACTCTACCATTCAAGACCGCAGCCACTATACCTATGACAGACTAAGGGAAATTTCTAACAAAAAAGCAAAACCAAACTAGAAGAAAACAAGAAGTGTTACTAGTGGGCACACTATTAGTATGATTAACTGATGCGAACTAAAATAACAACAATTTAACTAACACAAAGAAAAGAAATAGGAAAGCGGGAGGTACCAACTCTCGAGAATAGAACCTGAAAATTCGACTTGGTGTGCACCCGAGGTCGCGGAGACTGAGGTTCTTCCTTCCAACTCCCACCGGCCTTTGTAAACACCAACCAATGTCAGGGCTACTTGTCGCAACCCAATAAGTCAATTTGGGCCTTCCACGCGCTGCCACCACTTTCATTGTCGTCAGCCGCAAATCAAACTTTTGCCTGCGCATTTGCCTCACGCTCAGCTTCTCTGATAACCTCTTATGGATAGGTACTTGAAACACTCAAAAGAGGGCAACCTCTTGGGCCAAAAAAAGAGACATATACTAGAAAAGGCCACAGAAGTGTACCCTTGTTTGGATCTGGGCAACGACGCCTGAGAAAGAAGGGGAGAAAGGAATGGGAAATAGGAGCAAGAAAGGAAAGAGAGAGAGAGAGAAAGAGATAGAGAGAGAGAGAGAAAGCAATAAAGTAAATGGATGAAGAGGGACTGTCGATGGGGGTACACTAACGGGAGAAGAAGAATAGGAGGAGGAGAAAGGGAAGGAAAGTGGGAAAAGCGAGAGAGAAAAGGGTAGGGTAATACTCACATGTTGACTTCCGACTTACTACGCAGTGACACGGGCGAGGGGGTCACCGGCGAAGTCACAAGGGGATATGGGGGTTGAATTTTTTTTTGAGTAAATAGGAAATATATATATATATATATTAAAGGTTAAGGAATATGCAGTACATGAGATTCATAGTTAGTGTCACACATGACACTTTGATTACCTAAGCTTGCTAAAGTTTTACAAGCATCATAAGATAAAAGTTTTCCAAAAACATAGTGTTCTAGTAAATCACGTTCTACTAGAATTTTTACTTCTGCTGGTGGATCCACAAAAACTTTCTTCTTCTTCCTAAGATCAACAGTTGCCATCTGTGCTAGTTGGTAAGCTACCTTATTCCCTTACCTGAACTCGTGCTAGATGATTACCTGCTTCTGTTGGAGCATTAACAACCTGCATTTGTTGACAATGTTAGCATAAAGATTATTACCTTGTTGGATTGATATGATTACCTCTGTCGAATCTGTTTCAATTTGTAGAGGGAACGACCCCAATTAAGGGTTGTTTTAAGTTCATCTAGTAGAGCTTTGATCTCAGCATGCAATGATCCACGCGCATGAGCTGATTTTGTATAGCCAACTATCTAGTGGCCATTGTCACACCTCCTTTTTGCGCGCCCGCCCCGAAGGGTTAAATGCGCGAGGGGAGTTTTTCCAATTTAAGTGACATATTCGAAATGGGATTATTTATTTAATTCAGAGTCGCCACTTGGGAAAGGTTTGGTTTTTGGTGTCCCAAGTCACCGGTTTATCTTGAATCCCGAATCGAGGAAATTTTTGACTTTTCCAAATGAAGTCTGCGAACCAGAAATTCTGAGTAAGGAATTCTGTTGACCCGAGGGAAGGTGTTAGGCACCCTCGAATCCCGTGGTTCTAGCACGGTCGCTTAAATTGTTATAATGGCTAAATATCTGATTTAAATACATGTTATGACTTACGTGCTTTTATTAAGTTTAAACCGCTTTTATCATTATCACTTATTTTTATAGAATTGCAACGTCGTGAAAATGCATCTCGAACCACGTCACAATCAATGCGCCCGTGATCGTCAACACATTTTGACTCCGTTGAGATTTGGATTTGGGTCACATCAATGTGCACCCGAATTTAAGAATATAATTTACTTAAACTGTGCCTAAAAAAAAAGGTCTAAACGCGTTATTATTTTGAGGAAGGCCATGAAATTCACTAAACGGCCTGTCCAGAATTCTAAATATTTATTATGGTTAATTATTGAGGGCCCCACAATTTACGTTTTTATTTGGCGAGGCTCGTCTCATTATTTTAGAAGGAACATCCTAAAGCGACTACATTTCTAATGTGTTTATCTCTAAAAATAGAAGAAAAGATGCATGCTAATTCAATTATATGCTTTGGCCAAATCCAGATTTTGGTTAATCATCTGATTAATTATTTACAGAGTGAAGAAACGTTGTACCTCATGAAACATGCTTTTAATTTGATAGAAGAATTATATACAAGATTGATGAAATGCTACGACTACTACAAGAGCTCCTTAACTTTAACTTATTTAGACAAGATTAATTAAAACCACTTATTAGAAGATGCGACTAATGATATTTGAAACTCATCCTATAAACTGCCTAATGAAGCTGAAACTCGAGAATGAAACTGTATTATCTTTAGCTAGATTTAAGCGGCCATTTGCCCTTACATATTCAAAGCATGCTGACAGAGCGAGTTTAAGTTAACAATCGTGTTAAATAGCTGCACATTTCATGAATTGTATTTACATCTTGTATACTACTAAACGAGTCAAATGTCGCAGTTTTAGATTGGCATAAACTTTAATTAAGTACAACCTTACTAATGTATCTCTATTAGGCTAAAAGACTAGAAACTTACACATCTTAACAACATTTATATATATAAAAAAAATTCGTAGGCAATGCAACAGATGATTATAACTCCTTCAGATCTTTCGATTCAACTTTCATTGCAACATCAGACAGATTCGAAATGTGTACCTGAGGAAATGCTTACAATGAAGAAAGTAGGGGAGTCAGTTGAGCAACAGTGCAAGCGGAACAGCAGTAACAGATGAACAACAGCAGGACAAATTCCCAGTGCAAAAATGCAATTTAGAGCCAATGAAAGATGGCAGAATGTAGCAAATTCCCAGCAATATGGAATCAGAATTTAACCAGAATGGATCCAGAACTGAACTGATACTACACACAACTAGTAATCTCAAACAAGACTCAGGATGAATCAATATGGAACAGGCAAATCCAGACTAGTTGAGAATCGAGACAAAGATGAAAAAATGCAGTTCCTTCTTTCTGTGTTAGGCCTCTCTTTATCTATTTCTGTCCGTGTGTTTTCAGACAACTCTCTTTATCAATCTCCCTTATATCAGCGTATTCTCCTCCCTTTATTATCCATCTCCCTCTGTGTGTGTGTCTATGTGTGTATATGTATGTATTTTTTTGCTCTCTCCTTCCAGATCTATCTGATCTCCTCCCCTCTTATGTTTGTCTCCTTTTTTTTATAAGCCTAAACCTCAGCCCTTTTAACAGCCTGTTAGACCAAAAGAACACCCCTCCCATGTGCCATCACCTTTTTAGTTTCCACTTAGCTATTTAAGTATTAAACCCATGACATTCCCTTGGCAGGCTTAAACTTTTTAGTAATGTTTATTACTTCTGAAACTTAAAGCAGAATATGGGCAGCAGGATGTAGTCTGACAGCACATGCTGTCCAACTATTTAATTCAAAAGCACTTAGGCAGGGCACAGGCTGTGCACAAAATGCACATGTTGTGCATAAGTGCACATGCCCTCCAATTTCAAAACTGTGACTAAACAGAACATTGATTTTTGCATTTCTGATTCAAATTACCAATTATAAATAAGCAAATTCAGTTCCTAATTGATTCAAACAAATGCTTAGCAGAAGTAAGTCGATTTGTTATTGTTCGGACAACTGAAACTAATTGACGACATATGTCGACTCGACTAAACTAGTTATAACATGTACAATCGTAACCAAAAATCAGACATTTAAAGGTATCACACAAGGGGTTCATATTGCAATGTTAACACAGAAAGGCCCTAGGAACTAAATGAATGACCAATTACGAATTCAATTGAACATACAGTTTATACACACACATTATGAAGAAAGACTTGACTGAATACAGGAGTCCGGGCAAAGGGGGCAATTGACAGTTGACAAAAGAAATTCAGAGACAAATTACACAAAATATGCACAGACCTCTAAACCACACACGTACTGAATAACAAAGAGAAAACAAACTTACCTTAAAAACTTTGAAAGAAGGAACAGAAAATCAGCTTGTGTTTGAACAGACCCTTTTTAAGGTTGAACGGACTTTAATCGAAGGGTTTCTCAGATGAGAAACACCTCGATTAAGGTACATTATACCCTAACCTTTTGGCTTAAATAGGCACGGACCGGGCTTGGGGTTTTTAGGTTTTCTGGAAGGTAGATTTGGAACTTGAGCTTCCATGATTAGATTCGGACCAAACCAAGCATGGTTTGGTCACGAGGGGGGTCCGGGGATTGTCTGGTATGAATCTAGGACATATCGGCATAGATCGATGCTCGAATCTTCAAATGAAGATTCGAGGACCTGGAGGATGATTCGAACTAAATGGTCAACAGGTCCATGTTTAGGGGGGTAAGATGGTCCTATGGTGTTAAGGTGAAGGCCACCGGCGTTCATGCCGCCGGCTTTCATGGTAAAGGTGTACAGAGGAGGCTCTAGGGTTTGGGGTTCTGGTGAAGACGATGAAGGCTGGGGTTCGGATAGGGGGGGCAGGGTAAGGTTATGAGTTTATATAGTTAGTGGGTAGGTGGATCCTGGCCGTTGGATGAGATGTGATGAAGGGCCAGGATCCTTCGACTAACAGGGAACGGCGTCGTTTCAAGGGTAAAGGGTTGGGGTCGGTCCGGGTGAGACGGGTCGGGTCTATTAGTGGGTACGGCGTGTGAGATTTTGGCCGTTGATCAATCTGAGATCAACGGCCCAGATTAGACCAGGTTAAAACGGTGTCGTTTGGAAGCTCTGGGTATTAGCTGGTCTGGACCGGGGTAGGCTCACCCTCTGGGCTTGATTTGGGCTTTAAATTTAATAAAAATGAGCCCAAGCAGATTTTCTAAACAAATTCTGCATTCTCTTTTATATTTTCTTACATATATTTTTATTTTATTTTTTAAAACAAACCCAAGTAAATCAAATTAAAATTAAATAGACACTTAATACAAATATTTACACACATATCAAAATATTTGAAGCAGGTAAAATCAAACAAAACAAAAATCACGGACCAAGATGCCTATTTATGATTTTCTATTTAACAACCGGATTACGGTTCAAATTACGCATGACACATACATTTTTTGTATTTTGTTTTAATAAAAATAAAATGGGCAAAAGTCATAAATAATTAACAAAGTGCCATGTAAAAAATCCAAAAATTGTACAGCAGGACCAATTGTTATTATTTTTATTTCTTTTGGAGCAATCGTCGCGCGAAACAAAAATCACATGCTCACAGCTGCCCCTCTTTGTTCGGAAACACGAAGTGTTTTCGTGCAAAGATAAAGTGAGCGGATATGAGCGATATTTGCTTATGTACTACTCCGTGTGAAGCATGCTTTTTGAAAGATCTGACCGAATCTTGCTTCAAAGATTTTCTACATATCCTGGGCTAAACAGGAATCAGGTCAATGTAGTTCGGGAAGTTTTGGTAGCTGGGACTACCATGGGATTGCAATGCTTGCTGTTACTGCTGTTGCTGTTGTCACTGCTGCGTCACTGACCGCCTTATTACAACCAAAGGAAAACTGAAACTGAACTAAACACTTATATGCATGTCAACTGCTAGTTACAAGATTCCTATCTATGATTCTTTTGCGACCTGATCTTGGGTCTTAGCTGATTCTGCTTGTAGACTCCGATCTGAATCTTGATGCTTGCAAGTTGGAGGCGCCTATTTATTTCTGCGATACTGAATATGACGGGGTTGGTAGAACTCGGGACCTTGATCAAATCTTGGAGCGATCACGCCTTCCATTTTCTCTGGTGTCTCGGGACATCTTTTTTCTTTTTCTTCTTAGATTCTGAGTTGAGACTCATCTTGTGGGTCGTTTCGATCCGTGTGGCTCGAGGTTAGACCTGCGGGAAAAACAAATGAACGAAATTTTCTGCCCCAGTTTCACTAGGAAAATTTCGTGAATTATTCGCCAGGAAGTTCATAAAATTGATGAAAGAGGATATGCATGCTCAGTTCAGGGTTGAAGCCCTAATATCGACTAGCTGGGGAAAGGTTGAGTTTAAAGTTGAAACTCTAATACTGACCAACTGGGGAAAAGTTCAGTTTAGGGTTTAAAACCCTAATGCTGACTGCATGGAAAAGCTCAGTTTAGGGTTTAAAACCCTAATGCTGGCTGAATGGAAAAAGTTCAGTTTAGGGTTTAAAACCCTAATGCTGACTAAAGGAAAAATTCAGTTTAGGGTTTAAAACCCTAATGCTGATTGCATGGAAAAGCTCAGTTTAGGGTTTAAAACCCTAATGTTGGCTGAATGGAAAAAGTTCAGTTTAGGGTTTAAAACCCTAATGCTGACTAAAGGAAAAATTCAGTTTAGGGTTTAAAACCCTAATGCTGATTGCATGGAAAAGCTCAGTTTAGGGTTTAAAACCCTAATGCTGGCTGAATGGAAAAAAGTTCAGTTTAGGGTTTAAAACCCTAATGCTGACTAAAGGAAAAATTCAGTTTAGGGTTTAAAACCCTAATGCTGATTGCATGGAAAAGCTCAGTTTAGGGTTTAAAACCCTAATGCTGGCTGAATGAAAAAAGTTCAGTTTAGGGTTTAAAATCCTAATGCTGACTAAAGGAAAAATTCAGTTTAGGGTTTAAAACCCTAATGCTGATTGCATGGAAAAGCTCAGTTTAGGGTTTAAAACCCTAATGCTGGCTGAATGAAAAAAAGTTCAGTTTAGGGTTTAAAACCCTAATGCTGACTAAAGGAAAAATTCAGTTTAGGGTTTAAAACCCTAATGCTGATTGCATGGAAAAGCTCAGTTTAGGGTTTAAAACCCTAATGCTGGCTGAATGGAAAAAGTTCAGTTTAGGGTTTAAAACCCTAATGCTAACTAAAGGAAAAATTCAGTTTAGGGTTTAAAACCCTAATGTTGATTGCATGGAAAAGCTCAGTTTAGGGTTTAAAACCCTAATGCTGGCTGAATGGAAAAAAGTTCAGTTTAGGGTTTAAAACCCTAATGCTGATTGCATGGAAAAGCTCAGTTTAGGGTTTAAAACCCTAATGCTGGCTGAATAGAAAAAAGTTCAGTTTAGGGTTTAAAACCCTAATGCTGACTAAAGGAAAAATTCAGTTTAGGGTTTAAAACCCTAATGCTGATTGCATGGAAAAGCTCAGTTTAGGGTTTAAAACCCTAATGCTGGCTGAATGGAAAAAAGTTCAGTTTAGGGTTTAAAACCCTAATGCTGACTAAAGGAAAAGTTCAGTTTAGGGTTTAAAACCCTAATGCTGATTGCATGGAAAAGCTCAGTTTAGGGTTTAAAACCCTAATGCTGGCTGAATGGAAAAAAGTTCAGTTTAGGGTTTAAAACCCTAATGCTGACTAAAGGAAAAATTTAGTTTAGGGTTTAAAACCCTAATGCTGATTGCATGGAAAAGCTCAGTTTAGGGTTTAAAACCCTAATGCTGGCTGAATGGAAAAAGTTCAGTTTAGGATTTAAAACCCTAATGCTGACTAAAGGAAAAATTCAGTTTAGGGTTTAAAACCCTAATGCTGATTGCATGGAAAAGCTCAGTTTAGGGTTTAAAACCCTAATGCTGGCTGAATGGAAAAAAGTTCAGTTTATGGTTTAAAACCCTAATGCTGACTAAAGGAAAAATTCAGTTTAGGGTTTAAAACCCTAATGCTGATTGCATGGAAAAGCTCAGTTTAGGGTTTAAAACCCTAATGCTGGCTGAATGGAAAAAGTTCAGTTTAGGGTTTAAAACCCTAATGCTGACTAAAGGAAAAATTCAGTTTAGGGTTTAAAACCCTAATGCTGATTGCATGGAAAAGCTCAGTTTAGGGTTTAAAACCCTAATGCTGGCTGAATGGAAAAAAGTTCAGTTTAGGGTTTAAAACCCTAATGCTAACTAAAGGAAAAATTCAGTTTAGGGTTTAAAACCCTAATGCTGATTGCATGGAAAAGCTCAGTTTAGGGTTTAAAACCCTAATGCTGACTGAATGGAAAAAAGTTCAGTTTAGGGTTTAAAACCCTAATGCTGACTAAAGGAAAAATTCAGTTTAGGGTTTAAAACCCTAATGCTGATTGCATGGAAAAGCTCAGTTTAGGGTTTAAAACCCTAATGCTGGCTGAATGGAAAAAGTTCAGTTTAGGGTTTAAAACTCTAATGCTGACTAAAGGAAAAATTCAGTTTAGGGTTTAAAACCCTAATGCTGATTGCATGGAAAAGCTCAGTTTAGGGTTTAAAACCCTAATGCTGGCTGAATGGAAAAAGTTCAGTTTAGGGTTTAAAACCCTAATGCTGACTAAAGGAAAAATTCAGTTTAGGGTTTAAAACCCTAATGCTGATTGCATGGAAAAGCTCAGTTTAGGGTTTAAAACCCTAATGCTGGCTGAATGGAAAAAAGTTCAGTTTAGGGTTTAAAACCCTAATGCTGACTAAAGGAAAAATTCAGTTTAGGGTTTAAAGCCCTAATGCTGATTGCATGGAAAAGCTCAGTTTAGGGTTTAAAACCCTAATGCTGGCTGAATGGAAAAAGTTCAGTTTAGGGTTTAAAACCCTAATGCTGACTAAAGGAAAAATTCAGTTTAGGGTTTAAAACCCTAATGCTGATTGCATGGAAAAGCTCAGTTTAGGGTTTAAAACCCTAATGTTGGCTGAATGGAAAAAAGTCAGTTTAGGGTTTAAAACCCTAATGCTGACTAAAGGAAAAATTCAGTTTAGGGTTTAAAACCCTAATGCTGATTGCATGGAAAAGCTCAGTTTAGGGTTTAAAACCCTAATGCTGGCTGAATGGAAAAAAGTTCAGTTTAGGGTTTAAAACCCTAATGCTGACTAAAGGAAAAATTCAGTTTAGGGTTTAAAACCCTAATGCTGATTGCATGGAAAAGCTCAGTTTAGGGTTTAAAACCCTAATGCTGGCTGAATGGAAAAAGTTCAGTTTAGGGTTTAAAACCCTAATGCTGACTAAAGGAAAAATTCAGTTTAGGGTTTAAAACCCTAATGCTGATTGCATGGAAAAGCTCAGTTTAGGGTTTAAAACCCTAATGCTGGCTGAATGGAAAAAAGTTCAGTTTAAGGTTTAAAACCCTAATGCTGATTGCATGGAAAAGCTCAGTTTAGGGTTTAAAACCCTAATGCTGGCTGAATGGAAAAAAGTTCAGTTTAGGGTTTAAAACCCTAATGCTGACTAAAGGAAAAATTCAGTTTAGGGTTTAAAACCCTAATGCTGATTGCATGGAAAAGCTCAGTTTAGGGTTTAAAACCCTAATGCTGGTTGAATGGAAAAAAGTTCAGTTTAGGGTTTAAAACCCTAATGCTGACTAAAAAAAAGTTCAGTTTAGGGTTTAAAACCCTAATGCTGATTGCATGGAAAAGCTCAGTTTAGGGTTTAAAACCCTAATGCTGGCTGAATGGAAAAAAGTTCAGTTTAGGGTTTAAAACCCTAATGCTGACTAAAGGAAAAATTCAGTTTAGGGTTTAAAACCCTAATGCTGATTGCATGGAAAAGCTCAGTTTAGGGTTTAAAACCCTAATGCTGGCTGAATGGAAAAAGTTCAGTTTAGGGTTTAAAACCCTAATGCTGACTAAAGGAAAAATTCAGTTTAGGGTTTAAAACCCTAATGCTGATTGCATGGAAAAGCTCAGTTTAGGGTTTAAAACCCTAATGCTGGCTGAATGGAAAAAAGTTCAGTTTAGGGTTTAAAACCCTAATGCTGACTAAAGGAAAAATTCAGTTTAGGGTTTAAAACCCTAATGCTGATTGCATGGAAAAGCTCAGTTTAGGGTTTAAAACCCTAATGCTGGCTGAATGGAAAAAGTTCAGTTTAGGGTTTAAAACCCTAATGCTGACTAAAGGAAAAATTCAGTTTAGGGTTTAAAACCCTAATGCTGATTGCATGGAAAAGCTCAGTTTAGGGTTTAAAACCCTAATGCTGGCTGAATGGAAAAAAGTTCAGTTTAGGGTTTAAAACCCTAATGCTGACTAAAGGAAAAATTCAGTTTAGGGTTTAAAACCCTAATGGTGATTGCATGGAAAAGCTCAGTTTAGGGTTTAAAACCCTAATGCTGGCTGAATGGAAAAAAGTTCAGTTTAGGGTTTAAAACCCTAATGCTGACTAAAGGAAAAATTCAGTTTAGGGTTTAAAACCCTAATGCTGATTGCATGGAAAAGCTCAGTTTAGGGTTTAAAACCCTAATGCTGGCTGAATGGAAAAAGTTCAGTTTAGGGTTTAAAACCCTAATGCTGACTAAAGGAAAAATTCAGTTTAGGGTTTAAAACCCTAATGCTGATTGCATGGAAAAGCTCAGTTTAGGGTTTAAAACCCTAATGCTGGCTGAATGGAAAAAGTTCAGTTTAGGGTTTAAAACCCTAATGCTGACTAAAGGAAAAATTCAGTTTAGGGTTTTAAACCCTAATGCTGATTGCATGGAAAAGCTCAGTTTAGGGTTTAAAACCCTAATGCTGGCTGAATGGAAAAAAGTTCAGTTTAGGGTTTAAAACCCTAATGCTGACTAAAGGAAAAATTCAGTTTAGGGTTTAAAACCCTAATGCTGATTGCATGGAAAAGCTCAGTTTAGGGTTTAAAACCCTAATGCTGGCTGAATGAAAAAAGTTCAGTTTAGGGTTTAAAACCCTAATGCTGACTAAAGGAAAAATTCAGTTTAGGGTTTAAAACCCTAATGCTGATTGCATGGAAAAGCTCAGTTTAGGGTTTAAAACCCTAATGCTGGCTGAATGGAAAAAAGTTCAGTTTAGGGTTTAAAACCCTAATGCTGACTAAAGGAAAAATTCAGTTTAGGGTTTAAAACCCTAATGCTGATTGCATGGAAAAGCTCAGTTTAGGGTTTAAAACCCTAATGCTGGCTGAATGCAAAAAGTTCAGTTTAGGGTTTAAAACCCTAATGCTGACTAAAGGAAAAATTCAGTTTAGGGTTTAAAACCCTAATGCTGATTGCATGGAAAAGCTCAGTTTAGGGTTTAAAACCCTAATGCTGGCTGAATGGAAAAAGTTCAGTTTAGGGTTTAAAACCCTAATGCTGACTAAAGGAAAAATTCAGTTTAGGGTTTAAAACCCTAATGCTGATTGCATGGAAAAGCTCAGTTTAGGGTTTAAAACCCTAATGCTGGCTGAATGGAAAAATGTTCAGTTTAGGGTTTAAAACCCTAATGCTGACTAAAGGAAAAATTCAGTTTAGGGTTTAAAACCCTAATGCTGATTGCATGGAAAAGCTCAGTTTAGGGTTTAAAACCCTAATGCTGGCTGAATGAAAAAAGTTCAGTTTAGGGTTTAAAACCCTAATGCTGACTAAAGGAAAAATTCAGTTTAGGGTTTAAAACCCTAATGCTGATTGCATGGAAAAGCTCAGTTTAGGGTTTAAAACCCTAATGCTGGCTAAATGGAAAAAGTTCAGTTTAGGGTTTAAAACCCTAATGCTGACTAAAGGAAAAATTCAGTTTAGGGTTTAAAACCCTAATGCTGATTGCATGGAAAAGCTCAGTTTAGGGTTTAAAACCCTAATGCTGGCTGAAAGGAAAAAAGTTCAGTTTAGGGTTTTAAAACCCTAATGCTGTCTAAAGGAAAAATTCAGTTTAGGGTTTAAAACCCTAATGCTGATGGCTGGGGACAAAATTCGAGAACAACAACTGACCTCTTTTTTTGAATTTCCTTGTTTTAGTAAAAGATAAAAGGGAGTTTCGTGGAACTTACCTTTCGAGTGAATTCCTTATTGCCAAAATATTTCTTGTACCCATGTACCTTCTTCTTTGGGCGACACCTGCTTTTTGCATGGTTGTCTTGGATTAAACCTGTTTCAACTTTTCAGACAAAAAACAATTGTTCGTTCGGAAATGACGGTCGGTTTGGTGACCTTGATCGTTCCTGTTGCTTTGTTGCGTCCTTATTTCTGTCGCGAAGTCCCGCTGTTGATTGGATTCAGATGGCGAAACTCTTTTGACTGCTTAGGCTTGGTATTTCCAGATTCTGTGATGATTTGCCTCGTAAGGCTTTTCTCTTTTTTTTTCTCTTTCTTTTGTGTCCCATCTTGCTTGGAGATTCTCAACGGGGATTTTATTGGGGATACTCTGTGGGGATTTGTACAAAAGGAAGCTCTGTGGGGGGGGGGAATATTTACAAAGTGGATTCTTTGTGTGGATTTTTGTACAACGGGGCATGCTGGGGATTTGTTTCAAAACGGGCTTTCTAGGATTTGTTGGGGTAAGCTTGTTGGGGAATTTTTACAAAAGGGACTCGCTGGGGATGTGCTGGGGAAATTCCAACGGGGATTTATTTATTTATTTATTTTTTTTGATTTTGGGGAGACTCTGTGGGAGATTGTACAAGGAGAGACTCTGTGGGGATTCGTCCGAAGGCGGAATTGCTTTGGGGAGATTTCTCTCTTTCCTCTTTACTTTAAACACCATCAAACATCATGATTCATCAGGCTTGGGCAATCGTACCAACGAAATGAGGCGTTTTCCTTCATGAAACGGAATTCCGTGCGACCAAACCTGCCACCTGTCCTTTCCGGTACTTCTAGAACTTGGGCTTAAACATAAAAGAGATTCGAAGAAAAACAAAGAAAAGATAAAACAAATTTCAGGAAGGGAGTGTCCCTTTTTGGACGAGAAAGACTTATCTGAGGAAGATAACGCTGGCTTTAAATGACATGACATGCTCTTTGGACTGGACGCCTGACCTTCCATGAACTTGCGTTTCCCTGAACCAGAACGGATCTGTGATTCCAAACCGGTGGAGCTTTGCCGAGACCTTCTTGGGGTGGAGTCATTCTTTTTCGGCCAACAGCGCCCTTTGCGGTTTTTCGCCAGCTGACCTCTCTCATTTCTCTTCCTGTCATCGCTTGATAGCACTCTTTGCGAGTTTTTACTAAACAAGCTCTCTCTCATTTTGGTTTCTCTACTCCCGTCGCCTCGTGGTGCCCGAAGGTTCTCACCGACGAGACTCTCTCATTTTTCTTTCTCGATTCCGAGTGTGCCGGTCTCCATTTGCGACGCTGATTGGTTTCCCACTATCTTTGGCAATTGATCTGAAAGCTTGTGCTTGGTAAAGAGAGGCAGATGATACTAACTTCCAAACTGCTCGACGTGCCCCGGTTTCAATTTCAGGGTGAATGGGATTTTATTGTTGGTGTGACTGAACCTCAGGGAGAGGCTGCCTACGTATCCTTTCGGAATCAAGTCAAACGTAGTTCAGGCCTCAATCAATTTTTTTTTGTAAGCGGCTCAAAGGTTTGTAGAGAGAATTGGGTAGTGTTTGGGAGTAGTAGGGATTAAGACCTTCATCATTTTCAAATGTGTCAGGACCACTGGGGTATGATTTAGACGTAGTATCTCTTGACTGCATCTGCATTTACTGCTGTGTCGGGGTCATTCCCTTCGATATCACCTAAATACAATGCTCCTCTTGGCAATATCTTCCTTATGATGTATGTGCCTTTCCAGTTTGGAGCAAACTTCCCTTTTGCTTCCTCATGATGCGGCAGAATACGCCTCAGTACCAATTGACCTACTTCGAAATTCCTGGGCCGGACTTTCTTATTGTAAGCCCGGGCCATTCTTCGTTGGTACAACTGTCCGTGACAAACCGCGGCCATTCGCTTTTCATCAATCAAAGTCAATTGCTCTAGCCGAGTCTTGACCCACTCGCTGTCTTCAATTTCCGCTTCGACAATGGTTCGAAGCGAAGGAATTTCTACCTTTGCCGGTATTACAGCCTCGGTCCCATAAACCAAAAGGTAAGGAGTCGCTCCTACTGATGTGCGTACCGTAGTGCGGTACCCCAACAATGCAAATGATAACTGCTCATGCCACTGTCGGGAACTTTGGATGGTCTTCCTCAAAATCTTCTTGATGTTTTTGTTTGCCGCTTCCACAGCACCATTGGCCTTGGCCGATAAGGAGTAGAATTCCTATGCGTTATCTTGAATTGCTCGCATACATCTCCCATCAAGTGACTGTTCAAGTTTGCTGCATTATCTGTAATGATAGTCGCAGGAATACCGAAACGATAGATAAGATTTGAGTGTACAAAATCCACTACAGCTTTTTAGTGACCGACTTGAGAGTGACAGCTTCTACCCATTTTGTGAAGTAATCGATGGCAACCAGTATAAACCTGTGTCCATTCGAAGCCTTCGGTTCGATTGGTCCAATGACGTCCATGCCCCAGGCGACAAATGGCCAAGGTGCAGACATGGGATGCAGCTCCGTGGGAGGTGCATGAATCAAATCACCGTGCACCTGACACTGATGACACTTCCGAACGAAGCTAAAGCAATCCTTTTCCATGGTCATCCAGTAATAACCTGCTCGAAGGATTTTCTTTGCTAAGACATACCCGTTCATGTGAGGTCCGCACACACCTGCGTGTACTTCGTGCATGATCTTTCTTGCCTCCTCGATATCGACACATCTTAGAAGATTGAGGTCCGGGGTCCTCTTATACAACAATTCACCGCTTATAAAGAAACCACTTGCATGTCGCCTAATGGTCCTCTTTTGATCTCCAGTAGCGTGCTCGGGGTATTCTTGCGTCTTCAGGAACCTCTTGATGTCATGGTACCAAGGCTGCGTATTTGATCCCGCCTCGATTACACTGCAGTAACCGTGTCTTTCCTTGATTTGGATTTCCAAAGGATCGACGTGGGCGTTGCCCGGGTAGGGTAGCATTGAAGCCAAAGTAGCAAGTGCATCTGCCAGTTCATTGTGACACCTCGGGATATACCTGAACTCTATTGATGTAAAGCGCTTGCTGAGGTCCTCCATATGCTTTCGGTATGGGATAAGTTTGACATCCCGAGTTTCCCATTCGCCTTGAGCTTGCCGAATAATCAGGTCAGAATCTCCCATAATCAGTAAGTCTTCGACATCCTGATCGATTGCCATGTGCATGCCCATGATGCAGGCTTCATACTCAGCCGTATTATTTGTGCAGAAGAAACGCAGTCTAGCTGTGGCGGGATAATGCTGACCGGAAGGCGAGATCAAAATTGCCCCAATTCCTACACCTTTGGCATTCACGGCTCCATCAAAGAACATCTTCCAAACATGAGCGTCCTCCGAGACCACTTCTACGGTATTTAACTCTTAATCTGGAAAGTAGGTACGCAATGGCTGGTATTCCTCATCGATCGGATTTTCGGCCAAATGATCTCCTAACGCCTGGGCTTTCATTGCCGTGCGAGTGACATAGACTATGTCGAATTCAGTAAGCAAGATCTACCACTTGGCCAGTCTTCCAGTAGGCATCGGTTTCTGAAATATATATTTTAAAGGATCCAACCTGCTTATGAGGAAAGTAGTGTGGGCTTGGAGATAATGTCTCAGCTTTTGAGCAACCCATGTGAGAGCGCAGCATGTCCTTTCCAGCAGAGTGTATTTGGCCTCGTAGCCGGTGAATTTCTTGCTTAAGTAGTAGATTGCTTGCTCCTTTTTCCCGGTTATGTCGTGTTGCCCGAGGACGCAACCGAAAGAGTTCTCCAAGACTGTTAGATACAAGAAAAGTGGCCTCCCTAGTTCTGGAGGGACCAAGACCGGGGGATTCGAAAGGTATTCTTTGACTTTATCAAAAGCTTCTTGACATTCAGTGGTCCATTTAATCGCTGCATATTTCCTTAACAGCTTGAATATGGGCTCACACGTGCTTGTCATCTGGGCAATAAACCGACTGATGTAATTCAACCTGCCCAACAGACTCATCACGTCTTTCTTTGTTCTCGGGGGAGGTAGATCTCTGATGGATTTTATCTTAGTTGGATCTAGCTCGATTCCTCTCCTGCTTACGATGAAGCCCAAAAGTTTGCCTGACGGAACTCCGAAAACGCATTTGGCTGGGTTCAGCTTCAAGTCATACTTCCTTAATCTCTCAAAGAATTTCCTCAAGTCTTGGATGTGATTATCCTGCGTCCTGGACTTGACTATCACATCGTCCACGTACACCTCTATTTCCTGATGCATCATGTCATGGAAAATGGCAGTCATGGCCCTCATGTAAGTAGCCCCAGCATTCTTCAAACCAAATGGCATGACCCGGTAACAGTAGGTGCCCCAAGGCGTGGTGAAGGCAGTTTTCTCGGCGTCCTCTTCATCCATCAATACCTGATGATACCCAGCGTAACAATCTACGAAAGACTGTATCTCGTGTTTGGCGCAATTATCAACGAGGATGTGGATGTTGGGCAGTGGGAAATTATCTTTGGGACTTGCTCTGTTCAGATCTCGGTAATCTACACATACCCGAGTTTTTCCGTCCTTTTTTGGTACTGGAACCACATTCGCCAACCATGTTGTATATTGGACTACCCGAATCACTCCCGTTTTCAGTTGTTTGGTGATCTCCTCTTTAATCTTGTCGCTGACCTCAGTTTTGAACTTTCGTTGCTTTTGTTGAACTGGAGGACAATCAGGATGAATCGGCAATTTATGAACCACTAGGATCAACACCTAGTCCCGGCATGTCATCATATGACCAAGCAAACACGTCTTTAAATTCAAAAAGAAGTTGAATTATCGCCTCTCGCGTTTTCTTGTCCGTGTGAATGCTTATCTTGGTCTCCCGGATTTCTTCCGGGGTTCCTAAATTTACCGGTTCAGTGTCATTCAGATTTGGCTTAGGTTTATTCTCGAAATATTCCAACTCTCGGTTTATCTCCCTAAAAGCCTCTTCCGCATCATATTCTGGTTCTGGGTTCATTAATTCGCAGTTAAATAGCTCATTGTGATCTGGGCGTGAAGTCCGCAAGCATGTCATATTTAAAGCCGCATTATTATAACTGAAAAGAAAGGTAAAAGGAAAAATAACAAAAATCAGAACAAAAGAAAGAATAGGAAAGCAATGATGATTTTTTTTTATTTTTCTTTGGAAAGTTGGAAGACAACAATGTTTACAACTTAGGAATTCAAAACAACAATTGAAAGGAAGAAAACGCTCAAGTTATGTCCTGGAGATAACTTGTGACACAGGAAAGGTGGCAGGACAGGTCTACCCGGACTTCCGTCTAGTCGGGAATGGCGTGGCCTCCCAGTTTTGAAGTTGGGCGTTCGGCCCCATGTACAACATTGCAGCAGTGCTTGTGCCTTCACCTGGTTGAACCATGTGGACCTCGTAGAGCATTTCCCTCATCGCCCCACATATCTCCTCGATTTCCTCAGCTGTGAAGACCTCATCATCTTTTTCTTCAACGTACCTTGGCCTGATGAAAGTTGCATATAAATCCGGCAGTGGTTGAGGTAACTTCC